>NC_134695.1:97388530-97726030 GCF_050947455.1 Rhinoderma darwinii
GATAACGCCATACAGACCCCCCTGTAGATAACGCATACAGCCCCCCTGTAGATAACGCCATACAGACCCCCTGTAGAGAACGCCATACAGCCCCCTCTGTAGATGACGCCATACAGCCCCCTCTGTAGATGACGCCATACAGCCCCCTCTGTAGATAACGCCATACAGCCCCCCTGTAGATAACGCCATACAGCCCCCTTTGTAGATATCTACAGGGGGGACTGTATGGCGTTATCTACAGAGGGGGCTGTATGGCGTTATCTACAGAGGGGGCTGTATGGCGTCATCTACAGAGGGGGCTGTATGGCATCATCTACAGAGGGGGCTGTATGGCGTCATCTACAGGGGGGGATGTATGGCGTTCCCTACAGGGGGGGGCTGTATGGTGTTCCCTACAAGGGGGGGCTATATGGCGTTCCCTACAGGGGGGCTGTATGGCGTACCCTACAGGGGGGGGGCTGTATGGCGTCATCTACAGAGGGGGCTGTATGGCGTCATCCACAGAGGGGGACTGTATGGCGTTACCTACAGGGGGGGGCTGTATGGCGTTACCTACAGGGGGGAATGTATGGCGTTACCTACAGGGGGGACTGTATGGCGTTATCTACAGGGGGGACTGTATGGCGCTAACGCCATACAGTCCCCCCTGTAGGGAACGTCATACAGTCCCCCCTGTGGGGTACGCCATACAGCCCCCCTGTAGGTAACACCATACAGCCCTCCCCTGTAGGGTACGCCATACTGCCCCCTGTAGGTAACACCATACAGCCCCCCTGTAGGGTACGCCATACAGCCCCCCTGTAGGGTACGCCATACAGCCCCCCCTGTAGGGTACGCCATACAGCCCCCACCTGTAGGGTACGCCATACAGCCCCCCTGTAGGGAATGCCATATAGCCCCCCCTGTAGGGAATGCCATACAGCCCCCCCTGTAGGGAACGCCATATAGCCCCCCCTGTAGGGAACGCCATACAGCCCCCCCCCTGTAGGGAACACCATACAGCGTCCCCAACACCCCAAAAAAATGCGACCTACAGTGTGTGCTACAAATAACATGCATCCCCTATCCACAGGATAGGGGATACATGTGTGATCGCTGACAGCGATAGGGAGAACGGGGGACTGAAAGTCCCCCGAAGTTCTCCATCACTAACCTCTGACTTCCGGGGTCTGCGCAGCTCAATAAAAATGAAAGGAGCGCGGGTCACGCATGCGCACAAGCGCGCCCGGCGCTCCATTCATTTCTACGGAGCTGCCGACACTGACCCCGGAAGTTCGAGGTTTGTGATGGAGAACTTCAGGGGACTTTCAGTCCCCCGTTCTCCCTATCATAGCCAGCAATCACACATGTATCCCCTATCCTGTGGAGAGGGCATACATGTCTTTTGTTTAATGGCAGAGCGGGGAGATACCTCCCTGCTCTGCCGTAGTGTTCAGTGGCGTCGCGCTGTAGCAGCCGTAGCGGCTGCTAGCGGAGCCTCCGGCCATGGAGGGGGCCCGTGCCGGCGGGCGACACAGGCCCCCTCATGCCACGGGCCCCGTAGCAGCCGCTACGGCTGCTACGGCTGCTACGGCGGTAGTTACGCCACTGGTCTCAGCATTACATGGATGCCCCTTCATGTATTTCTAGACATGGCTTCTGGTCGATAACAGCAGAAGCTGGACCCGGAGTGATCAGCTGATTGTCTTGGTGAGAAGTCCCCTTCAAGTTCTTCCCTTTTTATGACCTCATGTAAACACTTCATGGTCTGTGATTTGGTCATTCGCTTTCATCTCCATGCATCTAAATTGTCATACATTGATGTCCTCGTCCTGACGGCCTTGAATATTGTTTGTTCTGTGTGTATATGCCAGGACAATGACATGGACGATTATCTAGATTCATCCACTGTTCCTATGATAACACTAAACCACCAGAGCCAGGGAAGGGAAGTGTTTTCATAGGGATACAGAATCAGAATAGCTGTAAGCAATGTACGTAGAATTTCAGTTGCTTACAATACTGATAAGTTAAATCATTTTACCCCTCACCTTAAGTCGATGACACCATTGTGGGCTCCTGTTGGCTGCCACAGTGAACGTCACATTAGCGCAGAAGAAGGAACAGCAGAACTAACAGCCAATTCATGACAATGGCGGCAGGAGACCAAAAGCAAACATTTTATTATCCCAGAAAACTCCTTTAATGCTGCGTCCAAGAAGCTGAGTGGTGGACTGCTATATTGCAGTGACAGATAGATACATTTTTGATACATAAACACACAAACAGATAGATTTTAGATAATCAGATAGATAAATGTATATATATATATATATATATATATATATATATATATATATATATACACTACCGTTCAAAATTTTGGGGTCACCCAGACAATTTTGTGTTTTCCATGAAAAATCACACTTATATTTATCAAATGAGTTGCAAAATGACTACAAAATATAGTGAAGGCATTGACAAGGTTAGAAATAATGATTTTTATTTGAAATAATAATTTTCTCCTTCAAACTTTGCTTTCGTCAAAGAATGCTCCATTTGCAGCAATTCCAGCATTGCAGACCTTTGGCATTCTAGCTGTTAATTTGCTGAGGTAATCGGGAGAAATTTCACCCCATGCTTCCAGAAGCCCCTCCCACAAGTTGGATTGGCTTGATGGGCACTTCTTGCGCACCATACGGTCAAGCTGCTCCCACAACAGCTCTATGGGGTTGAGATCTGGTGACTGCGCTGGCCACTCCATTACAGAGAGAATACCAGCTGCCTGCTTCTTCCCTAAATAGTTCTTGCATAATTTGGAGGTGAGCTTTGGGTCATTGTCCTGTTGTAGGATGAAATTGCCTCCAATCAAGCGCTGTCCACAGGGTATGGCATGGCATTGTAAAATGGAGTGATAGCCTTCCTTATTCAAAATCCCTTTTACCTTGTAAAAATCTCCCACTTTACCAGCACCAAAGCAACACCAGACCATCACATTACCTCCATCATGCTTGACAGATGGCGTCAGGCACTTTTCCAGCATCTTTTCAGTTGTTCTGCGTCTCACAAATGTTCTTCTATGTGATCCAAACACCTCAAACTTCGATTCGTCTGTCCATAACACTTTTTTCCAATCTTCCTCTGTCCAATGTCTGTGTGCTTTTGCCCATATTAATCTTTTCCTTTTATTAGCCAGTCTTAGATATGGCTTTTTCTTTGCCACTCTGCCCAGAAGGCCAGCATCCCGGAGTCGCCTCTTCACTGTAGACGTTGACACTGGTGTTTTGCGGGTACTATTTACTGAAGCTGCCAGTTGAGGACCTGTGAGGCGTCTATTTCTCAAACTCGAGAGTCTAATGTACTTGTCTTGTTGCTCAGTTGTGCAGCGGGGCCTCCCACTTCTCTTTCTACTCTGGTTAAAGCCTGTTTGTGCTGTCCTCTGAAGGGAGTAGTACACACCGTTGTAGGAAATCTTCAGTTTCTTGGCAATTTCTCGCATGGAATAGCCTTAATTTCTAAGAACAAGAATAGACTGTCGAGTTTCACATGAAAGCTCTCTTTTTCTAGCCATTTTGAGAGTTTAATCAAAGCCACAAATGTAATGCTCCAGATTCTCAACTAGCTCAAAGGAAGTTCAGTTTTATAGCTCCTCTAAACAGCAAAACTGTTTACAGCGGTGCTAACATAATTGCACAAGGGTTTTCAAGTGTTTTATAATCATCCATTAGCCTTCTAACACAGTTAGCAAACACAATGTACCATTAGAACACTGGAGTGATGGTTGCTGGAAATGGGCCTCTATACACCTATGTAGATATTGCATTAAAAACCAGACGTTAGCAGCTAGAATAGTCATTTACCACATTAACAATATATAGAGTGTATTTCTGATTAATTTAATATTATCTTCATTGAAAAAAACTGTGCTTTTCTTGCAAAAATAAGGAAATTTCTAAGTGACCCTAAACTTTTGAACGGTAATGTATATATAGATAGGTAGATTGTAGATAGATAAATCCACCGTCCAGCCGCACCAGTGATAACTATAGTGGGTGCACGCCTCAGGGATCCGACCAAAGCTCCCAAATAAATCTACATATGCAAAAAGTAGACAGCACTCCAATTCAAAGTTGAAAAGTGGTTTTCTTTTATTGCCTTGGTGCAACGTTTCGTCTCAAGTGCTGTAGCCTTTTTCAAGCTTTTTCAGGCTTGAAAAAGGCTCCAGCATTTGAGCCGAAACGTTACATATGTTTGCCTATATTTTGCACATGTAGATAAATAGACAGATTCTAGATAGATAAATGCTAGCAAGCTAGATAGCTATATTGATGGTTATATCGATAGCTAGATTGATAGATATAGATAGATAGATAGATAGATAGATAGATAGATAGATAGATAGATAGATAGATAGATAGATAGATAGATAGATAGATAGATAGATAGATAGATAGATAGATAGATAGATAGATAGATAGATAGATAGATATGAGATAGATAGATGGATAGATATGAGATAGATGGATGGATAGATAGATAGATAGATAGATAGATAGATAGATAGATAGATAGATAGATAGATAGATAGATAGATAGATAGATAGATAGATAGATAGATAGATAGATATTGTGTTTCAATTTTAAAATACTTTCTCTCAGCCACAGAAAAACGTGAAGAATGACGAAAAATCGACTAATGTTCATACTATAAAGTGTTAAAGATGAATGTAAAACAGCAGCTCAGGTTGTTCACTTACTTCTCTATTTATTGAATGCAATCAGATTGTCAAGGTTGTATGGAAAATTATTGAATTACACAGCTACTTTTCAATCTTCTGTTTTCTTACTCGAATCTAGCTATCAGCAGTCAAACCCCGGGGGAAATACAGAGATGTTTGCTACCTGAAAGGTAGATGAAATAGAACTGCCATAACATATCTTCCTACTCAAACATATGACTTAGTTTAAAGTTGTTAGATCACTTGGCAGCTCTATGCATCTCCTTCTTCCTTTATCATTTCTTTTCGTATTAATTTGAGCTTGATTTCCTTTAGAATGATCGGTGAGAGGCTGATATGTGACAGTCGCTTTCTTCATGAGCCATCAACGCTGATTTCCCCGATGAGTCTTTAAATGGAGAAAAACGGAAGACTAAAGGAGTTATCAGGATTCAGTGTGTGGAGGTCAGTCCGGCAGCTGTTGTGCTTTGTTGTCTGGGTAAAATATATGACTGCCTTCATGAAAATCCAAACGGAAAGAATAGATTTCCACATATTTCCTTGTTTTACTTTTATAATATGGTCCACTGTTAATCGTATAATCACAAAACTTTATTTTTAGCTTACAAAGTATATACGCAATAACAACGTACTCGTGACTTGCGTCAAAGGGTAGGTAGACTTTTCAACCAATCTTTTTTATTGTACAATATCATCTGATATAAAAAGCAAAGCCACTTTACAAATAATCACAATTATAAAAAAAATTCTACTGTTTTGTGTATACAGTTCCTATGCAGACCTATGTGTCTCCTTAGTTACAGACTACAGACTAACGCTGTATGTAGTCTGATCCTGCATTCATATGTTCCTTCACTGCAGCCTCATCTACTGTCTGTACGTTAGGAGAGACAGAGGGTGTTCAACCACTATTCAGTTGTTTTCAGAAGTCTTACTTTTCCTGTAGTTACCCTACTGCAAAAGCAAAGCATGATGGGACAGCTGTTGAAATCTTGGGAACACATTGATTGCCTTGGTGGTCCTAGAAGTCTTTTGTGTCTGAGAGTGCCTGCGGAGGCAAATCTGTAGCATGGCCTCCACCTACCATGTACCTTCTTATGTGGCATAGGGTCTTTGGACCCCCTCAGGCACCATGGCCCAGGTGTAACTGTTACCCCTGTAACCCATTTAGCTGTGCCCCTGTTTAGCCCTGAATCTGAATACCTTTGCCAAGGTAAAGTGGCTTGGCACCCCTTCCGGCGTCAAGCACCTGGGGCACATCAACCCCTCCCACCTAGCTAAACGCTTGGGGAAAAAAGGAAACCCCTTCATAATTTAAAGGCGTTGTCGTAAGACAAATCCAATTTTTGTTCTACTCCTATAACTCAATGACACCAAATTCCAATTCCAAATTCCTATTTATAGCTCTAGAGCAAGACAATCATATGCCATTCTTTTCCATAGAGATAAGTGGCAGTGTTGGAAACAGCAATGTGCTCATTATTTCCATTCACATCTATGGAGAGTGGCAGTGCATGCTCATCTGCTTTCCTGCAGAGAACAGGGTTTTGATGGCCCATATTTCTTGGCAATGGCAGGGGTTACAGAGGCTTGACCCCTTATTTTTATGACCTGTATCATTGTCCTGAGACAGACCTTTGGTGCGAAAGTTAAATCAAAGGCCAACTGCACCCAAATTCCCAGTTTCCTTGGATCCCTGGATATTGATCAGACATTATACTGCCTTATAAGCAAAAAAATGTAACAAAAAGAGAGAAAAAAAAATCCTAAGTCTTCAGGGTAATTATGTTATGGATGCGTGGACTGGGTCTATCGATTCCTTGTTAGCGGCTCTCTGCTCTGGGTCATAGAGGTGGGCACCAATGAAGGGACTCCCCTCTATTGTTTTCATATGCCCTAATAGGTCATGTGGCAAGAGGTTGTCACCATGAAATAACCCTTACTGGAAATCCATGTGTATTCTGAATCTGTATTATGTATATAATTCTAACAGGGTGACTATCCAACGTTGTCCTGCACTGTAAAGTGTTGATGAAAAAATAAATTTAATCCATGCAATTTTTGCAACATGGAAAGAATGTGGGAGCTGAACCATCCAGTTATAAAGAACATTAGGTGATGCAGAAGAGGAACAAAACAATAAGATGTGTACAAGAAGGCACCAGAAAATGTTCCAGGCTCATACATATTCAGACTAGGCATCCAAGTTTGTAAAGGAAGTTCTGTAGAAAACACTTCACATGAGGCCGATTTGGTATAAAATGCAGTCAAGCATCTTTTCGTAGGTCGATAGAACTAAAGTGACTAAAACATCTTTGGAGGAACACAATATGAATTATACATCATATAGGAAACTTCTAATTCTCAAGTAAAGTGAACATTTGATGTTCAAGAGAACAAAAAGACAAATTTTATAACAGACGAATAAACTTGAGCTTGACTGATAATGTTTCTTGACTGATAGTGTTTTGTCTGTGAGTCCTAATATTTAAGCTCATGTAGCAATGTGGGGTTGTGCTCAATATATATCTAAATAGAGAATTTTATTTGGGTTCATTTGCATATTATCTAGTGAACTTTTTAAACCAATTTCAGTATATGAACTTTATTGGCTGGTTGGATTGAAGTTTCCTTGATGAAAATGGAAAACATCGGATCCCAGTTGTGAAATTAAAGCATCTTTTTCACTTGCATGTCCATCAGTGATCTTTGACAACCAACCTGTATGAACGGAAGAACATTTATCGGGAGGAAATAAGTGGAGAAGATCCATTGATGGTGGCTGATTTAATGTACTGTAAAAGTTGCGGCATAAATAGCATTGTAATAGAATGGGGCCAATGGGGGGAAATAGTTTTGAGGGTGCACCGTCCATCTATACAGAAAATGTGCGCATCCATTTTTAATTCCATTGAAAATGTTGTTGTTTAATTACACACAGGACATTTTATCAATAAGGTCTAATAGAGTATTTGTCAACTCATAGGTTAAAGTCACCTCATAAGAAATAGACCCTAGTGGCAAGCGATGGCTCCAAGGTAACCGCCAAATAGAGTACTCTTCTGCAGGACTTTGGGGCCCAGTATGGTGTCAGACCCTGGAACTACCGGAGGAGCAGTTGGTACTTTGACATACACCACACATTTTCTTTTTTACTCAAGATCATTATGGGAAAATAAATGGATATATTGTGAACAGAGAGCCTTATAACAAAATAAAATACCTACAGCCCACAACCACTAGTTGGCTCGTACCCTTCTCCCACCATACAGCTCCGTGCAAATCTGCAGATCCTGTAAGAGCCATGGGAGAGCCTGTTACCAAAACCCCTCACAAAACCAATCTCATATCTATCTATCTATCTATCTATCTATCTATCTATCTATCTATCTATCTATCTATCTATCTATCTATCTATCTATCTATCTATCTATCTATTATCTATCTATCTATCTATCTATTATCTATCTATCTATCTATCTATCTATCTATCTATCTATCTATCTATCTATCTATCTATCTATCTATCTATCTATCTATCTATCTATCTATCTATCTATCTATCTATCTATCTATCTATCTATCCTTCCATCCATCTATCTCATATCTATCTATCTATCTATCTATCTATCTATCTATCTATCTATCTATCTATCTATCTATCTATCTATCTATCTATCTATCTATCATCTCTCATATCTATCTATCTATCTATCTATCTATCTATCTATCTATCTATCTATCTATCTATCTATCTATCTATCTATCTATCTATCTATCTATCTATCTATCTATCTATCTATCTATCTATCTATGTTTTTATCTCCAAATATTTTTTCTATCTATCTAACTAAATATCTATTATTTTCATGCTCTGTCCGAAAGCTTGTCATTCAACAATCTGAATTTAAAGTGTTGCCTATTCCATTTATAATGATGTCCTTGAAAATGGCAATGAATATATAAGCGTGATACATATAGAAGATGCAAAGCAATAGAGAATAATTTGGTCACTGACCACAGCTGTCAAGTGAATTGAGACCTATAGCAGCTTTTGCTCTGGCCTTCAGATTTTTACATGATTTATTTTATTACTGAAACATGAGGGTCATGTAGGATAACCAACATGCTGTGAATCACAAGAGACCTGCACTGTCACTGCTGGAGATTAAGTTAATATGTATCAGTTTTTGCCTCTTTTTATGAATTAAAAGACTTAGGCCCTGTTCACACTGAGGTTTTTTTGCAGGCAGAATCCCCTCTAAAATATTGTGGCAGATTTTGAACTGGCTGAACTTTTTTTTCCGTGTTTTTTGCTGCATTTTTGGCTGCATTTTTCGCTGTGTTTTTCGCCCACAGCCATTGAAGCTAGTGCAAGGACCATGGGCAAAAAAATGTTGCAAAAACGCTCAGAAACCAGCGCCGCAGGTTTCTCTGCTTCTGATTGATTTCAATGGGAGGTCAGAGGTGGAAACCACAGCAAGAAAGGAGATGCCACAGGAAAAAAAAAATGCCTCTGCCTCCCATTGAAATCAATGGGTTGCGATTTCGGTATTCTTTTAGCACTGGTTCTGACACGGTTTTTGCGTCAAAATCAGCGCAAAAAACTCAGTGTGGATAGGGCCTTAATATATCCAAACAAACCAATGCTAAACATTGTTGGCCCACAGCTATAGTGTATCCTGCGCTGGAAGTCTATTTCTACAAGAAGCAAAGTTGTATCATTCAGATACAAAAATGAATGATATTTTGTGTTTAAAGATAGCTTCATATCATTTTGGAAGGAAAAACATTGAAATAGTTTAGAAGATTTGTTAAGTATGTTTTAAAGACTGCTAGTTCTTCAATGAAAGGAAAATGAACAGAGATATTCTCTTGAGACAGACATTATAATGCATGCGAAAAGGACTGTTGATGACTGTCTCAAAATGATTGACAGGTAAATCTTGGGAGTTAAAGGTTGGCTGGGAGTCACTGCCAAACCTTAACGATCAGCGGTGTAGCTATAGGGGGTGCAGTGGTAACAGTCAGACCCGGGCCTAAATGCCTCCTTGACAGATAAGAAAACACCAGTATTAATGGCACATAGTAGGTGGGGGCCCTGTTACAGATTTTTCATTAGGGCCCAGGAGTTTGAAGTTTCACCTCTGATCAGGAAAACAATGTATGGACTGTATAAATTTGTTGAGAAGAAAGACTATGAATTTCGAATTCAGATGACATCTTTGAGTCAATAAAAAGCATATACCAAGTAACATTCACCATAAAGGGAAAAAAAATAAAGGTGCAATTACAAAAGTTAAAAGTAATGTCATCATAACGTTTTAAAAGAAGGGTAAAAGTGATAGAAAACCTTTATATGGAATATTTGATATTACATCCCACAAATAATAAAATAAAATTAGTAATATAAAAACTATTTGAACGTTAATAAACATTAACGTACAAAGTTAAATCAAGCCAGTACGTATGTTCAATTTGTATCCAAAATGCCAAAAAATATGAACATATTGCCAGATCAAGGCATTAGAAGGACATATAGGTACCCTGTCAGCCAAAAAGGGATAACAATTAAAGTGGGTGACTTTGTGACAGAAGTTATAGATGCATATCACCTAAAAATGGTTGCAGTAAGTTGGCTATTTCACGGACTTACCTACAATGATTGAGACTTGAGTCATAGATCAAGAACCTATATATAGAGAGTTTTTAAATGGAGACATATGCTGTTAGGAAACAGAGGTGTGTCGGCCTTGTAATCATCATTTGTAAAACATAATTAATAAAAAAAATATATATTATTGAAATCCAATTGGTTTTTTTATTCCTTCTGTATGTTTAACATTGCAATTCCCTCGGTCCTCAATAATTAACAGTAGAGTTCAGCGTTGTGATCTTGACTAATGGCACTTTTGGCTGTTCTCTATGGCTCTCTATGACCGTCTTCAAATGCCAGAGCTCTTTCTTGAAAATGAAATAGAAGGAGAACATCCACATGGTTCCATCTAATTGACAATCGTGTAAACAAGCAAACAATTAAACAATTTATATGTGTTGGAAATGTAAATCAATTAATTCCATGCTCGCACTCTCTGGCAGTGTATTCTTACTCCTATGTAGCTGGCTTTAAAATGACTCAACCATCAAGAACACAATCTTACTAGTGCGGTATCATATGGTCTAACAAATAACTCACAAACTCTATGGTTGTTTATATCTAATTTTTTTTTTATTAACATTTTATTTTAGCTGAAATCAACATTTTTATTCTTAATTTATTCATTTGATCAATAGGATTGAAAAGATGATGAATATTTGTCTCAAAATTTAACGCACAGAAATAATTTTAAAAGTTTTTTTTATTTCTTAATATGAATTCAATTAGAGCATAATTTTTGGAGGATTTTAACAATTTTATTGAATTTGTTAGCAGAATGTATATCACTGTAGCTCAGGGGCATACCCTTACATTGGACTTCAGTAAACATAAAGAGATTTTCCCATCTCAGATATTTATGCTCCACCCCTGAGAAACCAAACTATTGGGAGAACAGGGTCAGCAGGGATCCCCTGACTCCAGTTCCACAAGGTTAGGCCCCATGCACACAAACGTGCTTTTGCGGCCGCAATTCCCCCGAAAATCCACGAGAGAATTGCGGCCCTATTCATTCCTATGGGGCCATGCACACGACCGTGGTTTTTTCATAGTCCGTGCATGGCCACGGAGCCCGGACCATGCTCTGCCGTGTCCGGGCTCATTTAAAATAATGGCCGCGGCCATGTGCACAGCCCGCGATTTGCGGGCGGCTCGCGGCTGTTTCTCCATGGCCGGCCGACCCAGAAGTCACGGCCGTGCACATAGCTACGGTCGTGTGCATGAGGCCTAAGGGGGATGCATTCAGCCTCAGACTCAGAGAAATGGTTGTAAATGTGAGTAGCTCTCTTCATTCAAGTCCATAGGAGTTAGGGAAAGAGCCGAGAATATTTGTAAATGGGGGTGTAGATTTCTAGTTGCATTTAATGGGACTGCAAGTTCTCTCCCCATTTTCAGTAGTGAAATTTACTGGTGAACAATATCAGGTGCAGCCTAGCATTGTTCAGTAGCATGTACTGCATTAAGTGTGCAGGGGTGGACTGGCCAATCGGGTCAGCAATTCCTGAGGGTCCACAACCCCTGAGATACATGAGATGCCGTATTTCATACACCAGTCTTAATCTAAAGAGCACTGGAGCAAGATGTGCCTCTTAATAAATTAGGTGCATCTTTGGCCTGCTGTGCACTAGAAGTTCAAATCTACTCCAGTTACGACTCTGGTATAAATTAAAGTAAATTTGTCAGGCCACACAATAACACACCCCTCCTCAAAGCCCAACTTAGTTTTTAGTAGAGTGGCATAAGCACTGCAAAGGTCTCAAAAGCCCCAATTGTTTTAGCAAATTGAGACTTTTGAAGCATTTGCGACTTTTCTACACTAGGAAATTGGCTTAGGAATAACAATACATTTCCCTCATTGTGTTAATCCAACTCAAGTGTATTAAAACTACAGTGTTTGGTAAGGACCCCATGACTAGTGGTCTAGACCACTTTTTAGTCGTCCCCCCTGTGAAGGATGGTTTCTTTGCAATTATTCTCTGTATGAAATTACATTATGAATTATCAAGCAGGATGCCGAATTACTAAGATATGTATTATGTGAAAGTGATTATAATAATGTTTAAATGATTTCGTTTCGTGCAGTAGCCATCTTGTCTGGAGTTCCCATCTTGGTGCTTTTGTAGTGAATAAGAATGTCATTGTTCCTTTAACGCAAGTAATGTTGATTTCGTATGTTTTATCTTTGACCTTGGCTCCCATACGAAGCTTGCAGAGAAGGCACAGGGAGTGAGATGGGAGGGTGGCAAATATGCTTGTGGGAGTGCCTCCCCCATCTTACAGGAACATTCTTGCCAATAGAGATAAGGCCACCTGCAAACCTGATGTGTGAAGAATTATAATGATGTATCTGGAATGTATCGTATGTCTGTAATTGGCTGAATAAGAATTATTGTCACATGGCCTCTGATTGGTTAACCTCAAGTCTACACCCCATTTGAATTATATTATTATAGTGGAGTTTGGTAATAAACCTCCAGAGGAGTATTTTGAGCATATCAGCAGCGTCTGTGTGTTTTTTCTCCTCTCTCAATATATATCGGTATGAAATATCCTGATTAGGATGCTGGATAAAGTTCCTGGCGTAAGTGTCTGTTGGAACACTCAACTAAATTTCAGTCTAATATATTTTGAGCCATTGACTTCCACGACACCTCCTACAAGCATGCCACTTACTTGGGTATATTGGAGTACTCTGGTATATTCTACTGTTTGCGTTGACTAGTTTACTTGCTTTGATGTACACCAGATGGGGCCTAAGCTATAGGGGTTATGCACCCAGGCCCTGATGCCTAAAGACCCCTCTGCCACATAGGAAGACCCCAGTATTATAAATGGTGCACCGTAGGTGAGTGCTTTGTTACAGATTTTGTATTGAGCCCCAGGAGCTTTAAGTTAGACCTCTGTACACCAGTATTAGTAAATCTGCCCCATTGCTTTGTTGTTTGACTTAGCCCTAAAGCAGACGACCGTGTGTGCCACCTGAGTCCCGAGTGATCCGTGGAAAGATAGGACATGTTCTATCTTTCCACAGATCGGAGAGTCGGGTCTGTTTTCACGGACCCGATTCATCCACTAAAGTGAATGGGTCTGTGAAAACCACATGGATGTCATGAAAAACAGCCAGAGTGGCACTCGGTCGTGTGCAACAAGAGGGCTTACTGCATATCCAACCCATAAGTCAGTATTAGAGTTGAGGGAATTTCTTCTCGGTTGATTCTCCAAAGTGTGAATCCCTCTAATAGCACTTTGAATCATGAACTAGTCAAAATGATTCTACCATCTTTATTTGGTATTCACCATATATTTTATAATACAAGTTCTACAGAACAGAACATCCTGTTAAACAGAAAACGGATGATTCTTGCCATATCTAAAGGATCAAAATATTGAAAAAGTTACAGTAAGAAATTTTGTCAGTTAAACATTTATTTTTCTCTCTAGTAAATGTTCCCCATGAAATAGAAACTTATTTAAGAAAGCCAAGAGATGAATGCTACGCGACTAATATTGACTTCTTGTTTTCTCCAAATACAATTACTTTTTCTGGATGCCTAGTGGAGGGACCTTAGGGAAATTAAGCTGTGCATTTTTCTTGTCTTTAGATCTATTTTATGCTTGACTGGAGTAATACTAAAGATACACATTGTGGGCATAAAGTAGCTTTGTGGCTTTATACCTCATCGTCACTTACATGTAAAGAGCAACACTAAGGCAATAGTATATGGGGACGGTACATCATACCAGTCACATACTAAAGACACTGTATTTAGATTGTCCTGTAGAGAATTTTTTGAGTATTTTTAAAGACATTTACACTATCCTCATTAAAAATTTATATAATGTAATATAATAATTTCATTTTTGCAGTTCATCCCATGGTTATATTATGTACAGTGTATATTTTCAAAAGTAATAATAATTATATTATATACAAGAACGTGGAATCTTTGTGTCTCGGTATCTGGTAATACTAGGTAAGAGAGTAAAAAGCAGTGGTCTTGAACCTGTTTCTCTCCAGCTGTTGGTAAACTACATCTCCTAGCAGCCCCTTACAGTTGTCAGGTCATAATGGGAGATGAACTTTGCCATCAGCTGGAGAGCCACAGGTTGGAGACCATTGGCATTGGGTAACCTCCAATTGAAGAACGAACCTCACTGCTACGTATGTCTTTCTTGACCTCCATTGTGCAGCCCAACCGGAATGCTGGACAGCACATAAGTATTGTGCACGATCAACCGGCTTATCATAGTAGAGAGTGTTTTATATAAAATTAAATGTGGCCTGCTACTGGTACCATTTAAATTTTTTTTATACCATGTAACTTGCTGTTTATCCTGTTATAACCTGCTCACCACTCTCTTTGTTTTTTTTACCAATTTTTTTTTACCGCGCTGAGCTTGTGACCCCTCTCTACTCTCCTTGATAGTCTCCATTCCTGTTCCCCTGTTGGGTAAAGGGGTTATCCCATGATTTATTTTCATACCAAAGTCCTGAAATTGTGTTAATAGCTGTTTTAAAGTAATTTGCAGTGTTTCTAGCATTTTTTTTTGCCTCTCTGCATCCCCCTTGGTCCTGCTGCTAATCTGTGTTGCTGGGGATGGGCTATGAGCAGAATCAGTATCTTTCCGCCTCTTGCAGCTGGCAAAAAAGTCCCTTCTTATTTTACTACTCAGGTTTACATTCCTAAAAAGTTGAGAAGGAGTTTCCTCAGCTATACTGCCATGGTACTGCAGAGGTTCTGCTCCTTCCCTGACAAGCAGGGCAGATACCTATTTCTATTGGCTGCTTTGCAGTGATTAGAGGATCACTATGCAGAGACCTGGCTGTTTGAAAAGTGACTGAGCATGCGTGGCCACCAGAAATCAGCTCATTAGATGGACATACACGTGGTTATACACTTTGAACAGCAAGTGGCACCATACTATGTAAGTAAATGTTATAACTCTTCACTGTAATTTTTTTTTACAGCATGTAAATGGCAATCATTGTTCATTTTTTATGTTTTATACAATAAATATATTTAATGCTGGGACAGCTCCTTTAACTTCATTTGCTTGTTATTTCTCCTTTGTACTGTGGTTGGCTTCTCTTTTTCTCCTCTCTGACCTTCTCCTCTCTGACCTTGTTGAGTTTTTACTGTATCCTTTGGTCATTTGATTTATCCTGACAGGCTAGGTTACTATGAGATGTTGTTGTAACAGGCTCTACTATGTTCCTCCTTGTACTAACATTTCTGGGGCTTCAGAATACCAAGACCCAAAAGATTGTGGGAGAAGGGTGTACTCTATGTAAAATGTGAGATTTGGTTTAACTAAATAGCATAGACCAGGCACTTGGAAATATGAATGTTTTTACGTTTGATATTCTTGGTTGGCTTCCCCTGAAGTAGCTCCCTTCTAGTTGCCAGCTATAGTCATAACAGGAGACATAATCAAGTTTTAAGTCTGAGGTAGGGACTGGTGGCATTCGGAAAGGTCAAAACACAGGGAGAGGACAAGGCATGTGGAGGTTGGTCAATAATATAATTGAAAAACAAGTCATGACTAGAAGATCAAGTAGAGTATCAGTAGAGTATTTTTAGGACTTTCAGCACCTATTGTTCAGGCAATATGACGAGTCACTGAGCAAATTTTTACTAGACTTTATGATGTCACCAATAGTCTCACTTCTTGTGATGCACACATATGTCATATTTGATTAACCCGTTAGTGACTGCCCCATAGTCTTTTTACGTCGGTCACTAACGGGCCTTATTCCGATGCCATAGACTTTTTACGTCGCGGCATCGGAATAAGTAAACAGAGCAGGGAGCTGTCAAATCTCCCTGCTCAGCTGCCAGAGGCAGCTGAGGGCTGGGGGTGTCCCTGCTCTGCCGGGTGAGATCGATATCAGTATCGATCTCACCCGTTTAACCCCTCAGATGCGGTGCTCAATAGCGAGCACCGCATCTGAGTGGTTTTGGAGAGAGGGAGGGAGCTCCATCTCTCTCCCACCGACACCCGGAGATAAGATCGCCGAGTGTCTGTGTCTCCAATGCAGCTGGGGGCCTAATAAAGGCCCCAAGGTCTGCCAGTAATGAATGCCTGCTAGATCATGCCGCAGGCATGACCTAGCAGATGCCTGTCCGTTTTAAACGGACAGGCATAATACACTGCAATACAAAAGTATTGCAGTGTATTATAATAGCGATCGGAGGATCGCATAGTGTAGTCCCCTAGTGGGACTAGTAAAAAAGTAAAAAAAAAAGTTTAATAAAGTTAATTTAAAAAAAATTTAAAAAAAAAAATGAAAAACCCACTTTTTCCCCTTAGAAACTGCTTTACTATTAAAAAACCAAAATACAGTTAAAAAGTTGCACATATTTGGTATCACCGCGTCCGTAACGACCCCGACTATAAAGCTATTACATTACTTAACCCACACGGTGAACGTCGTAAAAAATTAAATAAAAAACGACGGAAAAATTGCTGTTTTCTGTGAATCCTGACTTTAAAAAAATGTGATTAAAAAGTGATCAAAAAGTCGCATCTACTCCAAAATGGTACCAATAAAAACTACAAGTCTTCCCGCAAAAAAAAAAGCCCTCATACAACTGCATCGGCGAAAAAATAAAAACGTTACGGCTCTTCAAATATGGAGGCACAAAAACAAATAATTTTGAAAAAAAAGCGGTTTTACTGTGTAAAAGTAGTAAAACATACAAAAACTATACAAATTTGGTATCGTTGCAATCGTAACAACACGCTGAATAAACTTATTGTGTTATTTATACTACACGATAAACGGCGTAGATTTAGGACGCAAAAAAGAGTGGCGAAATTTCAGATTTTTTTCTATTCCCCCCCAAAAAAAAGTTAATAAAAGTTAATCAATAAATAATATGTCCCCCAAAATGGTGCTATTAAAAAACACAACTTGTTCCTGCAAAAAACAAGACCTTATACAGCTATGTCGACGCAAAAATAAAAACGTTATAGCTCTTGGAACGTAAAAAATAGCTTGGTCATTAAGGTCTAAAAATAGGCTGGTCATTATGGGGTTAAAAAAGGTTAAAGGATCAATGAAAAACTGCAAATGTAGCCTTGAAAATAATACACAAATCATTACCTTTTTCTTTAGTCACGGCTGTTTTCTGAGATTTTAACTTTTATCCATTTAGGTCTATATATCTTATCCTTGAATACAGTTTAACCATAATGCCTCCGCTAGTATATTGGAAACATTTTCTTGCATTTCCAATCATTTCAAAGGTCTAAACTTCTCTCTTTTCCTCTGTTCTTCTTCTATTCATAATGCTGCAGCTCTCTTTGTTCAGATCGGCTGCTGTGTATAGACACTAGCTCACCAGGAAGTCAATGCATGAAGAACTAATTTACATTCCATAGATGAATTGATTCTAAACTTCAAGCAGCAACTTTGTAGATAACTGCCACAAATAGACAATTGAGCTTCCACAAGAAAAGATGAAGATCTTCTTTTATTGAATACTTGATCAATATTTTTGTCGACTATAACATTTGTAATAAATTTGCACTAAAATGTGAAAATTACTTGATGTTCAATTAGTGTTTTTGTTTCTTTTTTTATTTTTCACATTTTTTTTTAGTTCTTTTACAGTTGAGATTAGGGAATATTTCCAGATAACTAACAGGTGCTGTTATGAGAAAAAATAATATTTCCATTCAAGCTGCAGTCACGAATCTCACGATAATTGCAAGTCTGCCTGTTAATTTTTGCTGCTACTCAGGAGAACAGTGAATTCATTACTTTTTAAACATATTCAATGCATGATCTGATATTTCTCATATCTTTAAAAGCCGCCAGTTTCTATAAAACAGCTGCAAATACTTATTACTGATTAGTTTCAAACTTAAAAGAGTCAAGACATCTAAAAAATTGACCACAGGTCTGCACAAATGTAAATTTTTGGGTTCAATGGCCTTAAATGGCTAGAAGTGACTTAATATATTGTCATGCAGCTGAAAAATACATGAGACTCTTTTATCTTTCATTCACTCTTTTTAATAATCCATATAGTGATACACAATAATTGATAATAATTTTACCATAATAGAAGACATTTTTTTATTTCAGTCAATTGTTTTTTGTGAGAGGAGTTTTCTCATGAAGACAACTCATTCTCTAAGGATAATTGCCATGGATATCGACTGGCTCCTGAAATCTCTGGCACTCACCTGTCAAAGGGGAAGCTGGCGCTGGCCATAATTGTAGTATTAGCTGCCAGTCATTCAAATGAGTAACCGATCATGTAATACATTGGCAAGCCTGGCCTGCCAAAGATGGAACCAATCTTACTTAGTGGCTTCCCAGTCCCACTCTAGGTCATATAGAGGGTTCCCAATTGGAATATCCCTCTATATGGTGCCCATTGCCCTAATAGGGCATATGGAAGTGGATTGTCGTCAATAAAATATTTTTACATTTTTTTACACATACAAAAAAAAAGACATAAAATGTAATCGCTATGTAGTAATAGTCTCTGGCATCATTTGTGAGCATCCACACTGTCCACAATAGTCAATAGCAAAGAAGAGTAATGCAAGGTCAAAAACATCATGTACCTTCTCTATATTATAAAATTAATACCAGAGATTATAAAAAGGAACCTGTGTCAACAGAGAAATAGCAAAATAATTCTGCTGGGGAGGAAAGGGTGTACAGAGCAAAAGGTTTGACGTGTATGTACACTTTTACAAATTTTTTTTTTTTTTTAGTTGATCGAGTGAATCTAAAATATACAATGAAGTAACTTTGCAAATAGTCTTGATTAAAAATATGCTACCATTTTGTTTTCTACAGCTCCTATGCAGACGTATGTGTCTCCATGATTACAAATGACAAACAAACTGGTGAGATGGCTATCTATGGGATCCCTATAGATACTCCCCTGGATGCTGCTTTTTCTTGTTTTTTTTGCCTCATCAATTAAAAAATGTGTGATCTTTGCTCAGCAATGGAGATTTCCTTTAAATTAGAGGATGTTGTAAAAGTAAGGCCTCGTTTACACGAGCGTGATATATGTCCATGCGACGCACGTGCTTTTCACGCGTGTCGTACGGACCTATATAAGTCTATGGGGGCATGCAGACAGTCCGTGAGTTTTGCTCAGCGTGAGTCCGCTGAAAAAAACCCAAAACTCACGACATGTCCAATATTTGTGCACTGTTCGCGCATCACGCATCCATTGAAGTCAATGGGTGCATGAAAATCACGCGCACCGCACGGAAGCACTTCCGTGCAAACAGCGTGATTCGCGCACCAGCTGTCAAACTCAGAATGTAAACAGAAAAGCACCACGTGCTTTTCTGTTTACAAACATCCAAACGGAGTGTCATAATGATAGCGGCTGCGCGAAATGCACGCAGCCGCGCATCAAACGCTGATGACACACGGAGCTGTTAAGTGCCTTTTGCGCACGCAAAACGCCGCGGTTTTTGCGTGCGCAAAACGCACACGCTCGTGTAAATCAGGCCTGAATTAAACACAAGATCAGCTGCATTTTGCTTCTATGAAAATAGTCATTGCGATAGATACGGCCATAACTTCAAACCATTGTTTTCCCTTATGCCTCTCGCACATAGTCATGATATGGCTCCCCGTTGTATGGAGCCATAATAGGGCACTCTTTGCACAGGCCTTACTGTACCTCTGGATTAGCAAAACATGGTTTATTTCTTCACAAACAGTGCCACATATGTCCGCAGATTGTGTGTGGTATTGCTGTTCAGCACCATTAACTTCAGTCACTAGGAAGATAACGGAACTGACGCCAACACCCCGCATCCGCGCACATGTGAAATCAATTGAAAACATCCTTAATATATTAGATTTAAACAATTACTGAATGTTTCACACATCTCATGATATCAGAGGATGTTCTCGGATTGACTGATAAACTGTTACTGATTAGTCAGTGTCACTGACCAGGGTCAGTTTTAGATGTCTGGCCTTGGGCAAAATTAAAGGCGGGTCCCCAAATGCTTAAATAACGTACCAACAACACCGTCACATACTATAGTTGCAGTCACTAGAGAAAAATTAATATTACCAATAATTCCACTATACAAGGCCCAAATAATACCGCCACACCATGACCACTACCATAACCTCTCAATAATACCACCATACTATTACTGAATAAAAATCACTATACAAAGACCAATATTACCGCCGTACAGTGACCTTATAGTAGTAAGATACACAGGCAGACCATTCTACAGACTGTAAAAATGAATATAGTACAGTTAAATCCAAAGACTCACTGGTGACATCTTCTCTGTCTTTTTTATCCAGCCCAGACCACCATGAAGACTTCTTCCAGCCATGACTTGTGTCTCCAGAGATCGCTGGCCAGACTTCTTTGCCTCCTCGCTTTTTCAGCACTCTCCCTACCTTTTTCTAACTTACACTGACTCCCCATCCTGCTCCTATCCCCAAATGTTGTGACTGTTGGAGCCCCATATGCACCTATTACTGTACCTGCTGCGTTGCACTGTTCCTCCAAATACTGTACTTCAGAAAAAATATTTGACAGAACTATAGTAGCTCTCGAAGAAAAATGCCAAGTAGATAGCCCTCCTGAAAACAATAGTGCCGATGGATAGTCCCCCCAAAAAATAGTGCCAAGCAGCTAGTGCCCCATATTGTGCCCAGACAGTTGTGCCCACACAGTAAAAGTGCCCCCCTTTGTACCCCTACTAGGGAATAGTGTACCCTATTACTGCCACCTCATAGCAAATAGTGACCCCTCATAGAAAATAGATACCACTTTTTCTCCAGAAAAAAAGTCATACTCACCTTCGCTTGATTCCACAATGAGTGGAGCGGGGCTTAGGCCTCTTCTGGCCTGTGAAGTTAGCGTCCCGACACAGGCGACACAATGTAGCGATGTCATCACCCCCTCTACACTGGAACGCTGACGTCCTGTGCGCGATTCGTCTTGTACAGAAAAGCAAAGCCATAGGTTTCAACTGTATCCGCATCCTAAGGATGCAGATACAGTTCAAAGTGGCGCTCCTCCAGGGATCTGGGGCACAGGCCCAAAATCCGGATCATAGGGGAGCCAATGCCACAACTGTGTCCTAGGTGGTCGCCTACCCCCTCCTGTCCCTCGTCGGGGCCCTATGCCTTGTTTTTGGAAGATATCGGCCATGTGTTTATAATGCTGTACATTCCTTTATTATTTTGCTTTCAATATTTTTTTGTTTCAGGATAATATTAAGGGGTGAAGCTTCAAAATGTCATATGTATTTATTCTGCTAAATATATCTCCAAATTAAATCCAGCATATTTTCACTTTCAATTTTAATGCATTCCTTCTACTGCCAATTACATGATCCGTACATATAATTTCATCAATTCTTTACTGATCTGTGATGGGACTTCTATTTTAGAAGATAATTAAATGTCTAAAATAGCAATGATATTGAACCAATGCAGTTCAATCCTCCTGAGGAGCATAATATGCTTTCGGTTCTTATCTGCCGCTGCTTTTGAGCTGGAAATTCATGAAAGTGTCATTCATTTGTCGTGCAGAAATCGTTCAGAAACTCATTGATTTCACAGGTTGCTAACTTCTGTCAATACAAGTTGGAGTTACCTAGATAACTCCATGTGCGGCGGGGATCAAATTTACAGTACGGTACTCTTATATTTTCTCATCAGATAACAAATTGGTCGCAGCGATACCTTATGGTGCAATTTTTATCATTCAAAGAGGAAAGAAAGTTGTTAAAACTCATATAAGTTTCTTTTCACAGCTAAATATATTCTATATTTTTTATACTGTATTTCGTGTTATACCTTCCCACACAAAACAGCTTAGTCCTCCTTAGTCAAGTTTTAATGAGGTTGTTCAAGATTAGAAAAAAAGGCTCCACTTGTTTTTGTTTTTTTCAGAAACACTGCCACTCTTGTTTATAGGCTGTGTCTGGTATTGCAACTGAGGCAGCTGGAGTTAAGTTGCAATACCAGACCTAATCTATGAACAATAGTGGCACTGTTGCTAGAAGAAGAAACGGATTAGACCAGTTTTAAAGATCCCAGTCTTGGTTGGTCCCATCCCCTTTGCTACTGGATGATAAGAATATGTTCAGGACTCCCCTCTCCTATGGAACTGTATGGTTAGCAAACAAGGGAGTGGAATACTGTTCCAACGGTCATGGAAAGTGCATTGGGGGGAAATAAACACCAGGCACTTATGTCCTAGCTGGCAGAACCTGCCACCATAATAGGGGTCTATTTTGATCTTTTTGTTTATGAGCAGCACTGAGTCTAGAAAAGAGTAATGGCATTACAGTTGTAACTGGGATCTGGGGCTGGATGTATATTACATTCACATGCAACACCGTATAACTAGGCTGATAACAAAAGTTTCATAAAAATGAGTAAGAAACTTTGGAACTTTAGTTTTAAATGATCATTATATGTCAGTATAGGTAAAGCAGGCAAGTTTACACTATTATAGTGACAGCTCAATGCGAAAGTAAGGATTAGCGATGGTGGGTATGTCAGATTCATCATATAGTCAACCCTACTGAATAATAAGGCCTTTACAATGAACATATTTCCTTTATAAATGCCTCACTTTAAATAACCGTCAAGCTGACAGCTTCTGTGTCAAGTGACATCATCAGGGATGTCATAAGGGTTACAAACTTGCAGATTTGAATGATTCGCCAAGTGAAATACCTTTGATTGCTTGCAGGATGATAATCTGTCAAAAATAGGTCAGTACTGTTCTAAAAAATAAATTGCGAAGTATTCACCTGTCAGCTTTTCATCAAGTGTCCTCACTTTCAGCACCGATAGAGAAATTCAATTGGAGTTCTGAAATATAGTTATTTATTTTTACCAAGACCTTTATACCTGAAATTTAGCCTCGTATTTGTGACATACAGTAGTAGGTCTGTTCATTGCAGAACACTGACTCTAGCTCTGGTTTAACGTTTTTTTTTCCATATGGACTCAGCAAGCAAATTGTAAGTATAAAGAATCTTCCACTAATTTGTTTATTTTCTATATATGTAGTAAAAAAAAACAAAAACCTTTCTACTGGCTGTGTATCAAAGTAGCTTTTAGTTTAATATTATCCATTAAAGTTTATCAGTTCATGGAAATGGCTAAAACATTATTATATATCTAATACATTGTATGTATATACCCGTGGCCTCCAACCTTTGGCTGTCAGGGCATGATAGGCATTGTAGTTTCCCAACAGTTGGAGAGTCAAATGTTGAAGACCATTGGTATGTACTCTACTGAGTGCCAATTATAGTTAGGGGCAAACAGGGCATTTTCCCAGGAACCCAATTTCATAGGTGGTCCCTCTGGATGGAACCCCTAAGAGTAACCTCAATTTACTATTGCTGCCCAACACCATCAGGGAATGTAAAAATCATCCCTTTCATTGGCTTGGACAACTAGAGAATTTACAATGAAACAATTTACCACTCTAGACCACCAGGGATGTAAAAATTATGAGAACAATTTTATAAAAATGGAGAGGGGGAGCCAAGTTGTTTGCCCAATTTTTTTTATAAATAAATCTTGGGTTGGGTTAAAAAATTGCATTATAATTGATCATCCATTAAAGGGGTTGTCCCAAGATTAAATGTTCTCCTCTAAGCACAGAATAGGTAATAACATGCTGATCGGTGGGGGTACGACTGCTGGGATCCCCACCGATCATGAAAACGGTGGTTCCGTTCCTCCGAATAAAAGGAGCAGCAGGCTGAGCATGCACTATGCTGCTCGATTTATTCTCTATGGCAGAGCGCTGTACTCGGCTATCTCCGACAGTCCTGTAGACAGTGAAAGGGGCAGTGTGCATGCTTGACCTGCCCCTTCATTCTGTGGTTGGGTGGTAACATTTCATCTTGGGACAACCCCTTTGATGGATAATAGAAAGCGCAATAGTGCAGCTGACACACCCAACCCTTCTTACAAAGGGCAGAGGGGGAGGAAGGACTATGGAACTTTCTAGAAGTTGTCAAGTGAATTTAATAAAAGAGTTCAAAAGAGGCCTTTCTTGAGTGTAATATTATTACATATTATGGTTACTAGATTGCTGGAGATAGATAGTTGATCCATGGATTTATTCTGACTGCCATATTGGTGTCGGGAAGGATTTGTTTCCCCCTAAAATTAGGAAAATTTACTTTTGCATCATGTGGGGTTTGCTTTCCTCTGGATGAGCATTGCAGGATATAAGGCTGAAATGAATGGAAAGGTGACTTTTGTTACAAAATAAAGAGAAAAAAAATAGTTTAAATGATAGAATAGCAGGAAAGGAAACAAAAAAAACGTAAAAAATATGGTATGAGGACTAAAGAAGGATTGACCATAATTTATGCATCTTTAATGCATGTCTTTTTCATTTTTGAAGTGTAGGGGGTTTAGAGATTGCAGTAGCACCCAGGTCTGGTGCCCAATGATACCTCTGCCATTAAAGAGTACAGCAGTACTATTAATTGTATATGGGGCTTGGGGGGTCCTATTACAGATTTTGCATCAAGGCCCAGAAGTAGAAAGTTACGACTCACTCCCCACCACTCAAACTTTAAATCTCAGGAGGGAGGGGTGGAGAGAAAAAAAAGAGGGAGAGTAGGTGGTCTTGTGTCCGAAGCAACCGTACAAAGCCGGAAGCACATCTTTGAAAGTTTCTATCACTTATATTAAGAGCTTGGCAGGAAATATTCCAAAATGATATGGTTTCCCATATAAGGGCCTATTCACATCTGCGTTGGGCTCTCCGTCAGGGGTCTCCGTCGCAGATCTGGCCAAATATACCGGAAGTAATAGTGCAGCATGCTGTGCTGTTGTTTCCGGCAAAACCACGGACACCCCAATGGAAACCCGATGAAACCTTTTAAAGTTAACGGGTTCCACCGGGCACCAGTTGTCCTAGTGGTTGAACGGAAACAGCGCTACCGGCATTTTAATTGTTCTGGTACTCTGACGGAGCAGAACAACAAAATCCTGAATGCACATGTGAATAGGCCCTAGCAACCATATGGGCAAGAGAAAATATTTTTGTATTGCCCCAATGCCCTTCAGAATTTTGTTTATTTTCCATTCCACCCATCCAAAGTCTTGTTAAGTTTAAATACATGTTCTTTCATACATTAAATATAAAGTTTTACTTAGGCAAATACTTATCATACTATTATGGTAACAATATGTTGCAATTTTGTTTACTAAATTACTTCTTTTATATTTTTTCCACCATGCTGAGTTGCGTGCAGTGGAACCATCTGGACAGCAAGGTTATTTTAATCTGTAATGATAGATCCAAACCCAATGGATGTGTTAAAATACTTAAGGTTTACATTTTCTCATGCTGATTCACAATAAAAGTCATAAAAAAGATTGTGTTTCTCCAAAAACACAGTTCTAACTATAACATGTTGGAATGGGGTTTGCTCTATTTTCTCTCCATGGTACAAAAAGAAGATGAAAAGTTGCAATAATGAAGTTAGTAATGACGTAGATTAAGTCTGATCCCTAGAAAATACTAAAATGTAAGTATCTCTGGGACAAAATATAAAGGCTTTCAAATTAAATTGCTTCAAATAAAGTAAAAAAAAAAAAAGTTCTGCTTTACATGGTAGTTTATGTATAATGCTACATTTCTATGCACCAACATGTTCCAGAACAATAATCCTAGCCATACACTTGCCATATAAATACTATGTGGACAATGTAAAGAAAGCTAAAGCAGCTTATGACAACCGCATTTTAAAATAAAGCCGGCCTGGCGGTCTACTCATCGCTGAATACCCTGGGAAATGGTAGATGTAACATATCATCACCAGTGATAGGAGACATTTTTTTTAGGGTCCTCCATGCTGGCTTATAGAAAGGAGTCTTGGCCAACACCCCCCCCCCCCCATTATGTCCATATGCCCTAATATGCATATGGAAAGAGGTTGATGGTATTAATAACCCACAGATTGAATCTTTGCAGATGGTGAATTTAGATTGGCAAGTGTCCTTTTAAGACAACAGAGGCTGAAATATTGATCCAAACTTCATAATTTCCGCCTCCATTGTCTAAGTTACTGAAACGTCTGCCTTCCAGGAAAGCCCAAACTATCACCAAAGATGGCCCAGTAGTCATAGCTAGGCTTTCCTTCACCTGAGACAAAGATTTGGTGCCCTGTCCTAGCCCTGTAGCTATATACCCTGAGTTGGCACCCTCTTTCAAACCCACCAACTGGGAAACATGATCCACTAGAGCCTTACCGTCATACTCTGACATACTTTAAAGGATTCTTCCATCAGAGCTACAGAGGCGTATTTTTCTACATTTCTGATTTTAGCAAATAAATAATGCTTATACAAAGTATAACATTTATTATGCAATGAATATCAATTCCTCAAGCTTTTAAAGATATGTTCTTGAGTCAATAAATGGAAACTTCCATTGTTTACTTCCATAGCATACGGGTCTGTCCTGTTGTAATGTAATGCCCACATGGGTGTATAACTCCTTACAGTCACTGTTCAGTTATCAGAGTTCTCACTTGTAATCAGTCGTGCTCCTATATGATCATCAAATGACCAGGACAGATTCTCATCGATTGAAAAAAAATAAATAAATAAAGGTTTCCTATCACTGGCAACAAGCACAGATAGTGAAACACTATATTTATGAGAACATTTCAGAACTTTGCACTTGATTTACTATCAATGAACTATCCCTTTAAAGGGCCAGGGTAAGATGACAGCTTTTAGTCTAACTTTTATTTCATTAAAATTTTTCTCTTATAGTAATTGGATAAATAGTATGACATTTTATACCTACATTATGTATCTTATGTGTAATACAATGGTACTAATGACACTTCATCTATACTTTATCCTCTCTATATGCTAAAAACTCTAAAGAAGCCTCTATTTTTTTTTTATTTTTTTGCAATAAGATTGTGGCTGCACAAGGTTTCAAACCTAAAAAGATCTCAACATCATATTGACTTTTATTGAAAGTTTTAGCCTCTATAGCACATGTATTGTTTTTCTTGTAACTAATGGTATTTATTCTGGACAAACTCAAATGGTCACAGACAGAATTGATTGTGTAGCTCGAAAAAAAAAAAAAAGAATCCACAGACCTCTTTCTGTAAAGAGAGTTTACTCATTGCAAGTGATTTAGTATTGACAGCTAAACTTCTACAAAAAGAATAGCAGAATAAAAAATAGCAGATAAAACCACAAAAAATATGTTGTATTATGTTTGTAGATCTAAAGTAGTTATGAATGAGGCTGTAGAGGCCTGATCTGCCATCTATAATGTATATTGTACTTAGTGTTGGTCTTGCATTCGTTGAGCCCATCAGAGAACATGATTTATAGGACCCATCCACATATAATCAATAGGATCAAATAGGTTACATCAGAATCAACTCATAATAAATAGAACCTAATGGTAAGGGATTGGCTCAAAGTCAACTCCAAATAGAATTGACTTCTTCTGGACCTTCGAGGCCTGTTAATTTGTCAGAGCTTGGGTTTACTGGAACTCTAGTGGACAAATTCGGCTGTGCTTTTGTTCTTAAATGACGACTATGTTTTATTTCATTAGGTGCCTTTAGTAGTGTTCAGTTGCTGAAGCTTGCTCCATGATCATAGTGTCCTATTCGGTGACCTTGTCCAACGTAACATGATAATGACTATTCTCTTGCCTCCCTAATTGTTGCTCATACCAGCCTTGACCTTCAAGGGGTTTTCCATTCATAATCATTATTTATCACCTATTCACAGGATAGGTGATGGATATCTTATCGGTGGGGGTCCAAATGCTCGAACCCCCACGAGAACGGGCTTAGCTTGCCATTCCTGTAAGCCCTATTGGAATGGAGCGGAAGTTCACATGCTCATTTCGGCACTTTATTTCAGCAGCCCCATAGAAATGAATAGAGCTGTGGTCGAGTATGCGCACTACCCCTGCTGTCTTTACTTCTGTGCAAAGTTATGATGTGGCCAAACTGTCCTAATATAATACCTTAGCCATTGCTACGTACAAATACTTGATCCTTATACAATCATTTTAGTTGCTAGAACTACAAAGTGAATAACTCCAAGGCAAATCTACTTACGATCAAGTCCTGGGGCCAGCCAAGGACACACAAATTGAAGAGTAAAAAGTATAATTATGCGATAGGGCAATATACCATACATTATTGCTTCCCATAGTCTTGGGAAGAAAGCTATAGCTCCGCAGTGAGTATGAAAGTAATTAGCAGCTACAGTTGACACATTTATACTGTAGTGAGATTTTTTCGGCATGATCCCCATACATATTATTTCAATATGTCCAAGCTTGTGTGGCCACATCTCCACATATTCCCTGCCTGGATTTGACGGAATCGACGGACGGTGGCTGCCTCCCAAGACAGAACGTGGGTCGGGTGACCCTTGTTCTAGACGTCGGTGCAAGTCCAGACATTTTGGGGGGGGGGGGGGGGTATTTCTCTACATTTTCGTCTAGAAGCAGAAACAAAAAAAAGCTTCACTTACTAAGGCTACATTCAGACGAGCGTGTGTAACGTCAGATGTGAAAAACTGACGTTTGTCACGAATGAGATGCACCGTGCACATTATCACGGATCCCTCATAGACTAGAGACTATGGAGGGATGCGTGAAAACGCAAGAAAACAGGACATGTCCTATTTTTCCACGGACCCTTCCTTCACACTCTCCGTTGAAACAACGGCTGTGTGACGGCCCACTGGAAATACATGTGTCCGTGTGATGGCCGTTGTTTTAATGGCCGTCATACGGACGTGTTACACGCTCGTCTGAATGAGTCCTCACATTGTGTTGACTATAAAATAAGTTGGTTCTTTTTACGCTAATACACTTCATTTTCTATGATAAGAACTTTTATCATAAGGACCCTCTGCAAAACTCCAGCTCAGCTGCTTTTACAGTATGTTAAAAAGCAAACAAAGAACTGACTACGTAAACTGCTTTTTGCTTGTTTATCCAAATTGTTTCTGCCACGACAGATTGAATACCTTGAAATTGAGAGAAGATGAAGCAGAGGAAATGAGGAATATAGCCAATGGCAATTAGTTCTCCTTAGGATCTTTTTTTCTGGAAAGTATCATTATTGCCGGAAGAGAAAATGTGAAAAGGGTTCCACAGCTGCTCAAAAATGCAACTGTTGTGTATTCATTTGTACTTATCTCCAAACTTGAGTAATATGTGTAAAATAAAAACTGGGGGACAGACATTACAAAATGTTACACAGAACGATAATGCGGAGATAATGTTATTGAATGGCTGGTACGTTGCGAGTTCCAATATGCCATAGTGCTAAAATCTCTCATCACATTGTTGCTGATTAAAATTGCTTTCAACACTTTGCATATTTATTATTAGACTTCACATTTGAATAAATTACATCAGACTCCTAATATTCCAGTGTAAGATACAGTACTATGCAGATTTTTCAAAACCAGTTGGAGAATGCGGCCATTTTACAGATCCATGTAGTAGGAGGTTGTATTATGGTGCCCATAGTCGACTCTGTGCCCAAACTCTACCTAATGATTTTATTTTTGCTCATGGGGTCCAGAAGAATCCACGAGGTAAAAATTGTGGCATGCCCTAGTCTATTGCATGCTGTATTACAGAGGTAATCTCCACTAATTGGACGGTACAGGGATCTTTCTAATGATCTTTTTACACCTAGGCCTGTAACAAGGACAAGGGGGCATCCTCTACGTCTAGAGGGAAGAAGGTTTCACCATTACCATAGACGGGATTCTTTACTGTAAGAGCAGTGAGTCTATGGAACTCTCTGCCACAGGATGTTGTGATGGTTGAAGCATTGGGCAAGTTCAAGAAGGGCCTTGATGCCTTCCCTGAAAAATATAATATTACAGATTATGAGTACTAGATTCTGGGGATCGGACATTGATCCAGGGATTTATACCGATTGACATAATTGGAGTCAGGGAGGAATTTTTCTCATAATGAGGAAATTAACATCAACATCATGTTTATTTTTTTCTTCTCCTTCCTCTGAATTAACATGGTATGATTATAGGTTGGACTTGATGGACCTGTGTATTTTTTCAAACTTATCAGCTATGTAACAATGTAACTAGAGGTATTGCATTCAGTGGAGAATATGGGGCCTTACGGAGACACATAGGGGGGCACATAGAGTGCCTACAAGTCTGTAATATGGTCCTGTAGGTCACAAAACCAGCTTGTGTATGGACCATTATTAGGAAAATCCCAATAAAAATAATGCTTGTCATGTCTTTCTTACCTGGCCAGCCTCAAATAGTCTAAAAAGACACCACAAATAGACATTGTTTTCTTGGGGCTTTCTTTGACATTCTTTGTCTTCTCTGAATTTATCTTTGTTATGGTTACGTTAATAATGATTATTATTAGTTGTACTGACATCAACTTGAATTGTGACCATAAGTGTCTCTCCACATCCGGACTGCAGTTGAGGTCTTCAGGGGTTCTGAGTTGACTGCAGTTGAGGTCTTCAAGGGTGTCCTAGTTGGTGACCTTGTCCAACGTAACATGATATTATCTTAACTTGTTCAATGACTATTCTCTTGCCTCTCTAATTGTTGCTAATACCAGCCTTGACCTTTAGGCTATTTTTGTTTTATTTACTTTTAATTTAGGGAGAGAGGCCAAATGTTGGCTCATTTAAAGGATTATTCCTGGACCTAAATATAAATATAGACTTGATTGGTTCAGAGTGGATTTTATAGGGTGAGGCTTATTCTGCAATAGGGACATAAAACGAATATATAATAACTCAAAAGTAACAACCAATATGGCTGCACTTTCTGTTGGCATTTTGGCATCATATGGCCTCTACAAATTTTCTTGTTTGGTCCTATCCTGTCTCATAATTGCAAATGAAACTGTGAGATATGGAAAAGGATTATTTTATATGTGTCTCAGGAGAACAGCAAATTTCCCCCTCCTCGTTAAGTTCAGATTGCACTCGTCTAGCACTGTAAGGCAGCTGATTGCTGCAGAAGCCCTTCCTCATTGCTCTGTCTTCAATAGGGGGACCAGACATGAAAAAAACACATTCATCAAAGAAGCCCCATCCCCTCTAACTGTCTGCCACAAGACAATTAAAGGAATAAGCAGAATCACCTGTGTTCTCTACAAGATTTCTGTTTACTTTTATCATTCATTTCTATATATTTTTGAATAAGTAACATTTAAAACTATAGGTAACAGAATAAGGTTTCTCAAAAGATATTACATTTTTATATATATCTTTTTTTTTTACTTCCAAAAATGTCTCCTGGCTATTGGCTGTATCATCAAGAACATTGGAATTATCAATGACATGGAAAATCCTTCTTTTAAAACTCAAAAAAAAATATATGAGTTTGTAGTGATGAATCTACAGTATAAATCTGTAAATGATTTTGTAGAGTTAGAAGCAGTATACTTTCTTTTTTTCCATCTGACTATAAGCTTATCACAGGGTGTCCCGTTTCTGGAACAATCTAGCAATCAACTATACACTGCTGGGAACCCAGCAGCAAGTGTTCATTTTCTCTGCAGCGCCACCACAGGGGAAATTAAGCATTACACAGTTCTCATTGAAATCAGTGGGCTGTCTATGTAATGTATGAACATGCTGGGTCCTCCAGAGCGAGAGAAGCTCTTTGCTACTGCTGTCCACTTAGAGAACTCTCAATAACTCAGAATTTCCAGATCAATTATTAGAAAAACTTTAGACAATTTTTTTATTTGCTTTTTTTTAAAGTATACTTTTAATGCTGCAGGTATTATTATAACTTTTTTTTAAGAATTATTGATCATAATTATTGGTCATTGTTCAAAAGACTTCTTAAACACCCTTTGTGATCCAGAGACGAGAGAAAGTTCTTACTTGTAATGCAAAATTTATGTCAATCCCATCTGGAAATTCTAAATCTAACTGTAATTTAAAATTTACCAGCTTTTACTTTCTTTTCCCATCATCATAATTCTATGAAGTAAAAGAAGCTTTTAGAAGTGAAGCTTAATTTGCAATTCTATCAGTTTCAGTGCGCCCTTTTTTAAGCAAATAGACACCTTGATTTGATTACATTCTCTTGAAGAATATACTCTGAACGAAAGAAGAATAATTTTGACTGCAATTTTTTTCCTGCATTATATATATATATATGTAAAAATCAAATAAGATTTTCTTTGCGTACTGAATTTTCGGCAAACTGAATATTATATCAGCAGAGTTCTATATAATTATATAGTTTTAAGTGGTACATTTTCTATATTTTATTTACTGCTATTTATATGAATAATTTTTTGCTTACTGGAGAAGAAAAAAGATAAATGGTAAAATGAAAAAAGCATATATAATTGAACATATGTTAAAATAAACCTCCAGGGGGAGATAATGTCAGAGATTTATTAAATAATATTATATTGTAGGACGCATGAATTTACGAAACGGTAAAAATTGTGTTAAGTTTATCAAAACGGCACACAGGCCATAGTCTTGGTACAATATATTATTAGACACTTCTTTTCGTCATGCCATCTCATGGTAAGTGCATATGTATGGCAATGTTTTGCAATTCTTTTAAAAAAACCATTTTCCAATTTCTTTAGCGACTTTCCTACATTTGACGTATCCATACGCCAAAGTCGGGTAGGGGAAGTATGGAACGGGCTCACAGAGTTAACCCGCCCCATACGATGCCGGCTGTTTGTTACAGCCGACACTTCAGAGTAACGAGCGCGATCCCGCTAGTTTAACTCATTAAATGTCGCGGTCAATAGCGGCCGCAGCATTTAAATTGTTAAAAAAAACGGGGGCGACCCACTCTAACAGCTCATCGCGCCCCCCGCAACGCAATCGCGGGGGGATGATGGTTGCTATGGCTGCCTGGGGGCCATGTTGGGCAGTGTAAAGGTACAAGACAGCTCGTTTATCGGCGCTCATCTGCTCCTTTCACAAGAGCTAGTATGGGGATGAGCGCTCATTACTACGATTGCTCATCCCCATATATTTCTATCATGTTGGCAGCACGTCTCCCTGTTTACACTGGGAGATGTGCTGCTGACATCGACAATATTTTTGCCATTTAAAACAATACAATCATATGATGAACGATTGTTCGCTCCATCATCGGCTGTTTGTTGCCCTGTTTACAAAGATAATTGGCCCATGTAAAATGGCCCTAAGAGGACCCTAAGTGTATGCTGCTCCCAGGCAACCAAATATAACATTCAACTGTAGAATAAATAGAGATAAGATGGACTGAATTTTTAGTGTTTCACTAATAGTACTTTATGTTTTTGCATGGTATTGTAAATAAAACTTATAATTGGCCTTATAGGGGCTGTTCTATATGGATAACCTCTTTCCATATGGCTTATTAGGGTATATGGATGTCATAGAGGAAATACCCTACTCCAGATCCCTTCTTATAAGCAAAATTAGAGAGCCGCAGCAAAGAGCAGCTTCCACTCTGGTTGACCCAATATAACCAAATACGACATAGTTGCCCAACAACATTTCTCCTCTACCGGCCATTTTGGAGGAAACAAGCGGCCAACAGAGCTTCCCCTAGCAAAATTTGCTGTTCACCAGTTGTTAAAGAAGCCAGACCCACGGAAACCAGTTGATCAAAGGGATGGCTTCAATTTAAGAAGCAGTTATCCAGATGGGATATTATTGTCATTACTTGGAATTGACAGATTCCAAAGGGTTAAATTATACTTCCCTCATGCTCACTCCATACATGTTTAACATTTTAATGCTTATTTTCTATAGTATCAAAAACTGCTAGCCAGGCGAGATCTGTAGACATGGCGGTCTGATTGTCTTGTTAACCCTATGACGTCAGAGCTCTGCAGGAGGGGCTTTGAGTATCATACAGATGACTCGGTAAGCGGACAGCCCTGTGTGATGCTGTGTCCCCTGTCACCAATTGCAAATTCGCGACTAGGAGATTATGACAGTGTCACGTTAAAGTGTCCACAGCAAAATGGTTTTATAAAGTGGTCGTTCCGTTTTAAGAATGTGAATTTGTGAAGTATTTTGCAGTTATGATAGTGACAAAAAAATAATAGTAATCATAATAACTTAAAAGTTTTTCATAAAACATTTTGTAGTACTACAGTTAAGGACAATCTAGGACAATTGAGGTTAATTAAGCCTATTAACAGATAAGATACAGAAGCAAAGATATTCACAGACGAGAATTCAGCAGCAAATTACTTTAACTGACAACCATTTTGCAGTTCTCTGCAGGGAACAGAATATTATTTGAGATAACGTAGAGTTACAGTTGAATGAGCTTTACTTAAATAATGCCACAGTGATTTCTATAATTTTACTTCCCACGTGATTATAGCGTGATAATATATGTATGGAAAACGTCTTCAACAATTAAGCTGAAATACCGGATAGAACAAGTTCTTCTCTTTTATCAAAAGTTCTTGAAATGGCAAAATTTTAACCCAGTCAAGGTCCAACAGGACATCGGGACACTAATAGTGAAACTTATGACCAGATAAATAACTAAATTACAAACATCATTTACATTTATTCGACCAATGACCAAAGTTTCAGTCTAAAGTCCTGTTCACATCACGTTTTTTGACCTACGTTTAGCGTGTACATCGGGGAAGCTCTCCTCGTACACGCTAAACATGTCCATAGGGCTCCTATTGGCCTCCAACGGGCTGGTATACATCAGTATACCTTTATTTTAAAATATAGAATAGCATAGTAGACGACAAAATTCCATGCAACAGGATGCCTCAAAAAAATGATTACCGCGTTGTATATTTTTTTGAACATGGGAGCCTATAGGTGATATATGCCTCTGTATCACATCTATTTCAGGCATCCATTTAACATAAACGTCATTGGCTTTTCATTAGCTTATCTTGACGTATACGTTAAACCTGTACCATAATAGTCTATGGGTGATGTCTAGCAATGGAATTCCTCCCCATATTATATAATGATATCCATTTAGTTTATATGTCATGACAAGGGTCATAAGAGTTAATGATGTAACCAATTAACGCATACCATTATAGTCTATGGGTGACAAATGCCACTGTTAGGCATCCAGCACAGTCTAGGTTCAATGCACATTAAGTGTCGGGAGCTTTTCCCAGCATATACGCTAAACGTAGGGTAAATTATATAATGTGAGCATAGCCTTACCTGCTTACAAAATAATGTTGATTAGACAGAATGATTATTTTGGGGAAAGATGTGAAGTAAAGGCTTACTCCATTGCTGTAGATGTAGGAGAACAGATTTTTTTTTATTTGTGCCTTACAATAACTTATTGAGCTAAAGACGATTTAAACCCAAAATGTAAAACTAGCCATATATTAGTAAATCAAGAGTTAGAGCCGTAGATAAAGTGTAGTCATTATGATTCGTTTAGTTACTGTACGGATATACAGTATTGACATTTTTTTTAAAAACCTGGCGAGAGAAAGTGCAGCCATATTAGTTGTCATCTTTGAATTAGTTTCTCAATAACTGATTGTAATCTGTCATTCATCTTTCACGCAATTACAAAGTAAACATTTTCCAAAAAGTTCATTGAACGGAACTGCAGCTCAAAAGAAAAACAAAACGCATTAACATGGAGAAGAAAAATTTAAGAAAGGCAGGAAAGAAGGAAGGAAGGGAGGAGGGAAGGGAAGAAGAAAGGAAATAAGGGAGGGAGAAAGGAAGAAAGTTAAATAGACAATAAAAAAGAAAAACTAAAAAGCATTGGAGAGGTTAAGAAAAATAAATAGGGAGGAAGTGAGCAAGGAAGGAAGGGACAGAGATAGAAGGAAGAGGAAGAAAAGAGGGAAGGGAAGAAAGGAAGGAAGGAAGAGAGTCAAGGAGGGAGGGAGAAAGGAGGGTGATAAGAGGGAAGGAAGGAAGGGAAGGAGGTAGGAGGAAAGGAGGAGGAATGAGGAAAGGGGGAAGGACGAATGGAGGAAGGAAGAAAGGAACGAATGGAGAAAGAGAAAATTAATGTAAGGACGGGGGAGAAGGAGGAAAGGAGGGAGGAGGGAGGGAAGCAAGAAAGGAAGGAGGAAGGAAGGAAATAAGGGAGGGAGAAAGGAAGAAAGCTAAATGCATAATAAAAAACAAAAAGCATTGGAGAGGTAGAAAAAGATATAAGGAAAAAATGAGCAAGGAAGGAAGGGATGAAGAAAGTAGGAGAGAAGGAAAGAAAGGGAGAAAGGAAGGGAGGAAAAGAGAGAGGAGGGTCGGAAGAAGGGATGGAATTAGGGAAGGAAAGAAGAAAGAAAGAAAGAAAGAAAGAAAGAAAGAAAGAAAGAAAGAAAGAAAGAAAGAAAGAAAGAAAGAAAGAAAGAAAGAAAGAAAGAAAGTGTGCTGGCAATAGCCAATAAAAAAAGTTTAGAAAATGAGATGCTTGTAAATAGTGTTATATATTTGCCTTTATGGAGATAAAGACTCAAAATCTGCTTAGGGACGGGGCAAGAGGAGAATAAGCAAACAGACTTGTCCTTAACAAATCTCCCAAAAACTTTTACATTAGACAGATATTGATTTAGTTTCCTTTACCTTGAAAACAACCGTATTTGTATCCCGTGAACTCATACTTCTCCCAGCAATATCACCTGAAGTTATAGCTATTCCACATATTGCTTTCCTACTTGTCAACATCTACAACATGGTGGCTTATAATTCTGTCAGATAGATGGTTCTGAACATTACATAGAGGTTTATATCTGTCCAGCAGCAGGGTGTTCTGTAGTCATATTGGAACAGATCATCATTCTACCGCTAGGAATATATTGGGTGTTCGATGATATATTAAGGGTGAGCTTGGTAAACAGAGCAGACTGCCTCGTTCTGCTGTCAATTCATTATGATAAATCCCATGACACATTCTGTAAGAGCTCAGATCTTTTGCTTTTGTTCTAAGATAACATTTGTGACAGAGACCAATTTTGAATTCTAAAAATATCATGTTAAATTTAAGTTTCTTCGTCATACCAACGAGAAACAATAAAGCTGTAAGCGTTAACTGTATAGTCAATAGACACATATTTCTTTTACCATTAGGAAAGATTTACTGAAACACTCGAGATGTACTTTGAAAATACAGAGTTTTCTCCCGGGATTCTAAAAACTTGGAATCTGTTTTTCTATTTTATTGGGTATTTGGATTTATTTCAAGCATGAATGTCACTTGTAAGCTCATTTATAACCTAATCTTGGTTTGATGGCATCAACTTTGAATAAAATCCACAGGGTGTGTTTCCATAGTGGAACTAAATAAAGGAAAACTTTTTTTTTTTTTAAAGGAAAGCGACTTTGTGCTGTAAAATAATTACCAAAAGCATACCTAACAAAAAGAGAAAAATAAAGAGAAAAACCTTAAATGTCCTTACGAAAGTCTTAAATCCCAAGACCCAAACAGAGAACATTTTTTAAAAATTACGTCCACCTGTTAAAATAATTGTATAGTTTACATATAGAACTGAAAATGCAAACTTTTTTCTATAATTTTGTAAATATATTGTATTATTTATCTTGTACTGATCCAGAGTTACAATCTGTATTATCGATCAGTGCTGCATTCACAATGCTGAAGCTTCAGAGCTGAAACTGCCCAGCATTCCTTAAAGGAACAATGTCTACACAAACAGGCATGTAGCTAGATTGGGCTGATGTGGCTTGTGCCCTGTGTGCCAGATAGTGGGGAGGAGGTGCCAAACCACTATAACTTGGTCAGTATATTTAAATACAGGGCTAGTAGCAAAAAACTGAATGTTTTTTCCCACCAGGTAAAGAAAAGCCTAGCTACAACTCTGTATACAGAGCTTCCTTCAAACTAACTAGCGTAAGAGCCGTTATAGGAGTTCAGCTAAGCTGTAAGGGGTGTGTCTGTCGACATGTTTGTTGACTGTGTCCAACAACAACCAGCAGTAAAGCGACTGTACAGGCTCTAACTCGTAACCAGTTAAAAAAAATATATTTACCAAGTTATTCAACTTTTTAAGTAGATTAATTAAATGTGTAAACTATAAAATGATTTTCGAAGATGGACATACTATTTAAAATAGGTGGATATAAGACATTTTGGTGGCACTGCATAGTTAGTAATTGAAAAGATGCATAATGCTACACAAAATAAACAATTGCCTGATGTCAAGGTCAACAAGGTTACACATAGATTTGAAGAATACCTAATGGTGTTCCCTGACATTTCCCATATAGTGGGTAGGTATGCCGTATAAAGGTATGGTACGTATATAGTATAACAGTAGGTTTCTCAACACTGTTCTTTCAATTGTGACATAAATAACACATTCAGTTTATGGTTTTCAATTAAAAATACCCGGTAGAATATCTCTAGTGATGGAGACTGCTAAACAGAATATATGTAAAGCAGGAGTCCAGATTTGTTGGCTCTAGGGCCCCATTAAATAGGGCAGACCGTAAAAACAACTGTATATTCACATGTCGTTTTATTCATCCTATATAGATAAAAGGATATGACTTGAAATCTTTTCAACCTCTCATGGATCTTTACTGTGTCTTGTAACTTTGGTATTCAAATTTATGACCTGGCCCCTGTATAGGAGGTTCTCCGGAAACTTTGTTTTCTTACATTTTAGTTAATTTGTCATTTTAACTTTCTTCTTCACAATTATCAAAAACATATTTAAATCATCCTATTACTTTCTACTTTGTAAAATATTAAAGAAGTTTTCTCATGATTAGGACTTGTCCACATGTAGCGGAATTGCTGTATATTTTTCGTCCAGAATTGCAGACGGAAAATACGCAGCAGAATACAGTAGCAGCAAAGTGGGCGAGAATTAACAAATCTCCTCCACACGCTGCGTAAAAATGTCCTTGCAGAAATTGACCTGTGGTGCATATTTTTCATACCGCAGCATGTCAATTCCTGCTGCGGAAAGTGGACTGAATTGCTGCGTTTTTCAGAGGGGATGTCACCATCTCGCAGAAAAGCGCAGCAAAATACGCACCATTTTCTGCTGTAAAAAAACGCAGGAAATGGTGCGGTTTTTCCGCAGCGGAATGTCTGCTAGTTTCTGCGGAGTTGCTGCAGAAATTTTCTGCAGCAATTCCATTACGTGTGGACAAGCCCTTAGAAATGTTGGCTAGGAAATTCCATTACTTGATTGTTGGGGGACTGACTTCTAGGATCCCAACCAGTCCCCAGAACGAAGGGGCTACAGTTAAGCGCTTTGTCTCCTTCACAGATTTTCACTGCACAGAACAGCTCTTGTCTACCCGCTGTGCATGGAAGCGCAACACCACCCCATTGACTTAAATAGCGCCATGTTACATTTCTCATCACAGTGTGTGGATAGATATAAATCAGGGAAAAGCCAAAGTGGCTTTTGCTACTACTTTTAGGTGGTCTGCAGGGGTTCCAGAGGTCAGACTACCAATAATCATGAAGTTATGGTATATCCTATGCCATCATTAATTATGGTGAAAATACCCCTTTAAAGAATAACCAAACTTTCGAAAAACTTCTGACATGTCATAGTGAGTGGGGGTCCAAACACTGAGACCCCAATCCGATCTATAAAACAAATCGGCAGAAGCACTCGGGTGAGCGCTGTGCTGCTTAATTTCTGATCGTCTTTTCTCAGAAACCCGAGCAATTGGTGTACGAGCTCAATAGAAAGTCTACGAGGCGATACACCAACTGCGCGGCTTTCCGAGAAAATCTGATCAGATACAAAGCAGCACAGCGCTCACCCGGGTGCTTCTGCCGCTTCGTTTAGCGATCGGTGAGTGTTTGGTCGTACCTCCACCCATCAAAATGTCATAGTGACATGTCAGAAGTTTTTCGAAAGTTTAGTTACCCTTTAGTCAACTTTAATTTTATCTAATGTTAACCAATTGCTTGGGGCTTGAATAACGAGAGGCTGGGTCACCAAGTGACATGGGGAAAGAAATATAGGGAGAAAACTATAAAATCGACTAAAGTTTCTGGGCAAAACTGATAACCTGTGTTATGTATAATGAAAAGTATGAGGGGGCGGTGAATGAAAGAACACCACCTGTGTCATGCAACACCCCCTCAGGGCTTTCATTAGACATAACCACAGGGTACAAGTTTTGTCCAGGGTGTTACGTTATAATTGGTGGACATGGCAGTATTCGCACCATATAAATAAATCAAGGATTTATATTAGAAAAAAAATAACAACAATAATGACTTCTCCATACATTAGTCAATGGCTGTAGATGCTACATATTTTTCAGGCTCCGTTATTTCACATTTGGTTTAGATTGGGACCTAACCAATATACTGACACTAAATAAAGGAATCATTTGGTTGTAATTTTTTTTTTATTACATTTTAATCAGTTATGTTTACTTTTGACATTTTTTTTTTCGTTTTTATGTAGTGATTATCCATGTTTCTATTACAGAGCTCCAAATTTCATTCTTTCCATCAAACAGCAATATAGCTAAATTATAAAATCTTACCTTCTTGCAGCCACCACTAGGGGGAGATAAGTAGTTTACTATATGTGCATTGTTTGTTGATTTCAAAGGGTGCTCCCCTAGTGGTGGCTGGAAGAAGTAAAAGTGTTTATCTTTTTTTACTCTATGACAATACAGGGCATTTGGAGCTCTACTGTATATAAGGAAAACAAAGCTCCAACCCTTATAAGAATTTGTTATGGAATTAATCTGCACCAAATGTTGGACCTATTTAGATAAAAAAAAACTAAATGGTGTTCAAAGGTGGACAATCACTCTGAGGTTATAATTTGAGGTTAGGAGATTGGAATTTCGTATTTACAGGCACTATCAACCCAATAAATGTCTAAACGCTGAGTGCATTTCTGAATTTGTGACCTGCAGTTTTCTTGAATAAATTCCAGAAATATCTTTTTATGGGTGAGAAATCAAGAAAACGAGAAATGTTTTGCGACTTTGTTTAAATAATGCACTGAAATCAGTTTAGGAGTGAAGGTCATACCGAACTTGAAGATGTGAATAAAAAAATGTGGAAAGGAAGAGTTCTGATGATTTTCAAGACATCAGTCATTTCACAGATGTTTGCTTGAAATTGAAATAGTAATAGACTTTCAAAAACCGTGATTAACGGCACAAGGACTTTTAAATCTCTATCACATGCTCTTTAAGCTCAAACTGTATGTGACATTTTCTGTAAGTGGATTTCCTCTAGAATACATACACCCAATGAATGCAAAGATCACTTACCTACACATTAGATATTTCTGTCAATGATGTATGTTATATTAATGTTAGTGTTTACTGAATAAACGATCATTTTGGACTCCAACACGATCGTATCCGGATGACTGTTCCCGTTATATAAATAATATTCACAAGAATTACCTTCAGATTTCAGACTTCTACGAAGGGTTATATTTATTGGTCAAAGGCAGGGGTTTAGCTAGGGGAGACATGTTCCCCTGGGTGCTTGATGCCAGGGGGGTGGCAAGAAGCCATGGCCAGGTTGGGTACTGGATACCAGCGGGGCACCAAGAAGCCTCTGCCATGGCCTGGGTATTTAGATAAGGGGCTAGGGCAGAAAACGGAATCTTTTGCCCCAGGTGAAGGAAAGCCTAGCTACGCGTCAACATATACAGTGAAGGAAATAAGTATTTGATCCCTTGCTGATTTTGTAAGTTTGCCCACTGTCAAAGACATGAACAGTCTAGAATTTTTAGGCTAGGTTAATTTTACCAGTGAGAGATAGATTATATAAAAAAAAAAAAACAGAAAATCACATTTTCAAAATTATATATATTTATTTTCATTGTGCACAGAGAAATAAGTATTTGATCCCTTTGGCAAACAAGACTTAATACTTGGTGGCAAAACCCTTGTTGGCAAGCACAGCAGTCAGACGTTTTTTGTAGTTGATGATGAGGTTTGCACACATGTTAGATGGAATTTTGGCCCACTCCTCTTTGCAGATCATCTGTAAATCATTAAGATTTCGAGGCTGTCGCTTGGCAACTCGGATCTTCAACTCCCTCCATAAGTTTTCCATGGCATTAAGGTCTGGAGACTGGCTAGGCCACTCCATGACCTTAATGTGCTTCTTTTTGAGCCACTCCTTTGTTGCCTTGGCTGTATGTTTCGGGTCATTGTCGTGCTGGAAGACCCAGCCAGGAGCCATTTATAATGTCCTGGTGGAGGGAAGGAGGTTGTCACTCAGGATTTGAAGGTACATGGCTCCATCCATTCTCCCATTGATGCGGTGCAGTAGTCCTGTGCCTTTAGCAGAGAAACACCCCCAAAACATAATGTTTCCACCTCCATGCTTGACAGTGGGGACGGTGTTCTTTGCGTCATAGGCAGCATTTCTCTTCCTCCAAACACGGCGAGTTGAGTTAATGCTAAAGAGCTCAATTTTAGTCTCATCTGACCACAGCACCTTCTCCCAATCACTCTCAGAATCATCCAGATGTTCATTTTCAAACTTCAGACGGGCCTGTAGATGTGCCTTCTTGAGCAGGGGGACCTTGCGGGCACTGCAGGATTTTAATCCATTACGGCGTAATGTGTTACCAATGGTTTTCTTGGTGACTGTGGTCCCAGCTGCCTTGAGATCATTAACAAGTTCTCCCCGTGTAGTTTTTGGCTGAGCTCTCACCCTCCTCAGGATCAAGGATACCCCACGAGGTGAGATTTTGCATGGAGCCCCAGATCGATGTCGATTGACAGTCATTTTGTATGTCTTTCATTTTCTTACTATTGCACCAACAGTTGTCTCCTTCTCACCCAGCGTCTTACTTATGGTTTTGTAGCCCATTCCAGCCTTGTGCAGGTCTATGATCTTGTCCCTGACATCCTTAGAAAGCTCTTTGGTCTTGCCCATGTTGTAGAGGTTAGAGTCAGACTGATTCATTGAGTCTGTGGACAGGAGTCTTTTATACAGGTGACCATGTAAGAGCTGTCTTTAATGCAGGCACCAAGTTGATTTGGAGCGTGTAACTGGTCTGGAGGAGGCTGAACTCTTAATGGTTGGTAGGGGATTAAATACTTATTTCTCGGTGCACAATGCAAATAAATATATATAATTTTGACTATGTGATTTTCAGTAATTTTTTTTTTTTTTAATATATAATCTATCCTCACTAGTAAAATTAACCTAGCCTAAAAATTCTAGACTGTTCATGACTTTGACAGTGGGCAAACTTACAAAATCAGCAAGGGATCAAATACTTATTTCCTTCACTGTATTTTAACAGGCACGCTATGTGTCTCTTTGTATATGTTCATATACTATATACTGTCCATGTTTATGAAATATAGCATACGCCAATATAATTGTGGGATTCTGAATCTGGCGCCGTTTATGTCACACATTTTCTTATCTGTTTATAAAATAAGAATAATATTAATCGAGTTGTCTGAAAAAGGAAAAAAGGTTCTAGTTTTTTTTTTTTTTCAGAAACAGCGCCACCCTTATCCATGGTCTATGGATGGTATGGCAGCTCAGCTCTATTCACTTCAATAGGGGTTAAGCTGCAATACCGGACAATGCCCATAGACAAGGGTGGCGCCGTTTCTGAAAAGAATGCAGATCTGTTTTTCTAATCTCAGACTACCCCTTTAAGAATCACCCTAGAAGTTTGATTGCCTTAAATTTCGAGAAGGTAACAGAATTAGTTGGAAATGGCAAAGTAGTGATTGAAGTTCTAAATTTTGTGTAGTTTGTTCCGAAACAATTTGACTATGGCAGTTTAAAATTGGCTGACTCATGAAATAGTTAAAGGGGTTGTATAGAATTAGAAAAAAAATGGCTGCTGTTTTTCAAAATCAGTGCCACAGTTGTCCACATGTTGTGTATGGTAATGCAGCTCAGTTCCATTCCCTTCAATAGTGCCGAGCTGCAATACCAAACACAACCCATGGACAGGTGTGGCGCTATTTCTGGAAGAAAGCAGCCTTGTTTTTCGAATCCTGCACAACCACTTTGATGGCTCTATCTGATCATTTCTTGATGTTTAGTATAGCATTTTAGGTATTTTAGGTAGACTATGGATATGATGCTATTTTACAATTTTTGAATAAACTAGACCCACCCAACAGCATTTTAAGGCACTGCAGCCCTTTTGGCAAATATCACGCTGCCAGTGTAGGTCTTATATCTTTTTTTTTTTATGAAATACGGGCAATGTATGTGGCCTACACAAAAGTCAATGTTCCTTTGAAATGGAGAGATATTACTCGTGTCTTCGAAGACCATCTCAACCTTAACTTAAGGCCCAAGACCTTTAAAAAATAATCCAGACCGCCAGTCAAGGTGTTGCGAAGGGTTCGTGGACCCACCTGGCCGTACCCTCTTGGCGGTATGGTAGCTGGCCAACAGAACGCAGGTCAAAGTCTATAGTTTGTATAGGGTACCTGTGGCAGCTCGGACAGTAGCGAGGCAGACTAGGCAGGAAATTGGCATCAGGTGGACGTCAGGTGTGGAGAGGCAGGTCAGGCGTGGAATACAGCACAGCATGGCTACAGCAAGCACAACACTAGATTCAGGATACAGGAACAGGAAACAGGAACAGGAAACCACTGGGAGCAGGAAACACTAGGAGGCCATTTGCAAGACACGCTAGGGATACAACAACAAAGCTCAGGCATAGAACTAGGGGGCTGGACCCCTCTTATAGTCCAGTGTACTCACAGGTCAAAGGTCAGGAACGAGGTCCGGTGCGCGCGCTGCCCCTTTAAGAGCGGGCTTCTCATGAGGAGGAGGCTGGGGCTGTCAGGGAAGGAACGGAGCTGACAGCCCGCAGCCACGGACATGACACAAGGCATATAGGCCTGATATATATATGATTACAGTAGGGTAACATGTTGCCTTGATCAATGTTATATGAAAACATGACTTGTCCCATCGATGTTTCAGATGTTCAGTAGTATTTTCTGGAGCATACACTAAACTATCAAAAATAGGCAATCACACCCCTAATATTTACTACTTTTAACGTGGTTTAGTGGTTGGTTTTCATTTTTCAAAACTGGTATCCTGCACGGTTTCCACTATACTAGCCACTATTTTTATTTTTTTGCTTTTGTCTTTACTATGTTGAAAATATTTAGTAAAAATAGATTTGATTAAAAAAAATAGGAAACCAACCAAATATTACTTTGAAAAACGTAGAGAATCTTTGCTCGATTTGCATGGTATGTCATTGAATATAATACAGTCTACAATATAAGTAGCCTTGATGAGGGGAAGATACCCCTAAGGCATGAAAGGTTAAAGATGGTACCGTACTTATCATGATTGATGACATATTGCTAGAATAAGCAATCCAGAAATGTTTCCAACCACTGGGACCTTCAACGATCATGAGATCCATAGCTCCTTTTTGCATTTACCGGATACAGAGCCGCCCATGTCCACTTGTTGTGTGATATTGCTTATTCTTTGAACCATTGGTTTCAGTAATCTAGGTCAGGTTGTTTGGTATGGATCTGCAGTCTGACATATATAAAAGGCTGTAGCTGTTAAGAAGTGTATCCTTAGTAACCATATTGTAATAACCAGCGGGTTGTGGACCCAACCGGTTTCACTTTGGCCCACCTCTAAGGGCATTGTCTAAGTAGCCTCCAGGTTTTCACCCTTTAACCCCTGGATCTAGACTTCGCAGTGGAGAGACTACCAGGTCGCTACCTCCTGAGGTGGTCCCAGTGTAAGTAGCAGCTGGCCCAGGGTACCAGGAGACAGCGGTGAAGCACACCGTGGATTCAGGCACTGGCAGATGATTCCGTGGCAGGCAGATATAGATCAGAGGTCACAGATCATAGCAGGTAGTGGGTTTTAAGGCTTGCAGCAGGATACATGATGCCAACAGGAAGTAGGCCACAAACTCGTATCAAGTATCAGGATTTAGACTGGCATCAGGTAGCAGGATACAGACTAGTAGCAGCTTGAAGGATACGAACTGGCAGCAGGATACTGGTAGAAACCTTCGAAGGAGCAAGCTAAGTTGCACCAAAGTTGCTCAGGCGCAAGGGGACCAGTGAGATTGCTTTAAGTAGGCACTCGGCCTCTGGGACTGGTTAGGGGAGCTTGGGAATGCGCTAGCGCTGGCCCTTTAAGAGGGCGCTATGGGACCTTGTGCAGTAGAGCGGCAAGGAGCAATGGCTGTTCAGCGTCCGTGACTGACGGTGGAGAATCAGAATGCTGGCGGTCTCGGGGTGCCGACACACAGCAACAGAATGCCGGCAAAGTAGGTGAGCAACCCAGCGGTGTGAACCGCCAGCTGAAGCGGCGCCCGACCGGCATTACACATCTTTCTTTAACACAAAAGAGGATGAAGTTTTCAAGGAAAATAATTCCAATCATTGTATATATTGTGCAAATATCGGGATCCTGGTACAATTAGGGGTCAATAGACATTTATGGAAAATGTGCCCGTCCGTTGCTCCATTCTATTCACCATTTGATAAACAGGCGCCATGTTCTTGTATTGAGCTGCACTATTTGTGTTTTCTTCTATTGTTTGCCACAACCCTTTAAGATACAAAAGAAAGACTTTTTACCTTGCAAGTTGACCTTTTGCTATTTTGTGTCTCCTCAATACAAAGTGTTTGGGCAGCGAGATTCTTGAATGTGACATTTGCAAAAGTGTGGGATGTAGAAACTTTAATAGACATACAACATCTAAAATGTATGCCATTATTGTTCATTCCTCAAGGAGTAAAGGTTAAGAGATACGTTGTTCACCTAACATTTATACAGACTGAAGATCTTTGTAAAGCGCATCAATTTACCTCCGCGTTTTTTGACACATATTTATTTTTAAAACCATATTTTACGAATGAAAAATATGCTTTATTTCTCTGCAATTTAGAAGATCCTTCCACTATATGTAACACATTCTGATTGAAATCATGTGGAATTCATCTGAACAAAGAATAATACTGAAACTGATTTGTTGACCATGAATTCCAACCAGGAGCTCGAGATACAAGGTTTCGAAGGAATATTATGTAACGGTCTTAGTTTTCCCCTTAAACGTAATTTTGTCAAGTTGTTCATATTCTATTCAGGGATTTCTTAGATATATCTGTGTCTGGACATACTGAGCTATAAAAAGGTTGTCACCCAGACAAAGATCCAGCTTGAGGTTTGTGTTCCACGATGTAAGATGCCGTTCTATAATTCTGCTTCGCCGGAGGAGTAATTTGAAGCTCCTGGGCCTCAACGCAAAATCTGTAACAGGGCTACCATGTGCCATTAAAAATACCAGTGTCTTCTTATGTGGCAGTGAGGCAGTTGGACCCCCTCTGACCTCATGTGCCAGGTGCGACTGCTACCTTTACACCTCCTATAGCTACGCCCCTGCCGCTATCCTCTTATGCGGAAGATGGGTCTTTAGGCCCGATCATGCATTAGAGCCTGGGTGCGACTGTAAACTCTGTACCCCTTATAGATATTCTAATGATTTCCAAGACTCCAGAATAGTATGAATGATATCACACTGTAAATGTAAATTATACACATACGTAGGACACACACACAATTCTTCTTGCCTATAAACAATCCTATTACAATGTATAATTCCAGCGGCTTTTACGAAGAGGCCTCTTGTCCTACACAATTGGTTAATAATTGGCAGTAGGACTGTTAAAGGGTAGTAATTATTTTTACAGGTACTACCTTGAGTCCTAAATTGTATTGTAATCAGTGGGGTCCAAGTGTTAAGACCACCACCAATCACTAGAAGGATGGAGCTGTGGTGCTCTACTGAGCACAATGCTCAGGCTTGGCGACTATCTCCTGTCCCCAGCTCTCCTCATAGAGATGTAATATAGTGTCTATGCCTCTACTTAGCTCTCCAAGTAGAACCAAGGCAAGCCAATGGAAGGTAAGCCTAAGCACGGTACTTAGTAGAGCGCCACAACTTCATCGTTCTAGCTATCAATAAGGGACACAGGACCCGGACCCCACCTATCACATATTCTGAAATGCCTTCATGAAATTGATCCTTATTCCTATTGACCCCTATTCTAATATCAGCTTTCTACTCTAGCACACATACATTTTGCTAGCAGTGGCCGTAATAATACATGCTGGACATTCAAATGGATTGACTGACCGGACTGTCCTGTTGCCCAGCAGCTCTTAACCCTCGTTCATGGAGGATGCAGAGGATGGTCCTCCATGATATCCATGTGGCATGTAGGAGAAGATTCATGACATCCCCTTTAATGTGAGTCCAACAATTGAGCCTCTTTTCATAATAATCTTTCTTAATACTACACTATATATGGGTGCAATGTTTTCTGTGAGTTTTTGTGTTTCAGCAGTCTATGGATCCTCTGTTTTACCAACAGGCTTTAGGGCCAGTTTACACGTTGCGTAAATACTGTGGATTTTCCACAACGCAATTCGTTGCGGAAATTCCGCAGCAGATACAGTAGCAGCAAAGTGGATGAGATAAAACAAATCTCATCCACACGCTGCGTAAATACTGAGCGGAAAACACGCTCAGAAATGTACCCGTGGTGCAGAGTTTTATTCCACAGCATGTAAATTGTATTTACGTAAACGCTGCTTATTTGTTGCGGGATTTCCCCAATGATTTTAAAGGGGGTGTAAATCCCGCATCAAATTGCAGGTGCTCCATTTTTTATGCCTGTTCACAGCGATTCCACTGCAAAAAACGAAACTCAGATTTTTTTTTAAATTAAACTTACCTAGGAGTCAGTGTTTAATCCTTGTAGGATGATGCTTCGTCCCATGTGACCGCCGCTGCAGCCAATCACAGGCTGTAGCGGCGGTCACAAGGATGAATTGTCATCCCAGGAGGCCGGCCTGGATGACGTCAGAGGGATAGCCTCTGCTTCATCCCATGTGACCGCCGCTGCAGCCAATCACAGGCTGCAGCGGTCTCTTGGGATGAGGCGTCATCCCGGGAGGTAGGTCGACCAAGTGCTGCAGTTTTTCGCAGCGGACATTCCAGCCGAATAACTGCACCACTGTTTGGTGCGCTTTTTTGCCCGGAATTCCCTGCAGCGCAAAGGGCAGATACGCTGCGTGCTATAACACAGTGTATCTGCCCCATGTGAACTCAGCCGTAATGTATCAATTTACTGCCTCTTTAGTGCACTTTTATGATGAGTGGAAGAAAAAGATAGTAGAGGACCCCTGTCATCCCTCGTAGCTCTCACTGGTGTGCCAATCCACCATTACATAGCACCCATTAGTGCAGTCCTTTGCGTATAGTTCAGTAGACAGTAGGAAAAACATTTAAATGTTAAGGTGAAAGTCGGCCCCAATGCCTACAGTGCCCCATGCCGCTGTGCATATGATATGTCCGCCCCTGGTAATGAGATAAAAAGGGATTTTCCCACCATGATATTGAATAACTTGTTGATATGTCTTATGGTGGAAAGACCATTTCAAGATGATTTAACAAGTTTACCATAGAAAGCAACCGATAATGGTCATGACGTGTTGTGCCAAATGACAACCTCAAATTACGTCTCCATACACACAGTGAAAATGACTTAGATGACTGAAGTCCTAATAGCCCACAATCACTTAAATTGGACTGACTTGCAATACCCAACACAGTACATGGACAAGAGTGGCGCTGCCCCTGGACTGTCACACATATATTTATGGTCGTACCCCATAATTTTGCAGTACTTGGGCCTTTAAATAATCTCATGCCATGTTAACGGTATTAGATAATTGTGTGTGCTGATGGGAAGTTGCAGAGGAATCCAGAATAAACATAATGGCAGCGATGACTCTACAGGATTGAGACTGACTATTCTGCGTTGACCCTTGAATTAACCTCCACAAATTAATTAATGTGAATACTTTCTCAATGCATTCTAATTACAGCAAGAGTCATTATGTCCTCTTTAGCCGTCACATTAAACCACATATAAAATAATGTATTTATAAAAACAAATGAATATGTAAAATGAGAACACTGAGGAGAGTTATATCGCCATTCAGGGAGATTGCCAAGAACATAATTGCAAATCTAAATATATAAATGGTTCTATGAAATTAATACCGTATATTGGTGATAAAAGGAAAGGTGTAATCTATAAGGTCACTTGGTAAATGAAACAATATTATTCATGTCCATGGTCTCGCAATCAAGGGGCGGTGACCATTCGGCCAACAAGGAAATAGCCAAGGCCCTAGAGCATTAGAGGAGCCCACAGCCCTCACCCCAGACACTACACCAAAGATTTTAATGGGAGGTCAAGTCCCCATTTTTATTATATAGAGCTTCTAATCCTCTGCTTCATGTCATGGAGTAGCCACCACTACCGGGAGCTCACTGCAGAACTGACTGTGTTTCAATTCAACATCACAGAGGATGTTGCTCAGAGCGGACTTTGGCGAATTTGGCCCAAATTTTCCAGATTCAACGATATACGAAACATTTGGGGTTGGCGGAGCAAAAAATTGCGGCAAAACTTCAACCACCGGCGAGCTTCGACTGCCGTTTTACTGATAAGAAAAAGAATCACATAACCTTGGGCAGGCTTCCCCATAATGCATTGCAGGCAGTCTACCCAAAATGCACTGCAGTTGCCATTCCTCTACCCATATATGTTGCTGTCACTTTGGCAATACTAATGCTGGCTTAGCGTTATAGAGTTTGAAAGGGGTTGGATACAGTCCTAGAAGACATCAGATAGTCAGAGACAAGTTTTTAGGGCAATCGGGGCACTTGCGTTTTGTGAAAACATGTTTTCAGTACGTGACAGTAGTTCCACGGAGAGGCAGGGACTCCTAGCGTCGTACATAACTATGATGCTAGGAGCCCGGCTCCCTGCAGTGTGTTCAGTCCGGGACTTGTGGCCGAAATACGTTCCGTCCTTTACGGACCGAACATGCTCGTGTGAATCCAGCCCAATTCTACAAAAAAACTTACATTGTTCACCGTGCGAGATAATTAACTAAATATTTGAATAGTTTGGATCGTTACTGACACGGAAATACCAGTTATGTCTCTTTTTCAATTGTTTACATTTTTTTTTATGGAAATAATGACAAAATACGTTTTTTTTAAAATAAAAAATCGTAATATATATTTGTAAAAATTTTATGAAACATTTTTTCAGATTTTTTTTTTGTCCTTCTAGTGGACTCCAGAGTGTGATTGATGCAGGATTAGTACACAGTCACATTCATATTTTTTTTTATTTATATTTCCCTTAAAGGAAGACTCCAGGCAAAACTGATACACCATTATATTAAATGAGGGGGCGGAGCATGACATAAGAATTCTCTCTTACTCAATGTATCAGTTTTATCTGTTATGTTTCTTTGAATGTCACATTGTTTCATATTTTTGGGATTGGAAGCACACTTTTTCACCTTGTCCTCAAAGAAAGGAGACATCTAATTGTGAAGGGATCTATTGTATACTGGCTTTTTGTTTATATCATTCAGATTTAATTTGTCCCGCAGGTTTCTATTTCGGTTTATAATTTTCATTTCTTTCTATAAATCAAAAGATTTCACATGCTTTTCCTTTAATCACAGATAATGTTGCTAAATTAAGGAATATCTCAGTGGCAGACGTACAGATGTCTGGGTTGGGAGAACGCATTCTGCTTGTTGATTGTTGGGGAATTTTGGCAACGGACATGAGAATTCGAGTATACGTCTGGTGCGCCTGTAAATCTTGCTACAGCCCTTCATACAATCATTGTGGCATCCAAGGCTATTTTTCTGTGACAATGGAAAAATCAAACACTTATTTAAGTATTAAACTGAAGAACAAGATGAAGAAGCCGAGTCTCAGTGTCACAATAGTATCTTACCACTATTATTAAATCAAATCGACTGATCGCTCATTCATTGGCTGATCGAATCTTTTATTCTGCCATAAAAATTATCGTTTGTCAGCAGCACACTTTACAAAATGGAAACTGTATGAGGACAAATTATCGTATTACCGATCGTTCGACCCCATATAGTGACGATCATCGCTTTACGTTAGATGAGCGCTGATCAACATGTCATTATCGTCGATCGTCGCTTGATACCTGGCAGGGATCTGCCCATGTAAAACGGCCTTTACATCCCCGAATCAATATCTTGAATGAAGACTTAGAATATTATGTACACAGTGCCTTGCAAAAGTTTTCAAACCCCAAAAAAGTCAATAGATTTGTCTGAATTATACATAGAGCAAATGCATACAGATTTGTATAAGATACTTAGGACTAATGCACACGGCGGCAGTACAGCTCTGTACGTACTCCTAGTTATATAGAGCAGTGATAGGGTACCCATAGACTGTTATGAGGCACTACTAGAGCCCATGTTCAGATAGAGACATACAGAAGTGGTTTTTTTTTTGTCGGATAATTTACTAATCAGGAAATAAATCATGGCATGCTCCATCAGATACCATATTCCAGATATTAATAACCCCATAAAATGGAGATGCATAGAGCACCATAAAGCGGCATCAGTCTAAGGCTCCATGGTATAGAGCCGCAGGGACTCCATGTGCCGCGTCGGGCCTATTTTCAATTTTTTATATTTTCCAATTACGAGGCTGTTGCAGCAAATGAAGATGTAAGACTACATATAAAAATAAAGCTAAATTGCAAGAAGCAAAATCGGCATTTTGGCCCATCCATCTCCCGGTTCCCATCATTTCCCAGAGGAGACATGGGAGTTTAATACTTTTGATACCCAGTACTAATATATATATATATATGACTAAGGGTAGGAGTTTATAATGTTGTTGGTTACCATATAGGTCACTGCATACAGGGAGCACTATGGGACAGGGAGGCATCTGTTAAATTAGTGTATTAGAATTTTTTTTATTTTTTTATTTTTTCTATAAGTCTCATGTTACAAAATGCATTCTTGCTCACTTCTTTACTGCTGGCAACGTCGTTTTTGACCCTGGTGGCATTGAGTGTTCACGTCAAAGTCAGCTCCGCTACATTACCTGTTTTGCCTCAGCGGTACTCTGGTACAACCACACCCTGCAGCAGCTAAACATTCATTAACCCCTCTTGTTCTGGACTCTTGCTCTTTGCAACTTCTTGCTGTTCCATTGGATGCTGCTGATGAACTCTGCCATTTATACCCTGTCTGTCCCAGTGGCCTTGGCATGAGGATCGTGTATTGTTCCTGATTGTGGCCATGTCCAGTCTGGTGGAGTTTGGTTGTGTACCAGTCTTGCCAAATATCACGTGTACCTAACTGTGCCAAGACCTCTATCCTGTCATGTAATACCACCAGCTGCTGGACGTTGCTCCTGATATTTCCTGGTTCTGACTGACTACTCCTGGACTCTGTTCCTGGCATCTCCTGGTTCCAAGTCTAGTGACAATGCCTGGTCACTGCTCTGGGCATCTTCTGGTTCTGACCAAGGTCTGCTGCTAGTACCATCTGAGGTCAGCTTCACCTCTGCCACTCTGGTGTTTCCACGTCTGGGCTTGTTGGTCCTTTTGTCTGCTTATGGACTGTCAGGTAACCCCATTACCTCCATCCCTGTCCTTGTGTTGTTGTCCCTGCTGCTTCTAGTTGCCAACTGGTTGCAGTCCAAGGATCCAGTACCCAAGTTAAGAAATGACGTTGCACTATCCTGAAATCTACTTATCTGTTCCTGTACATTACATTTTTGACCCGGGGGTTTCTGCTCTAAATAGGCCTTTCAAGGGAGAATCGGTGCAATAGTGAAAATCGACAGTTGAACAAACGCTGTAATTTATGGAGACTAAAATTGACTTGCTTATCTTCAAACCAATCCAACATGTTTCCCTGAGTTAAGAAGCAAGTGACAGTCACTTGATAATTATGAATGGGAGATCTGTTGGAATCATCTGAGGTCAGCTTCACCTCTGCCACTCTGGTGTTTCCACGTCTGGGCTTGTTGGTCCTTTTGTCTGCTTATGGACTGTCAGGTAACCCCATTACCTCCATCCCTGTCCTTGTGTTGTTGTCCCTGCTGCTTCTAGTTGCCAACTGGTTGCAGTCCAAGGATCCAGTACCCAAGTTAAGAAATGACGTTGCACTATCCTGAAATCTACTTATCTGTTCCTGTACATTACATTTTTGACCCGGGGGTTTCTGCTCTAAATAGGTCTTTCAAGGGAGAATCTGTGCAACAGTGAAAATCGACAGTTGAACAAACGCTGTAATTTATGGAGACTAAAATTGACTTGCTTATCTTCAAACCAATCCAACATGTTTCCCTGAGTTAAGAAGCAAGTGACAGTCACTTGATAATTATGAATGGGAGATCTGTTGGAATGAGACCTTCTGACTTATTTAGATGTCTAAAAAATTGTCCAGACACATCGAAATCCAGGAAAAGGTTCTAAATCACATTCCACGTGGTACATCGCCCCAGAAAAATTACACTAAATCTCTCCTTGTTTTAACACAACTTGCTGGAAATGCAATAAAGACAAGGGCACTTAGCTTCACATTTGGTGGTCAAGTCCATTAGTTGGACAGTTTAGGAAGCAAATAGCTCTAAAAATTTAGGAAATTTGCAAAATCTAGCCATGTGTTCATACTGCACCTCTTCCCGTATAATGTATAACCCTATTGCTCTCAACTGATCCGCACTTTATAGCAGCAGCGAGACGTTCCACTGAATCACCGACATCAATCTCCCAATGGACACAAAAAGTTCACGTAACAAGACACTTTAACTTTATCTGCTTGTTATACAGTGACAATGGTTTACTATAGCATACGTATTCTTTTACCTTGAATTTCTTCCAAGATAATATTGCCCATAACAATTGGCTGTAGAATTCAGAAGTCTTAGGAAACATCTTCAATACTTGAACTATTGTAGTGTTGTTTTTTGAGATATATATTTTCTCTAATGTCAACATTAATGAGTACTGAACCCAAGTACCTGTTCACATCCCATTAGTGACGTACTCTTAGTGTGTACATTGTGAAAAGCTATCGGTATATACGCTAAGTGTATCCATAGGGCTCCATTAACCCATTAACAATGGTATACCGCAAAAAAGCAGCAGACTACGCTATTCCATACAACTGTATACCATTAAAAAATGTATATATCGCTCAGTATATGTTTCTCATTTACAATCGGAGCCTGCATAATAGGTTTTCTAATGAAAACTTACACTTTTGGCAATTAAAAAAAGAGCAGCAATAATACAAAATATCTTTATTTATATCTGTGGCATACATAGAAAAAGTGGGGTCCACAGAAATTAGTAAAAATGGGCCCTTCATCATGGTGCCGAGTTGTGTCATCTAGGACAGAAGGGTCTGGTGTTTGTCACCACTTGCCCCCTGGGGCAATTTTTCACCAATTTTTTTAATAAAACCGTTCCTCTGTATTGCACAGGTTCTTACCACCTAAAAGTAAAGGGTATGGGTCCAACCAGGGATGGGCCCCCTCTCTTCAATGGTCCCATAGTAGCCGCATGGTCTGTCTCTATGATATATATGCTCCTGATTTATATCCGTGCTGTGCAAGGAATAAGAAGAAGGATCTGTCCTCCACATGTGAAGAAATATAGTGACAATATACTCCCTGCTACTTTATTTCCTTTGTAGAGAGCTTTGATATTACCGGATGACATACAGTGTTCTGACAACAAGTCATATCTTGTTACATCTGTCATGCTGTATTAAATGGTGTAGCTACAGATAACTAGACATGATAGATTGTGATTGATGCATTTGGAAGTGAATGTCCTAAAAAATTATATGCCAGCTCCGCAAGATGGCAAATGAATAATAGGTCTAAAAGTATTTGTTCCACATAGTCTGGTACGACCCTTTACTATATATTGATCCGGATATTCTACAAAATACAGAAATTTCATCTTGGCTTTAGAAATAAACAAACAGAAAGAGTCAATGACATTTTGCTACATGCCGTATGACCTTGAAATGAAACTCTACTAATCTTGGACAATTTTCAAAAATGTTTTGTAAAAAGTAACCAGGCAATAATTAGAGGCGTGTTCTGATATCCGCAAATTAAGGTTATTAATTGTATAATGAAATGTTATACTATCGTCTAATATATGTTCTGCATCAATTTTTCATGATTTCTTAGATCTCGGTTTGCTGTCATGAATAGAAAAATGTATTGTGTACTTCCAGTGAAAACGGGATTATCACATGGGTGCATGGCTTGTTACATGAGAGAGAACTCTGAAAACTGTCCTGAAATTGTAACGAGCCATTCACCATTGTGATCATTATATAACCATGACCCGAAAGTTGTTAATGTATTTTTTACATTTTCCACTATAACTTGTGTATATCTTGGGTAAGAAAATTAGAATCAATATCGGGCATTCCCATCTTTGTCGAAGCATTGAATTTGCCGAAGCCATATTTCCTTGTAAAGCTGCAAGGGCTAAAATGGACAGATAGAGAGTAGAGGAGCGTAACTGGCGGGCTACATGGGTATGTCCCCCAGGTGCTGGGTGCCAGGGCGTGTACATAAAAGTCACCTTGCTTATGCCAGGGTATTAGATACAGAGCTAGGAGCGTCAAGCTAAACCTTTGCCTCAGGTGAAAAAAGGCCTAACTATGGATAGATAGATGATAGATAAATAGTGTCACGTAGGGTTCGTGGACCCACTGGACCGTACCGCCTTGGCGGTATGGCAGCTGGCTAACAGGGCACAGGTCAGAGTCTAAAGTTCATATAGGGTACCTGTGGCAGCTCGGACAGTAGCAAGGCAGGCTTGGCAGGAACTACGCAGCAGGTAGACGTTAGGCGTGGAAAAGCAGGACAGGTGTGGTATACAGCACAGCACGGCTACAGCTCAGCACAGCACCAGATCAGGATACAGGTTACAGGAACAGGGAACACTGGGAGCAGGATCACTAGGCAACCATTTGCAAGGCAGACTTGGAATACAACATCAACGCTCAGGTGTGGGAGGATGGGGCTGGGACCTTCTTATAGCCCGGGTGCTCTGGGAGCAATTAGCTCAATCTACAACAAGCGTGCACTCTGGCTTCTTAAGTCTGGACTGAACTCGTGAGCGCACCCTGGTGGTCACTGTGGAGCAGGACGGCCGTATGTGCAGACATCTCTTGAGAGAAGGGCGTCGACTGGATGGAAGGAGTTTGTGGTCAGCGACCACGGACATTACAGATAGATAGATAGATAAATAGATAGATAGATAGATTTCAAATATATAAAATAGTGAAATTATTTAATATATATATGTTATAGAGTTTGATGTTACATATTAATTTCTAATCCATAACAATATCAGGAATATTATTGGAAATTTGATATTGTACTGTAGATTGTGATGTATTGACTAGTTTAAAAATAAAAAATTACAACAAAAGTTGCAATGAAAACTAAAAGTAACAACTTTAGTTGAACACCAATAATAGCAGTGATAATAAAACAAGGAAGAGCCCATTCTCCAGGACATATTTTATAAACAGCAGAGATTTTCCTTTTCACTGTGTTTTCCAGATCGATCCAAGCCTTTGGCAAATTGCAGTCTAATCGGCTGCATCAGAGCTACTAAAATGTGGTCAGCAATACAAAGAGTAGATCTGCAACCTCACATGATCATAATTAATCCATTGACAAGGAATTCCGGCTCTCAGCTCACAACAAACAAACCATCTCCATCTTTCTTCACGAGATATGAAATCAATAGTTTCCTATGTATAGAGTTTCCCCCTCGCTCTCCCCTTAATACATTTATTAAACATTTAGCAAAGAAAATGATTATTAACAAAGTATTTTGCAGCGCGGAGGTTTCAATTTGCTGCTGTTTGTGGGAGTAAATTGCTTTGATTTTTTAGCATTGCTAAACCTTGAAAATCATTAATAGTAAAGTATCGGAAATTGTTTTCGAAGTGTATCTGCTATTTACTAGTTTTCTACCATAACTTTTTTCTACAGTTGCCAGAAATTGTGGTCCACCAGTTACTTTCTTTCTTCTAAATGTTGAAGGCAAATTCTATAATTGGTTATGAAAAGTGGAAATCTCATAGATAAATCCGAAGATGTGGTGCTCAGTAATTTGTCCTGAACCCTCCTCAGCACCGGTCGGACATTTCTGCAACTTGAATTGTCCAACAGCGTCATGGTACTGTGTCACACATGCATGAAAACATGTCCTTGGAGCTTAGGAAACCGTGTCAGAGATACTGAGTTACAGAAATGTTCAACCAGTGGCAAGAAGGTTCCCCTGGTTACTGTGTTTGAAGAAGGTTCACCAGGGCATTGCCAAGTAGCCCGTTCCTCCTGTACTCACAAAGTCAGGTTTGAGCATTTAAGTAAGCACTTCTTCTGTTTTGGATTTGGTGAGGTTCCTTAACCATTGACCACCACTAGTATTATCTTCTGACATCAATGTAAATTAAAGATGACGTATCACCTCTTATATTTCCCATGAAATATCAATTATATAGCATATTTTTGGAACTCTGCGTTGTGTTATTCCTCTGTTATTCCTCCTAGAAATGTATAAATAATTTGACAACTGGGTGTTGCCATTACCCTTATCCTTGGGGTGTGTCCGTACACAGTCTCACTCTGTCAGCACCCCCAACTGGTAACACCAAGTTGTCAATTTTTTCATACATTTTTAGAAGGAATAACATCGGAATTGCACAACGTAGACTTGCTCAAGAATAGTTTTATTTTATTTTATGGGGAGCATAATTATTTACTTTAACAGACATGTCAGGAGAGGTGACAAGTCCTCTACTAGGAGATGTCTAGTTTAGAAAACCAGTTTTTATATTCCCGTTAGAGAGTTTTGAGTTCCTAGAGGGGGATTCTCTGTTCAGGATCCTCATCACTTGACCAGAGTGGAAAGCGTGTACAAAGAGAGCTCCTTGCTCTGGAGAACTTGTCCTGTCCTGCATCACTCAGATAACCAGATAAATTGATTTGAATGGGCACTGTGTAATGATTTAGTTTGCCCTTTGGTGGCACTGCAGGGAAATTGAACACTTACAGGTTTCCCCACAGATTACATCTGATCACTGGGGGTCTCAGCAGGGCAACACTTTCTGATCAGCTTATTGTCAAGGAACCTTTCTAACAAGTATGGATTGTCCAAAGCGGAAAAATCATCTCTTCAAACTTCTGGATCCCTGAATTGTATCTAACTAGTCTGCACCTATTCTCAGATTCCCTAATGACTTCTTGCAGGCCATTGCTTAAGCCCATTTCAATTATTTTTTGTTTCCTATACAGTTTCCTTGGTAGCCCATGACAATCACCTGTTGGGAGAGTCCACTGACATGCAGCTAAAGTCTGATAGAGATAGAAAGATATTGGGCCGACAGGATTGGTGAAGATTAGGCAAAAATACTTTGAGGATGAGTAGGGCAGAAGCTAATAATATATTCAACAAAAAGTTTAGCCCTATAAATTATCTTTAGGCACCTTTTTAATCTACTCTGAATCTTATCATTGAGAATTAGGGAAGCACAAATGGTGAAAGACTAGCAAAACGCTCTAAAAGCATTGGGATTGGAAAAGACCAACATGACCAAAGACAACATCTACATGGAGTTTGTATCTTCTCCCCAAGTTTGTGTGGTTACCTGCTCAGTTCAGTGGTCCAGAGTAGATAAAATCTACTAGAATAGTAAATTCCTTGGGTCACCTTCTTGTCAATTCGTTGACTTTTTCTTTATGGCTCATTAATGGGAAAGGAGGTTGTTTTGATCCCAATCACGACTTTTCACCAATCGCTACCAAATCAAGTCTATAAGTACTTAAGAGCAATAAGCTGGTAATCGATAAATTAATATTTCAATCTCATGGAGGCTAAACTAGGGATCTACTATATATTTGAAGTGAAAGTCTACCATATCGTTTTTAGGTCCTGAATTTTGCGCTGATTAATTTCTCAATATATCTTTTCGATGTCAATTACTTTAAATAGAGATCCATCTTTAAGCCTCTATAGTCCCAAATGGAGGAAATATGGCTCCGTAATGTGAAGTTTGCCAATCTATGAACTTGCAGATTTACTCATTTATACTCATTACCTGTAATATTTTTTTATGTCAACATTTTTCACTGAGTGCTTTGCTTAAAATAGGGCAGTAATAACATAATCACCAACTTACAAAGAAAATGTGACAAACAATGACTTCTTTACTAAGCAACCATGCACATACAGTACATTTCCGGTTCATTGCGTGAAACATTTGCAGCAAATAAATCAAACGTTGGTCAATAAATAAATTACAGCATTGTACTTTAAAAGGACAAACAATACGACCGTCATGTGAATTATGTTTACCAATTTATTTTACCTCTGGGCTAAATATAACATAAAGAAATACATCTTGGAATCCCCACTGATGCCCATTATGTTTTTCCCTAACCTTAGTGAAAGAAAAGCATCAAAGTGAGACCATTGAATGTAGGAATTGAGCTTCACAAATAGATATTCTTTCTTTGTGCAGACAATCCTATTGTTCTTAACACTATGTAATGTACAGGTATTGGTAAGAAAAAAAAAAAAAAAAAGAATTGGATACTTGGAATGTCAGCAAGGAAAAAAGGTTCATAAACAATTAAAGTCTTCACTGCCAGGTGTCCTCGGCCAAGTCAAACTCAAAATGGTGCGTTTCATGCTGGGCTAACTTGCGGATCTATGTTATATATGGGACAGTGAAAATGTTCTTCTAGAGCGGGTGGTTCTTTCCAAGAAGAAGGCCAACATACAAAAGATATAAAGAAATTTAAAATCCATTGCAGAAAAATCTGGTCTACAGTAGAACAGGGTTGGACTTCTTAAAGGGTAACAAACTTCTGACATGTCATAGTGACATGTCAGAAGTTTTGTTTGGTGTGGGTCTGAGCACTGAGACCCCCACCAATCGCTAAAACGAAACGTCAGAAGCGATCATGTAAGCGCTCAGCTGCTTCGTGTCTGTTCGGCTTTTTCCGGAAATCAATGTATCGGAGTAAAGGCTCATTAGAAAGTCTATGAGCCCGTACTCCGATACATCGGTTTTTCGGAAAAAAACAAACAGAAACGAAGCGTCTTCTGCCTCTTCATTTTAGCGATCTGTGGGGGTCTTAGTGCTCGGACCGCCACCAAACAAAACTCTTGACATGTCACTATGACATGTCAGAAGTTTGTCGAACGTTTAGTTACCCTTTAAAGATATGACCATTTGTGGTGGTTTTTAGAGTACCTATTAGGGTATGTTCACACTGAGTTTTTTGCAGGCAGAAAATTCTGTATTTTGAGAATTTTGAGGCAGATTTTAATCTGCCTGCACGTCGTTTGCCGCGTTTTTCGCAGCGTTTTTTGCTCACAGCCATTGAGCACCGCTGACAAACGCTGCAAAATACGCTTTCCCTGCCTCCCATTGATGTCAATGGGAGGTCAGAGACATAAACGGCAGAAGATAGGGCATGTTGCTTCTTCTTACCCGCGAGACGATTTTTCCGCTCGCGGGAAAAAACTCCTCCGTCTCCCATGGGAGCCATTTTCGGCCATTTTTTGGCGCGTTTTCCGACGCGGTTTCCAAGTAAAAAAATTTGTGTGAACTGACCCTTAATCTGGTTTTGGGTGGTGGGATGTGGACAGAAGTGGAGGATTATTGGTGCATAAGTTGCTACATTATATTCTTGGCATCTAACTTTTATCCATTTATTTGGCAACGTAAAGGAGGCCTAGATTATATCTATCCACCTATATTACATTCAGGGGCCAGATAACGGTGCACACAGATGCTCAGACATAAATGTCAATCTATGAACCTCAATGCGTGTGCACATTGTACATTCATACGCACATACAGTATATTTGCTGCTTTCCCCCTGATACCCCTGATACCCCATGAAATGGATAAAGGTATGATGATCCTTATTGTTAGCTGCATGACCTGGACTCGCCACTCAGTAAGCCAAGCCATCTGACAGATCCAAGTTTTGCGATAGAACCCAATGACACCAGCAAAATTTTGAGAGGGAAGCTTCGTAAGGTTGTAAATGGAGCTAAGGTCAACAAATGGCTGGTTGATATAGGTAATGCCGTTTTTTTTCCCGTTTGTGTGGATTAATATGATCTCAAAGGACTTTTTTCCCTTTAGCGTTTGCCAATTCTGTTCTGTTCTATTATATTAACAGCTGGTGTCTTTTGTCGACTTTACTGCTTACATTACATTTTAGGGAAGCAGAATGTAAGGTAAATTATTGAAAATGAAAAGCTGTGAGGAAATAGTCATGAGGAAAAAAACAGATTTATAGTATATGTTGCCAATATTCCTCTATAAGGACATATAAATGATGGTTTCAAAATAAATTTAGCAAAATAGAAATCACAAATAATTGATCATGTGTACAATATTGCAGATACAAGTTTAGCTGTTTCATTTTGTATTTTCAAAATGTAATAAAATGCTGAATGAAATTTATATTTTATACTCAATATTAATCTGACACAAGTTATAACTGGAAAAAATGTGGATGAAATCTGCTACAAAAATACAAACACTTTATTCATATCACAACACATTCTATTTATCACACGTAGGATGTATAAATGTTCTTTTAGGACACCTGTTCTCCATCATGAAATGGTGCCGATCACATAAGTCGACAGGTCACTGGTTCCCACAAGACCAACACACTCCTCTCCTGCTGTTGTCATAATTTCCATAATCTGATTGGCTAGAGGGTAATCTAACCACACCCACTTCATAAATTTGCCCCAAAACTTCCTCAATAAAAGGATCAAATGAGTAGACTGGCCACTGCTTCCCACCACCTTGCTACTGTCGTCATTCTCATAATCTGATATGGTCAGAGGGTGATTTTACCCCTCATACTTCATGTACCTGCCCCTGTTCTTTCCTCAGTAACATGATCAAATAAGTGGACAGGTCACTGCCTCCAACAACATCAACACACTCTTCTGCTGCTGTCTTAATTTACATTATCTGATTATTATCTTCTGTATACATGTTTAATAAGTACCTAGATTTTGGAGGGTCAGTGGTTAGCACTGTTGACTTGCCGCCCTAGGGTCCTGCATTTGAGTCCTATCTATAACATCTGCATGGAGTTGGTATGTTCTCCCTGCATTTCCATTGGTTTCCTTCCATACTCCAAATATTTGTGTGTGGTATACTCCCTGGTGTGCACCCTCTGTTTGGCTTCCTTACAAACTTTATTGCAGGTTTATTGGTATAACTTCTTATTTGGATGCGATCTCTCACTCTTTCTTGTATTGGGGGGTCACTATTCTACGACCTTCATTGATATTTTGCACCCATCGTTGTGTGTTTTTGATACGTAGTTGCCTTTTTTTGTATATTTATGTTTTTGAGTGCATAGCCACATAAATATATGGTTACCATACCGCATCAGGGCAGTCCACATTTTTCTCAGTCTGTGGGTGTCCTCATTTTTATTCACGCTTGTAATACATTTTTATGAAGTGTTTTAATGGCAAACAATAAAGCATTTGTTTTTATTGGTTCAATAACTCTCTCAAATTCTGCATGATTCCATCAAATTGGTTGTAATTACTCCATATATATTGTCGTAGTTGTTTGGTCCATGTTTATGAGATGTAGGGATTGGGAATTTTGATTGTAAGTTAAACAGAAAACAGGGACTGGTGACAATTTCTGTACAGCGCTGCAGAATAAGTTGGCGCTAAATATATATGAATAAATATCAGCATTACATTTTCACTTTCTCATGGTTCATGAGTCAGTATTATATATATTATCCGGCATCTAGTTATAAACCACATGATACAGAGTTATTATTTTTCAAAATTTCATTTTTTATTTTCATTTTATATTTCATGATTCAATTATTTTTTTACATTTTGGCTCTCTTTTAATTTAAAAAAGTCCTAGTACCCAGGCATTCACCATGTCAACTATGTAGCATTTCATACTATCATAAGCATTCCATTCATGTATACAACACATAGTATAACTATGACATAAAATGTGATGCCGCTCAGATTTCAGAGCATTGGATAAAACGAGAACCCTGATCTCCGATCCTGCATCATAGTTTCTTCCCAAGGCAGGAGCATCTCTGATAAATAATGCCGTATGCTTTTCAGCCAAAGCGCTTTCTTCGGAGACATGCAAGACGTAAGTAATTGGGTTTATGATGGAAAACAGCTATAAACATAGTGACGATAATGAAGCCTATACTGTCGACTGACCTTTGTCAGCAATGCCAGGGGCTCTGCTTGAGTGTGAGATCCAGTTGTCATTTTTAACAATGGCCATGATTTTTTTCTTGTCACAGTAATCAAACCACCAGACAGAGGTTTCTCTGGGATTTCTAAGGAGAAGGTTGCTGCATCTTCGCCCTAGACAAGCATCTTCAGTTTTGTATGCATATAATAAAGACTGCTAGGAGCAGTGAAATGTTGATGCAATGTTGGAGATTAGTCCGACACTTAGTAAATAATTGTATCCAAAAAAGCAAAAGAAAAAAAATAATCATCCTTACGCCTCATGCACACGACTGAGTGCGCCGTCTGAGTCCCGCAGTGATCCGAGGAAAGATACGACATGTTCTATATTTCCTCGGATCGGAGACTCGGACCATTTGTCACGGACCCGATTCACCCGTCAAAGTGAATAGGTCCGTGAAGATTATTGGGTGCCACTCGGATGCCGTCAAAAACGTCCCGAGTGGCACAACGGTCGTGTGCCAAGAGACCTTAGAAATATTTATCGGGCTCCGTGGTAAACATAAGGTTTTTATTAGGGAAGGGTGAGATGCAACTGTTATATTATGATCAGAAGAAAGCTTCAACGTTGCTAAGATATAGATAAATATTTACAATGTGCTAAAGGAACTCATTGGGTTATATTGAGCTTTTATGACATACAGTTATCCAACACGTTGTCTCACACCATCCTGAATACGGGCATAATATATAACAAGTCTCTTATATATGATCTATAAAAGTTAATGAACAAAAAGAAAAACGAAAAAATTGAACCAATGTGGCGCTGCTAATGAAGGCAAAGAGGCTAGGCAAAGTTCATAATTTAATGTGGGTGTGCGTGGTCGACAAGCTACGCGTTTCAAAGCCGGACCAGCGTCTTCATCAGGCTTATGAACTTTGCCTAGCCTCTTTGCCTTCATTAGCAGCTCCACTTTGGTTCTATTTTTTTGTTTTTCTTTTTGTTCATCATTTTGACAACAAACGCAGTTTTGTTGTGTCTGTGGACCCGGCAGCAGCTTTTACACCTTCCCTATTGTGATACCTGCCAGTATCTACAATCAAGATGAGCAATTTCTATTAACTTAGTTGCTCTCCTTAAATCTCTTGTTTACATTGCACTATGTGGCGCCGTGTCTCCTTTTCTCTTTCTTAGTCTATAAAAGTTAATGGCCTAGAAGGAAACAAAAAAATAATAAATAGCAGTCACATAATATATGTATTTGTTTCCTACAAGCTTGTGTTCCCTGTATTCACTGTAACAGTATGGTTTCTACATTGTAGCAGCCTATGGATGTTATCTCATGACATATTTTTACGTATTTTTCAGCAGCTCTGTCAGCTATATATTAGTTATATTTTTCTACACAGGCGTCAGTTGATAGGTGGACACAGTCATATGACATCAAAAGCTCCACCCAGGGTTGGAAGGATTTAAAGGGAGATTCTGGGAAAAACATATTGTTTCATAAACTCTGATATCTTATAGGGATGTCTTCTAAGTAAAATAATGGAATGATGAATTTCTTAAAAACATACTTCAGGGGTAAGTTCTCACGTAGCGTAAATACTGCGGATTTTCCGCAAAGGATTTCGTAGCAGCAAATACAGTAGCAGCAGAGTGAATGAGATTTAAACAAATCTCATCCACACGCTGCGTAAATGATGAGCGGAAAAAAACTCTCAGAAATTGACCTGCGGTTCAATCTTTTAATCTGCAGCATGACAATTGTACTTTGCTGCTTTTTTGTTGCAAGTTTAAAACCCGCAACAAACAGCAGATTTTTGTGATTTTTGCTACGCTTCCGACGCAAAAATCGCAACTCAGAAAAAAAAGAATCTTATACTTACCCAGAATTCTCTGCTTCTTTATCCAGGCTGGCCTCCTGGGATGACGTTTCATCCCATGTGACCACAGCAGCCTATGGTTGGCTGCAGCAGTCACATGGGATGTAACGCCATCCCAGGAGGCCGGGCTGCAGCATGGCAAAGGGACATGGTGCCATGGTTACAGAAGTATGAAACTTTTCTTTGTGCAGTGTTCCGCAGTGGATATTCCAGCCGAAAAACGGCACCACAATTTGGTGCATTTTTTCCGCCAGAATTCCCTGCTGCGCCCAGGGCAAATACACTGTGTGCTTTTACACAGCGTATAAGCCCTGTGTGAACATAGCCTAAATGTAGAACTGGTAGGTGTGAAATATCCTAGATCAGTTGTCTGCAACCAGCGGCATACCTGCTATTATGAAACTGCAACTCCCTGCGCCCCTGTCAGAGCATGCTGGGAGTTGAAGTTTCATAACTGCTGGCGTGCCATTGGTTGAAGACCCCTGTCCTAGACCAACCCAAGCAGGGCCGGCTCAAGATGTTTTTAAGACGTCAGATGGCAGATGCACAGTACGCCCATGTCTACCTCATTCATGGCTTGATCAGCTTAAGGCATGAGTAGCCAGATAGCCATGGGTTTCAAAACCATGCCCAGATATGCCTGGTGGTGATGAAAGCCTTAATCCCAAGGTTATCCTACTGTTTCTGAGAGTTTATATTAATCATAGTACCACATTTTCAAAGATATCAAAATGCCCCTTTCATCTGGAGGTGGTTCTCACCCCATCATTTGCTCCCCTTGTGCGGGAGAAGAGCAGCATGGTCTCTCATGGAAATTGACCTGATGATGTCCTATGCTGGTCAAATTAACTGTTATTATTGGAAGGGACAATTCCTGCAACATTTATAGCACTGTGCGTGTTATTGGTGAGACCATTTTTCTATAACCCAAGCGGCAAGTTGGTCCTCACACTTTTACTGGCCCATAAATATGATATTGTACATCAGTCCGGAGATGGGACTTCTGGTCACTTTCATGAATCCCAGTGTTGCTTATCTAGAGGTTGATTTTTCCTTATAATGAGTTCCAATTATCCACAACATATCAGCGTAAGACGGGAAAATGGAAAACTATCAGCCGTAATAGTAAAGCTTGGCAATATCTCTGAGAAATAAAGATTCTGGAAACATGCTGGATTTCAGAGAGGGATCTTTCAAAATATGAAAATGAGATCAAGAATTTAATGTGTATCACTATCACCTTTATTATATAATACATATTTAATATACACCACACCATTGTATAGATGCAGCTGCAGGGAAAGTTTTGCTATATGACTTGTCAGCCGTCAACGTGACTGGAGTGTAAATTGCATCACTTCGCGATAATCCCATTGTAAATATCTGTCAATTTGCTGCAAAATAAGTAATAATAATAATAATAATAATAATAATAATAATAATAATAAGGCCTAGTCCACACAGGGTTTCTTGTCAGGCAGAAAAAATGTGAAGGAATTGGGAAGGAATTTTGAGGCGTCTTTGTGCTCGTTGAATCCAATGCAAAAACTGCCGCAAGAAACACTCAAAACGAGTGCCATATGGTTTTTCTGACCGCCCCCCCCCCCCGTTTTCTTTCAATAGGAGGTCATAGGCGGAAATGGCTCGAAGAAAGAGCATGCTGCTTTTTTTTCTGTGAACAGCCCAAAAAAATGTCTCTGCCTTCCATTGAAATCAATGGGGTTGATTTGGGACTTTTTTTGGTGCTGATTGCAGCCCGGTTTACGTGGCAAAATCAGCGCCAAAAGCTCCTTGTGAACTGACCCTAATAATAAAATCACAAATGATTGGGTGTATTACAAGCCCAATGTGCAGTCCATATCTACAATGTGCAACTACTGTTGATATTGTTATACTTGCATTTTAGTTCAATTATATTGTCTTTGAATGTTGGTGAAACTGAATTCTCGGCAATGTCCTGCTGGGAAACTTTGGGTCCTTGCATTCATGTAGATGTTACTTTCCCACGTACCACCTACATAAACATTGTTGTAGACCATTTACACCCCTTCATGTCAACTGTATTTCTAATGGTAGTGGCCTATTTCAGCAGGATAGTTCGCCCTGCAAATCTGCAAAAATTGTTCAGGAATGGTTGGAGGAACATGTCAAAGAGTTGTGGGTCAATACGATTACGGAGATACCAAATATATATAGTTTTTTTCTATATTTTACTATTTTTACAAGTAAAAACCTAAGTGTAAAAAAATAACATTTATTTTGTGTGGCCAAATTCCGAGAGCCATAAGTTTTTTATTTTACCGTCAATTAAGTGGTATGAGGGCTTTTTTTTTGCAAGATAAGCTGTAGTTTTTAATGATACCATTTTGGGGTAATGGCGATGTTTTGATCACTTTTTATTAAATTTTTTTGTAGGACATGAGGTGATTAAAAAATAGAGGTTCTGGCATTTACAATAAATTTTTTTTACGGCGTTCACCGTGCGGGTTAAATGATGATACATTGTAATAGTTCAGACTTTTACGGACGTGGCAATACCAATTATGTTTATTTTTTTATTTTTTTTACTATGCTCTAGGGCAGAGGCGTAGCTAGGTTCTCCTGCACCCGGGGCAAAGATTCAGATTGGCGCCCCCCCCAACTTATTTCCCGACATCTCCTTCCCACTCGTATGGATACGTCAAATGTCTGGAAGGGGTTAAAGTGTTGACTTAGCCTCCAAATTTCACAGATCTCAATCCGATGGGATGTGCTAGAAAAACAAATCTGATCCATGGAGTCCCCACTGTGCAACTTACAGGGCTCAAAGTAGGGCTGGGCAATTAAACGGAAAAAAACTAAACCGAAATTCGGCATAATTAACTGACGTCATCTTGGGCATTTAGGTTTTTTATATTTTTTTCATGGTTTTAAATGTATGTGCGTCCTCAGATGCAGTTGAATCCAATGGTAAAAGCAGGGAGCCATAAGGTCCATGCTCTACCATTCACTAGGTATTGCCAGATGCTCACGGCTCCACACAGACTGGAGGAGCAGAGGGATCTCCTCCACTCGGGGTTAGGTGAGTATGTATTTTATTAGGCACTATTGAGGCTGTGTGGGATCAGCTATGGGGCCATTGTAACGTGTGGAGCAGCTATGGGAGCATTATACTGTGTGTGGCAGCTGTGGGGCATTATACAGAATGGGCACAGCTATGGGGGACTTTATATTGTGTGGGGGCATCTATGGGGCATTATACTGTGTGGGGATCAGTATGGGGCAATATACTGTGTGGGGGCAGTGTCAGGGGGTATATTATATACAGTAGTATGTGGCATGCTCAGGGGATAAATATTAATTCAATGGTGTAGCATGCAAATAGGGGGTGTGGTATGCAAAAATGGGTGTGGTTTAAATAATCATTCATTCATTTTAATCGAGGTAGATGTTCAATTAATCATGTTTTTATTTAGGTCATAATCGCCCAGCCCTATTTCAAAGGATCTGTTGCTTAAGTCTCGGCGCCAGATACCACAGGACACCTTCAGAGGTCTTGTAAAGTTCAAGCCTCGATGGGTCAGAGCTGTTTTGTGGGGGACCTACACTATATTATGCAGGTGGTTTTAATGTTATGGCTGAGCGGTATATATATATATATATATATATATATATATATATATATATATATATATATATATTAATGAAAGCGAGTGAATTCTGCTTCTGAACCCCAAAGGTAAGAGTTGTCACACAGCCCAATACAATATAGTTACAACCAATAAACTTCTACTATGACTAGTCAAATTCGAAAATACATTTTATTTTTTCCTCTTCCAAACCCATTGATATAAACAGATAAACATATTTCTATTAAATTCTCTTGCACAACGCTAAGTACAGATACCAATCAATGTCTTACTTCACCAAGTGCCGTTATGATCCAGTATGTCATCAAACACAATAGTCATTGAGGGCTCTCTATTCAAATGATCCCGAATTTCTTGTGAAAATTTGGTAAAATTTTGAATAACTCTGTATGTTGCACGGGTAATAAGAGCTTGTTATTATCAGTTATGGGGCTTGAGCTAAAACAATGAATGTTATTATCATGAAAGAGAAGTAGCAAGTTCTAAAATAGATCATCTTATCATTTGGTCTATTTCTACTTGAAGAGCTCAACCCTCGGCTTGATGGAAATTAATTCTACTCGTTTCGTTACAGAAAATCTCAAATATGTTGTCAGATCTCCCTCTAATGGCGCTTCTGGACAAGTTCTCTCCACCGTTATATTCTCAGCCGCATCGGAATAAATGCCTCGAAGTCTCATCGCTCCATTATATATTCACACCTGTGTCTCGAATAGAAAGCCGACCAAGGAGGACATGATGAAATGACACATGTACTGTGTATGTATTAGTTATTGCTTTATTGATCCAAATATAATTTTAGGAAATGCAAACTCAGTGATTTTCTTTCCTTACGTACTGGATATGATATGATTTATTTTTCATCTGAGGTGCTGTACAAATATTGATTTGTGGTTGTATTATTTGCTTACACAAGGAACAGATCTGATAGAAATCAGGCAACTGTTGCCTTTTACCATAAACTGTATTGAAAAGCATATGAAATTTGACAGCACAATTTCTATGGGGAATAGAATGGAAATATCAGAGACACCGGTGTCAAAAATAAAGGTCCATGTAGGGGTTTAGGTTTAGTACAAATATTTAATGTTATTATCTATCCAAAAACTCAAAATTCAGTCTTTGCTCAGATATTGTTAGGGATCTGCCAGGTACTTCATCTAGGTATACTCCTGGGATTAATCAGTCCACACCTGAGGCCAGACCTGTTCGACTGACACCATCTCCCACCAACCAGGGTGGCAGGCTCAGGAGTGGGAGAGCCTATCGCGGCCTGGTCTGTCGGAGTTAGCTCCGCCCCCTGTCCTTTATTACCTGCCCTGTTCTCTCCTTCAGTGCTTGTAATTCTTTTGGATTCCTGGCCCCACTGCTGCTTGCTCCAGCCTGCTTCTGCCGTGCTTCTGCCTTGCTGCAGTTCTGCTTGACCTGCTTTGCTTTGCCCCTGGCTTGCTTCTGTCTCCGTGCCCGCTCGGGTGTACTCACTTCGTCCTGGTCCTGACTGTTCGTTTGCCGCTCCGTTTCCTCGTGGCGTTCCGTGGCTACTGCCCCTTCCCCTGCGTGTTCCCTGTTTGTTTTCCTGTGCACTTAGACAGCGTAGGGACCGCCGCCCAGTTGTACCTCGTCGCCTAGGGCGGGTCGTTGCAAGTAGGCAGGGACAGTGGGTAGATTAGGGCTCACTTTCCCTTCACCTCCTTCCTGCCATTACAGATATAGTCCTCACCGTTATGGGTGGCCGGAGTTTCAGAAATGAAAAAACTGCAGGATATGTTATAAAATCAAAAACAAACATTACTCGCCTGTTAAATCCCCCACCGCTTCAGCGCCGATTCTCCGGTGGTCCCCGACGGTCTATGTTTATTTTCCTGGAGCGAATCACTGGCCTCAACTGTCACATGCCATACATGCAAGCATCACACGGATGTTTTTGCATGTCATCGTTACAGAAAAAGAAACAAAGATCGGCAGGGTTCACCGAAGCATCGTAGCGAGAACGGCGGGGGATTATACACGTAAGGAAATTTTTATTTTTTAACATTTGCTCTAACCTGTTTCATTTCTAAAACTTTCATATAACCCCTTTAAAGGGGTTGTATGAGATTAGAAAAAAGGTCCTGCTCCCCCCCCCCCCCCCCGAAAAAAAATACAGTGCCACTCATGTCTAAGGACTGTGTCTGGTATTGCAGCTCAGCCACATTCACTTAAAAAAGCACCACTCTTGTCTGTAGACTGCATCTTGAAGTGCAGCTCAGCCCCATTCACTTAAAACAGTGCCACTCTTGTCCATGGACTGTATCTGGTATTGCAGCTCAGTCCCATCCACTTGAAATAGTGCTACTCTGTCCATCATCTACACCTGGTATTGCAGCACTACCTCATTCACTTGAAACAGCACCACTCTTGTCCATGGACTGTTCTGATATTGCAGCTCATTTCCAATTCAAGTCAATGAAACTGAGCTGAAATACCAGAATTATCCCATGGACAAGAGAGGTGCTGTTTCTGTGGAAAAAGCCGACTCTTGTTCTAATTTTGTTAAACCCCTATCAGGCTTCTTTATTGTTTCTCGTGTATATAACGACATCTAATAGACACTGTCGTTTTTTAGCTTGAATGGATCATTATAGCGCAACCTGGTAGTCATAGTTTATAGGAGGCAGGAAGAAATAACATTTTCTTTCTGCTGGACTCCTGGTAATATTTGGGTGATGTAGAGTTGATTATTTCTAGCAATACTTATTTTTTTTGTTTTGTGAGTTACAATTGAATTGTTATTATTAAATGTGTTTTGGTCCCTTGAGCTTTTATAATTTGGATAGGTTTGATATCTGTAGGTAGGTACAGTCGTTTTGGCTCAGAACATACCAAGAAAGTTTTATTTTTTTCCCCTGCTAATTTCTCCACTCAAATGGATCATGAGAGCACAGCCTGGTGGTCCCCTTCTGGAGGAAGCAGTACGAGAGAAGCACAGAGATGGTTGGTTGGTTGATTGGTTGGTTGGTCTGTTGGTAGGTAGGTAGGTAGATAGGTAGATAGGTAGGTAGGTAGGAATGCAGGTTGGTTGACTTGTTGGTTGGTTGGTTGGTAGGTTGATTGGCTGGTTGGTTACTTTGTTGGTTGGTTGGCTAGTTAATTGGTTATTTGGTTGGTTGGCTATTTTGTTGGCTGGTTAATTGGTTATTTTGTTTTGTTTAATTGGCTATTTGGTTGGCTGGTTGCTTGGTTGGCAGGTTAACTGGTTATCTGTTTGGTTGGCTGGTTAATTGGTTATTTGGTTAGTTAATTGGTTATTTGGTTGGCTGGTTGCTTGGTTGGCTGGTTTACTGGTTATTTGGTTGGTTGGTTGGTGGTTGTTTGGTCTGTTGGTAGGTAGGTAGGTAGGTAGGTAGGCAGGTAGGAAGGAATGCAGGTTGGTTGACTGGTTGGTTGGTAGGTTGAGTGACTGGTTGGTTACTTTGTTGGTTGGTTGGCTCTTTAATTGGTTATTTGGTTGGCTGCTTAATTGGTTATTTGGTTGGCTAATTGGTTATTTGGTTGGCTGGTTGCTTGCTTTGACTGGTTAACTGGTTATGTGGTTGGTTGGTTGGTTGGTTGGTTGCTTTGCTTGAAGGAGAAGAGTTCTTGTGTGGATTTGAAATTGAATCATCTAAAAAAGAAAAAAAAATGTATTGTATGTTAGGTCCCATGAAGTTTATGGATTATACTGTGGTCTCATTAATAGAGGAGAGAGGGACACTAGTCATTGCATTTCTTAACTCACTTGTTGTATTTTTGTTGTAGCCATTATATACATATAAGGGGATATGTGCAACTTGTGCAGCTGCACAGGGGCCTGGTAGGTATGTAGACCCAATGCAACTAAAGTCTATTAGATTGCATATAAGGGACTGAGCTAATGACAGAAGATTACAATTATTGGTGTATTGTTATAGTGTAACTAAACATTTGACAAACTTCTGACATGTCATAGTGGCATCTCAGAAGTTTTGATTGGTGGGGGTCTGAGCACTTAGACTGCCACCAATCGCTAGAACGAAGCTGCTGAAGTGCCCGTGTGAGCGCTCAGCTGCTTTGTGTCTGTACGGCTTTCTCTGGAAAGCCGATGTATCGGAGTACGGGCTCATAGATTTTCTATTGAGCTCGTACTCCGATACATTATTTCCGGAAAAAGCCGAACAGACACGAAGCGGCTGATTGCTCACTCGAGAGCTTCTGTAGCTTCGTTTTTAGCGATTGGTGGGGTCTCAGTGCTTGGACCCCCACCAATCAAAACTTCTGACATGTCACTATGACATGTCAGAAGTTTTTCAAACGTTTAGTTACCCTTTAAAGAAGCATCAGGGTATGCTCTATGATGTGCTTTTAGAGCAAAAGGGGCTCTTCTTGCTTGGGAGCCCCCTGATGTCTCTGTCCACCTTTTCATGTTATTCCGCTGTATATAGTACTCATTGAGTAGTTGTAGGTGGGCTCTTTCTCTAGTTGATGTTTACCACATTGAAGATAAGTGTTTCCTGACCAGAATCCAAGGAGCCCAACCTATAGTGTTCAGTTGAACCCATTCTGGGGTTTTGAGAACCACAAGCATCTGTTGCAGGAAAATTGTGAGAGAGGCTCCTTGTAAGTAGCTCTGGCTCATAAATAGGGCTCTGAAGACCCATATGCCTAAAAAAGGTCTGAAGAAATGGGTTATCTTCATAAGAAAACTCTTTAAAGTCAATTAGAGTAGAATACATGTATTTTTCTATGCATAAATACACTTCGGAAATAATTGCTCAGTAAGAGTTGTCATATGGCCAATACTAGACATAATATAAGAATCATAGAGTTTATATGTTCTAATTATATACTAATGCAGATACAATTCTCATAATAAACATACAGCATGAATATGAAGCATCACTGAGCATCATCACCAGATCATTACAGTTTTCAAGCTGCAACTATGTCTTGGCCACAGTTCGTTCTCTTCTAGAAGAATATGTAGCCGCCAGCCAGTAGAGCATCAATATTTGCTGAACATCAAAACAAAGCGAAAAGCTTGAAAATGTACACAAGTACAATACTAACCCAACACACATTATGATTAAAGATTTATTATGCTTCCCAGCGCATTAAATAGAAGAAAAAAGCAACTGGAGAGAATGGAATTTACTTGTAGATTTCTCATCTCAAATTTTCTTGCACAATCTGTTCCACTTAAGCCGAGATGCTTCTTTACAAACCTTAACATTATGGTAAAACGTTCCGCTCTTTAATTATCATAGAGTGAAAAATGAGGTCTGATTAAAAAAAAGAGCCTGACACAGACGGGATGAATAGTCAATGTTCCTGGGAGACTTCCACTAAATTAAAATACATTCTCATTCAGATACTGATTCAAATAAACATTGAACTAACGTTAAAGAAGGTGAAGTATGTAGGAGAGTGGATACTGTTTCATGCCAGTTCTGAACATATCTATCTATCTATCTATCTATCTATCTATCTATCTATCTATCTATCTATCTATCTATCTATCTATCTATCTATCTATCATCTATCTATCTATCTATCTATCTATCTATCTATCTATCTATCTATCTATCTATCTATCTATCTATCTATCTATCTATCTATCTATCATCTATCATCTATCATCTATCTATCTATCTATCTATCTATCTATCTATCTATCTATCTATCTATCTATCTATCTATCTATCTATCTATCTATCTATCTATCCATTTCTGTCTATCTCATATATATATCCAGGGCCGGCAATAGAAATGGGCAGATGCCAGGGTCCAATGGTCTTGGTGGTGGGAACATGACTATTTGGGTAAATATTACACTTGTCTAAACGATGGTAGGGCAGACAGCATGCCCACTGTGACTCTGTAGCCAATATCTATCTATCTATCTATCTATCTATCTATCTATCTATCTATCTATCATCTATCTATCTATCTATCTATCTATCTATCTATCTATCTATCTATCTATCTATCTATCTATCTATCTATCTATCTATCTATCTATCTATCCATTTCTGTCTATCTCATATATATATCCAGGGCCGGCAATAGAAATGGGCAGATGCCAGGGTCCAATGGTCTTGGTGGTGGGAACATGACTATTTGGGTAAATATTACACTTGTCTAAACGATGGTAGGGCAGACAGCATGCCCACTGTGACTCTGTAGCCAATATCTATCTATCTATCTATCTATCTATCTATCTATCTATCTATCTATCTATCTATCTATCTATCTATCTATCTATCATCTATCTCATATCTATCTATCTATCTATCTATCTATCTATCTATCTATCTATCTATCTATCTATCTATCTATCTATCTATCTATCTATCTAAAACACTTGTGCAATTATGTTAGCACCGCTGTAAACAGTTTTGCTGTTTAGAGGAGCTATAAAACTGACCTTCCTTTGAGCTAGTTGAGAATCTGGAGCATTACATTTGTGGGTTCGATTAAACTCTCAAAATGGCTTTCATGTGAAACTCGACAGTCTAGTCTTGTTCTTAGAAATGAAGGCTATTCCATGCGAGAAATTGCCAAGAAACTGAAGATTTCCTACAATGGTGTGTACTACTCCCTTCAGAGGACAGCACACACAGGCTCTAACCAGAGTAGAAAGAGAAGTGGGAGGCCCCGCTGCACAACTGAGCAACAAGACAAGTACATTAGAGTCTCTAGTTTGAGAAATAGATGCCTCACAGGTCCTCAACTGGCAGCTTCATTAAATAGTACCCGCAAAACGCCAGTGTCAACGTCTACAGTGAAGAGGCGACTCCGGGATGCTGGCCTTCAGGGCAGAGTGGCAAAGAAAAAGCCATATCTGAGACTGGCTAATAAAAGGAAAAGATTAATATGGGCAAAAGCACACAGACATTGGACAGAGGAAGATTGGAAAAAAGTGTTATGGACAGACGAATTGAAGTTTGAGGTGTTTGGATCACACAGAAGAACATTTGTGAGACACAGAACAACTGAAAAGATGCTGGATGAGTGCCTGAAGCCATCTGTCAAGCATGGTGGAGGTAATGTGATGGTCTGGGGTTGCTTTGGTGCTGGTAAAGTGGGAGATTTGTACAAGGTAAAAGGGATTTTGAATAAGGAAGGCTATCACTCCATTTTTCAACGCCATGCCATACCCTCTGGACAGCGCTTGATTGGAGCCAATTTCATCCTACAACAGGACAATGACCCAAAGCACACCTCCAAATTATGCAAGAACTATTTAGGGAAGAAGCAGGCAGCTGGTATTCTATCTGTAATGGATTGGCCAGCGCAGTCACCAGATCTCAACCCCATAGAGCTGTTGTGGGAGCAGCTTGACCGTATGGTACGCAAGAAGTGCCCATCAAGCCAATCCAACTTGTGGGAGGGGCTTCTGGAAGCATGGGGTGAAATTTCTCCCGATTACCTCAGCAAATTAACTGCTAGAATGCCAAAAGTCTGCAATGCTGGAATTGCTGCAAATGGAGCATTCCAAGACCAAAGCAAAGTTTGAAGGAGAAAATTATTATTTCAAATAAAAATCGTTATTTCTAACCTTGTCAATGTCTTGACTATATTTTCTAGTCATTTTGCAACTCATTTGATAATTATAAGTGTAAGTTTTCATGGAAAACACAAAATTGTCTGGGTGACCCCAAACTTTTGAACGGTAGTGTATATATATATATATATATATATATATATATATATATATATATATATGTATATAAATTTACATATACACACACACACATATATATATACACACAATATTGTAAATATAAATGAATAAAAATAAAACACAATTAGTTATATATATATATGTTTTTTATTATTATAATTGTTTTTTTATTTTTAATAATTTATTATTTTATATGTAAAATTGAATGTTTATTGTATTTTTATGTATATTTAGGGTATTTACCACTTTTTTCCTGAAGTGTACAATATATAATGCACAATTTAAATTATGGAACTGCCAAGATGGCAAAAGGGGCACAATATATTATGGCAAAAAGCCACAATCTTAATTAAAATGCAAATGGTGCTGATGAATGCCAGTGAACATTTGGTACATTGTAAGAAATCTGAACCTGGGAGTTTTGGTTCTTTTGTGTGAGCAGCGGCATCACTAAATCTAATAGTGTGCTTTGTGTGTAATTAGTGATCGATCAGGCATATTTCCAGCTTCATTAGCTTTGTAAAAACTAGAGCAACTTTTGCAGGATTTTTAACACCTACTAAGAGGTTTATTTTTCCAAAAGAAACAGACACTTATTAACTCATTGATTGTCAGAGCAGAAACATATGAATTTTATTTAATTTTATGTTACTATATGAAATTATGGTTTGTGATATCCATTATGGGCAAGGCTGATGTGAATATTAAGTATATTAAGAATATTAAGTATTTTCCTAAATGTAGAGAACTAAATAAAATGATTACTGATGTATTTTTGTTTCATTTTTTTCTTCCTTTCTTTCTTTTTTTGTAAAAAAACAACAAAACATCAACCAAATGCTAACTGTCAAAATAAAGAACAAATTATAATTTTCTATTCACACTCATCATTTGATTAAAGTGCAACATTAAAGTTTTTCAAGCACTTTTTTTTTTAGCAGCAGCCTCCTCTAGGTATGTTTAAAATAAAACACAAAAACACAAAAATATGCTTACAAAATTGTAGCAAAGATCCCTATTGGTAACACTGCAAAACAGTTATGTGTGAACATACCTTTATGGTACTTGCACATGCTGCCGTCATTCATTACAGTGACCATATGCGTCATGGTAGTGAATATAATTTTATGAAACCCATTCTCAAATTGGTAGAAGTTTTCTTGCGGTTTCACCACTGGTGTCCCCATTGACTTCAATAAGAGAGGCCGCAGCTGCACAATTGAAAATCACATATAAAAACCACAATCTCAGTTCTTACATACATAACGATGTGGTTTTCTGTAGCAACAGCACTAAGAACATTTTCCTAAATTTTCTTTCTTTGTAAAAAGTCATATTTTCCTGAATATTTTGTTGCAATGTTGGCCATGCGGTTAATAAGACTATTGTAGGGTTAAAAAGGTGATGATAAATATTACAAATGCCTTTTGATATCATCATTTTCTTCAAAACCCATTCATTAAAGAGGATAAATTAAAGTGAAACTCAGGGCAGGAAATTAAAATTCAGCTTTTGTACAGCCCCATGAAGCTCTCCACTTCGCCAAAAAGATGGCCTACTATACTCTGCGGCTAAGTAGATCTCTCTGGAATAACAGCATTCTGGCAATTAAAACTTTTTAGTATTTTTGAGGTACATGAGACAGTGACATAGACTGTACATAATAACTCTTATGAATGCCGTGTTATTTGACTATATGTTTGATTATGTAAACATCAATTAAATTTTACCATCTGATATCACATGCGAGTCCCAATGCTACCCTGATCCATGATGCCAAATGTACAACTTTGTGTAAGATAACATCACCAAGGAACAGTCACTCTCCGGAACAAGTCAATGTAAATCTTACTTAACTAATGTGGCATGACATTTAGAATGACTTGGGTAATAAGTCAAGCAAAAAAAGTTACTTTGTTTGGGCACAAGAAGATCTACAATGTTTTAGAAAAAAGCCTAACATGTTTATGTCACCCATTTTTCACCACCACACAGGTCTCAATATCATCTTATTGTTTGGCAATAGAATCATTTGAGTCCAAGAAGCGGTTTATATCTCCACAGTGGGGCCAGTGGGTTTGGAAGGGTCACGAAGGGTCTGAACCAGTCTTATAAGCTTAATATATATATAAAGTAAAATCTCACCACCTCTTTATAAAGACCCCTGTGATTGATTCACGATTCACTTGTAGTCCTCTTTTTTGAGAGGGACACACCTCTATGAAACCATTTTTGAAGTTTTGAATGGTCACCTTAAAAAAGTTTAGCTGTATATGCATCACCAACTCTTACATTTACAATGCATGGGTTGACAAAGTACTACAAGAATAATCCTACAAGAGCCGAAAACTTCTACTTAGGGGCTTAGCTAAAGGAGGGGAGCAGAGGTTGCAATCGCTACCGGTCCCTTTTTTCTGAGGTGGTCAAAGGTCTTTCTGTCACATAAGACACCAATTATATATGGCGCATGGTTGGTGGGGGCTCTGATAATGATTTTGCACTGGGGCTCAGTGCAAAATCAAGTTAAACCTCTGTTTCTAGTACAAAAAGTTATGGACCCTCTGAAGCAGAAACACTTTATAAAAATATAATTGAGCCCAGGTTTGAGCATGAAAAGCAGGGGGCCCCTTGTGCTCAGTTTCTTACATGCAATGTAGTAACTGATATAAATGAAATATTAGCACATGGTAATGGATGGTAATTAAATGACTTTTGCTATGTGACCGCAGGCTGGCTTTACACTCACAAATTTTGACCCACAGTGAGACCAATATTAATCTTATAAGGGTTGTCTGGGTTAGAAAATCTATTTCAAATTCCTTATCAGTAAATTCTATGTTATTAGAGGGGAGTCTTTCTTTTGAGATCTTCATCAATTAGTCAGATCTGAGAGCAGCTGTAAATATTTATCCAGCACAGCCCAATTATTTCCATGAGAGCTGTGTAATACTTTATTTCCCCTGTGGTGGCACTGCAGGGGAATTAAATCTTGATCGCTAAGGGTTCCAGCAGCAGGACACCCTGCAATCAGCTTATTTTTGGAGGACCCGTCCAACACAAAGGGATTGTGCAAAGCAGTCAAACCATTTAATTGATGTGTGGATGGAAATTTGGTCTGCATATAAATGTTTGACAATCACATATTATAGCCGCAATTGTAGTTTGTAAATGATGATATGGAAGAGCTCATATGGGGGATAAAGGGTATTATTTGGCTAAAATTGATTAAAAAAAAAAAATTCTGTATAAACTGTCCTAATTTTAAAGTCAAAATTTCTATGTATAAATAGATAGCACACTGCTATTAGCCAAATATTGATATTGGTATGAGATTTGATGGGGGATGGGCAAAATCTATACCTTAAATTAGTTATAAATGGCAAATGTAGAGGTTGCTAATGAGCGTTTCTGATCATAAGAATCACTTGTTATCACACAAAGGATATTTATGCAAATCTTTGAGAAATGAAAAGGATTTGGCAGGGCATCTGACAGCAGGAAGATGTCTCACAGAAAGTCAGTGTTGGTGAGACATCTGTTTTTCTTAAGTTCTATTCTTCTTCTCATTATTCTTAAATGTACTTGAATGAACTGTATCACCTAAATTTTTTGTTACTTCGTGACTGATCTGCTGTTGACAGCGTTTAGAGATATGCTTTACAGCAGCCATATGAACCATAGGAACCTGTGAACAGGAGAGGACCCATTGACATTTATGGGAGATTGCTATAGGCATACTCTATGATCTGTGCAGAGGTCATTGTGTAGGGAGGGGGAAGAGGGGAGGTCTGTCCATCACCTATTGTCAATGTTGGATCCTGTTATTTATATATAGGTGTTGCCTGTTATCTTGCCTGTGATGAAGAGATGAATGCTGAGAAGTTATCCCTACAGAACAGGAAGGATCAGTCTATTATTAATGGAGGATCCTGTTATCTATATATAGGTGTTTCCTCTCATTGTAATCCTGCCTGTGATGATAATGAGATGACTGCTGAGAAGTGATCTCACAGAACAGGAAGGACCAGTCTATTATAAATGGGGGATCCTGTTATCTATATATAGGTGTTTCCTCTCATTGTAATCCTGCCTGTGATGATAATGAGATGAATGGTGAGAAGTGATCTCACAGAACAGGAAGGATCAGTCTATTATAAATGGGGGATCCTATTATCTATATATAGGTGTTTCCTCTCATTGCAGTCCTGCCTGTGATGATAATGAGATGACTGCTGAGAAGTGATCTCTACAGAACAGGAAGGATCAGTCTATTATAAATGGTGGATCATGTGTTATCTATCTATACTGAACAGTAAGTGACAATCTATTGTGAGCCTCACTGGCCAGTTTGAAAACATCTACATTTTAGGAGTGTTTTTTAACATAGATAATTACATAAAATAATAAAAAATAAATAAATCTTAGAATATATGCTTAACATAAAAACTTGATTTTCTTTTTTTTTTAAAAAAGGTTGTTTTCTGGTGACCCTTTCCCTTTAAATGAAGGTTAAGCCATTTCAAACATTATACTGTGAAATAAACACATTTATGCCATATTAACGCTTTGTTTTTTGCCACATACTTGGATAAAGTGTATTAACATAAGTTGTATACAGTACACTATTCCACTGAAAAGTGGCCCATCAAAAGACCCTCAGCTCCTACTCCATATATCCATGTTCTCCATAGATCCAGTATATGTCAATTTTCAATTGAAACAATAACTGTTGACTGTACTATCAACACTTTGGCACATGTAGGTCCCTCATCCCCCCTCTTAATACATTTTTTTTCAGCACTGCGCCTAGACTCGTATCAAGTAAAAACTTTTGTCTCCCAATCATTTGCTCTCCCATCTTTAAAAAAAATGTGTATATCTCATGTAACTGAAAAGCCTGAGATGGTGATCATGTGACTGACCATGGCATTACCAGCCCTGCTCCTACTTATGAGTCCACCAAGTCCCACATAGCAACTCAGAAAGCCCCATCTTAATATTATCACATTGCATTTAAAGCATCTCATACAGTACCTGACGTGGAACCTACCTCAGAGAAATGAAAGAAAACACAGTAGATTTGTATCCATTCTCAGAGTGTTCTTAAAGAGACTCTGCCACCACATTATAAGTGCCCTATCTCCTATATAAGGAGATCGGCGCTGTAATGTAGGTGACAGTGATGCTTTTTATTTAAAAAAACGATCTTTTTTCACAACGTTAGGGGCGATTTTGGTTTATGCTAATGAGCTTTCTTAATGCCCAAGTGGGCGTACTTTTACTTTCGACCAAGTGGGCGTTGTACAGAGGAGTGTATGATGCTGACCAATCGGCATCATGCACTCCTCTCCATTCATTTACACTGCACTAGCGATATAGATATATCGCTATGTGCAGCCTCATACACAAGCCCTAACATTACTACAGTGTCCTGATAATGAATACACATGAAATCCAGCCTGGACGTCATGTGTACTCAGAATCCTGACACTTCTGAATCATTTTTTGTGAGATTCCGGCAAGTGAAACCAAATCTTGTTTAGCTCCGAGATCTCGCGAGATTTCGTATCCGTTGCTGGAATCTCACAGAAAAGAGTCAGAAGTGTCAGGATTCTGAGTACACATGACGTCCAGGCTGGATGGTCATGTGTATTCATTATCAGGACACTGTAGTAATGTTAGGGTTTGTTTATGTGGCTGCACATAGTGATATAACTATATCGCTAGTGCAGTGTAAATGGATGGAGAGGAGTGCATGATGCCGATTGGTCAGCGTCATGCACTCCTCTGTACAACGCCCACTTGGTCGAAAGTAAAAGTACGCCCACTTGGGCATTAAGAAAGCTCATTAGCATAAACCAAAATCGCTCCTAACGTTGTAAAAAAAGATCGTTTTTTTTAAAATAAAAAGCATTACTGTCACCTAAATTACAGCGCCCATCTCCTTATATAGGCGATAGGGCACTTATAATGTGGTGACAGAGTCTCTTTAAGGAAAAATCAAAAAGACCTATAAAATGATGTATTTGCAATTTGTTATTTATTTTACTTCTACAGATCCTCTTTAGGAATTAGCAGATGATGTCGGCTTTCCAGTTAGGTGGAATTTTACACTCCCAGTTCATAATTTTATATGAAGTCATTGGCACTATGAGTATAAACGTGACAATACATGAAATATTAAATATTATTCATAAATATTCATAATTACACATATTATTATTAATGCTTAATTAAAAACAACTAAAGTACATAGAATTGTATGGATATTGTAATGATGGGGGTAAGGAAACAGACAAGTGAGCCCTAATCTACCCGCCACTCAGTCCCTGCCTACTTGCAACGACCCGCCCTAGGCGACGGGGTACAACTGGGCGACGGTCCCTACGCTCAATAAGTGCACGACAGACAAACAGACAAGGGTACACAGAAGCAAGGGAAAAGGGCAGTTGCCCACGGCAACACCATGAGCAACAAGAGTGGTGAACGAGCCGAGTCAAACCAGGAGTGTACGAGGTACCAAACGCAGAGCAGGAGAGTAGTCAGTAAGCCAGGGTCAATATGAAGCAGGGTCAAATAGTTCAAGAAGCTGCAGCAGGGCCAGGAAACCAAACGAGAAGAATCACAAGCAAGGAGGAACAGGAAAGGCAGGTATAAATAGACAGAGGGCGGGAGCTATCTCCGTCTAGCCAGGCTGTGATAGGCTCTCCCACTCCTAAGCCTGTCATCCTGAGTGGTGGAAGATGGAGTCAGTCTCACAGACATAGAAGCAGGTGCAGACTGATTACCTATGGGCGTAGATACAGAAGCTGTGCCTGGCAGATCCTTAACAGATATAATATAGTAATTGTAACAGGTTTATCTATGTGAGTCTGATGTCTGTCTGATGTGAAGATGGCAAGTAATGCCCTATGAGAGTACATCCTCCATTTAGCCCCCCATTAGTTTTCATAGTTACATAGTTGATAAGGTTGAAAAAGGATACAGGTCGATCAAGTCCAACCTATAATCCTACCATATTAATCCAGAGGAAGGCAAAAAAACATGAGGTTAATGTTAATTGCCTCATTAGGAAAAAAAATAATTCCACAACTTCAAATATGGCAATCAGAATAAATCCCTGGATCAACGTCACATTTCCAGAATCTAGTACTAATCTAGTACTAATAACTTGTAATATTATATTTTTTAAGAAAGGAATCAAGACCCTTCCTATACTTGTTAAAAGAATACACCATCGAAACATCCTTTGGAAGAGAGGTCCATAGTCTCACTGCTCTCACAGTAAAGAATCAACCATCACCACATCCTGTGGAAGAGAGGTCCATAGTCTCACTGCTCTCACAGTAAAGAATCCACACCTGTGATGAAGGTGACACCTTTTCTTCTCTAGATGTAGAGGATGCCTCCTTGTCCTAGTTACTGGTCTAGGTGTAAAAAGATCATTAGAAAGATCTCTGTACTGTCCAATTGTATATTTGTACATTGTAATTAGATCGCCCCTTAGCCCTCTTTTTTCTAAACTGGAGAGCCCCAAATTTGATAACCTTTCATGGTACTATAATCGCCCATTCCCTTGATTACCGTGGTTGCTCTTCTTTCACCCATTCTAATTCAGCTATGTTCTTCTTATACCCAGATGCCCAAAATTGTACACAATATTCCATTTGTGGTCTGAATAGTGATTTGTATAGAGGCAAATCTATGTTCTTGTCATGAGCATCTATGCCTCTTTTGATGCATCCCATGATTTTATTTGCCTTGTTTTCTGTTCCGAAGACACAGATCATATTTACATCTTGGAACTAATCTGTCAATGGTTTAGAGGTTCAACAGTCTACTTCAACTTTACATTCCCCTGATTACAGCTCCGTACTAAGTCCCAATGACTCCATGCAGTCTCCGAATGATACGGAGTCATGATATTACACCAACAGAAGCCGGGTGGGAGCTGTCTGGGATTGAGCGCTAGGTTCTGGGTGCCAAGGGGGTGCTAACAAGCCACTCTACCCTGGCCCGGCTATTTATATACAGGTCTAGGGCAGCAATCGAAATCTCTTCCCCAGGAGGGAGAATGCCTAGCTACACCTCTTAACTGTGACTTTGTAGTATGAAGACGTAGGGACCCTGTGTACCACCATACAGGCATCCATGCACACAACCTATTTTTTTAGGTCTTAAGGATTATCGATAGTGTTTTCATTATAACTCTGATTGTATTTGTCTATCTTGTCTATGTTTTTCGCTTCCGCTTATCGCTTTAACTGTCCCAAGCGTGTATTCCCATAATGCCACGTATAAAATAAAATAGAGCTTCTGTCTTAAAATGGTCCACCCTTGAGAAGTTAGGTTTGATTATGTCAAGGATGCATGCGTTTGTTTTCTTTGCTTTACATATCCCTACCTTATAACCCAAACTTATTTCAATGAATTATACGGGATTAGAAAAAAAAGAGTCTACTTTTTTCCAAAAACAGTGCCTCTCTAGCTTATTGGCTGTGCAGCTCAGCCCCATTAATGTAAACCCCTTTAAGATAAAGCCAGGGATTTAACAGTCAAAAAAAGGCTATTTCTACTATAAAGGCAGCTCTTATAGTTAATATGAGGTCCATGGAGAAGTCTCAGAAGAAGATGGCCCCATCCCATTTTCCATGGGCAGTATAAACTTGGGCAGGCTCCTATTCTAACCAGGCAATGTATTGTGTAAAGTAATCTAATGTGTCAAGACAGAGGACAAATAGCCATAGGTTTTTCCTACAAAGAATGGAGGGTTGATTGAGGTGGTATGACCTAGTGCAAGTAGTGGGGTCCCATATTTTTGTAAACTTTTAGATCCCAATATCAAGCAGAATTAATGGAAGATAAGTTGAACCAAAAAGTTGCAATTGATTATGAACACCATATAGCAGATAAACACCTATTTGCAATTGTTTTTTGTTCTTTTTTGTCCAAAATCGAAATTTCTCATGTTTCTACATATCTTGAAGGCAAATTATTGACTCATAAATTAATTTTAGCAGTCAACTATAATCAATAGCTCTAAATACCTGTGAAACAAGAGGCATTATACTGTAATAACGCTGTATGCATATTAATTACTCAACACATAATATGTAAATAACCCGCATTTACACTTCAGTAACATGGTATAAATATCCTTCTTTGAGGTCGTTCTTTTGATAACCCGAATTGCAAAGTTTTTGAGTAAAAGTCAGGATTTCAGAGCACGCTCTTTCAAGCAAGTATAATAGAAATTAAAATTCTGTTTCCTTATTCTCTAGAAAAAAGAGAAAGAGAAAAGATTATACCAAGGACAGAACATGCCCCTAAATTAATCCATCATTCTGACAGAATATAATGAGAGGGAAATGGCAAAAATGATCCATTTTCATTATAATTTTGGAACCAGTTTATCATGATCCTGTCCAGACAGTTACTAAAAAAAGTATATGTATATGTTTTATGGACCTTGCTCATGTGGCAATGAACTGAAACCCAGGTATAATTCCTGTTTTATATTCTCCAGTTAGAAATAACATTTTTGTTTTTTGAGGATTCGATATGAAATGTTACAGTGTCACCCAGTGGCCACAAGTTCAGTTGTGCTATTTTTGCATTGAGAAAACTTGGTTGAGTCAGACATTCACAAGTCAAGAAAGAAGCTGCTTGAAACAGTCCTGGTCACAAATGAAATCATTTCTAGTCTATTATATGAGGGAATAACACAATATAATATTTGATCAATGCAGAATTCAAAAATAAATGTTAAGACAGGTCTAGGATAGGATAATTCAGCTGGTCACTGCATTATGATAAGGTTATCTGAAGCTCTTCTGGTTTCATTGTCTAAGGCCAGAATCACACACTGTTTTGATGCTGTTTTAAGTGTAGTTTTTTCTCCGATTTTTAAGCCAAAGCCAGAAGTGGATCCAAGGGGATGAAAAGGTATAAAGAAAAGACTGATGCATCTCCTCTCTTTTGTGTCCACTCCTGTGATGGGCTAAAAAATTGAGCCAAAAATTGCACCAAAATCGGCATCAATATTGTGTGTGTGATCCTGGCCTTAAAGGGGCTGCGTTATGACAGACATATATGTATGATAGATGCGTGTCTCACCGCTGGGACCTGCACCTATCTCCCGAACGGGGTTCCCCTGACCCCGTCCCACCTGGTAAGGTGGTCGCTGCATCCAGGTGGTGCATGAGTTCTCTGAGCTACGCTGTTTCCGAGACTCCTAAAGAAGTGAATGGCAGTTACGCAAAGAGCGTAGTACAGCGAGATATAGACAGTATAGGGTCGAAAGATTCCATTCAGTCAATGGGTGCTGGTCCCACATTTATCAGACATTTATGGCATATCCTGTGAATTTGCCATAAATGCCTGTCAAGACACAACCCCTTTAAGATGACCATAGACAATAAATATTTACTGGCACATCCAGACAATTCCTGGTGTGATCTGCCAGAAAATTAAAGTCTACATTTTACAAAAATTTACTTGACCTGCCAACAAACATCTTGTGTCTGTGGCCATCAATAAGCTGCCCATATGCATGATTAGATCATTGTTGACTCATCACCTTAAAAATCTAACGTCAGCCATACAAATGCGATAGCTGTCACCTGAATGCTCTTTCAGCCAAAAGGTATTTAACCCAAATCCACCGTAAACATTCACGCTCAGCTCAACCCAACCAACTATGCGCGTTTATTTCAATTGGGAGAGAGGAATATGAGGGGCTTTTTTCTCCATATAAACAAAGGATTGGGCATATGGAATTCCAACATGCAAGATCCCCCCAACCCAATATCTGTCGTCAGTGGCGGTTGAGAGGCCTACATGCACATAACATAATCGGACGATCCTGCTGAAATGTCTATGGCCAGCTAAATGTTTATGGGGCCTCCTGATTGGTCCTCAACATCAGAAATCTGGTAAAAGAGGTTTTGGTGTGTTGGATTTCAACATACTGAACCTGATGGTTTATTCTACTAGGGATAAGCCAGGATCCTGCTGAGTAAGCAGACAGGAGAAACACACATTGGGTTTCTAAAAAAAACTTACTGGTACACATATTCAAAGACTCTCATCTTTCAAATATTGGTAGGTGCCTTTTATTTTATTTTAGGCATTTTACTGTAAAAAGTACTTGAACTCTTGTGTATCTGTGGTGAATTATCAATTGACTCATGTTTTTGAGGTGTAATAAGCCGATGCCTGGCAGCGGCTTGTTTCCCCCCTCTTCCCTATTGAATGAGCATGCCCACTTGGCCAAGAACTGGGAAGGTCAAGGTGTATACTATAGCTGTCGGCTGAATAAGTGTATATTTTCCTAGACTCCTGTTGGTGAATCCTCCTTTCTTCCATAAAGATCCAGTGATAATCTAATGGGTCTGGGATTTCAAGCCAACTGGGGTATCTGCTCTTAAAGGGGACCTGTCGCCTGCCCAAAAATCTGCAATTGACACCTCAGTTAGATTGCAGACACCTTACCGATTCTGATGCTTTTTATTTTTTTCTTCTAGCCCCCACCATTCCTGAGATATCGGGGATGATAGTTCTGGTGTACCATATGCAAATGAGGCCTTTATTTGTCAAGTGGGCGGTTCCCCTTTATCAAGTGACATGTGTTACCCGCCCACTTGACAGTCAAAGGCCTTATTTGTATATCTAGATTTTCCATGTAATGAGATATATCTGACAGGTTCTCCACTTCTGTACATTTACGGCGCTCGTCTGGCATAGGCTCAGTAGCTGAGTTCCCACCATCAGCAGCGGGTGCCAGATGTAACATACATATATCTAGCTCCGATCCATGCCATTTTACCTTAGATGCTACAGTCAATAGGTCTGATGGGTTTCTATGGCAAACGGGGGTCTAACAAAAGCCCCTACATATACCAGGGCGTAATTGGAAGCCTGCCAGTTGTCACTGACACACATAATACATTGCAACATAGCAGTATTGAAGTGTGTTATACAAGCAATCAAATGTTGAAGTCCGGTAGTGGGACTAAATAATTTAGTGAAGAACCACTTTTTTCCTTTTAAAAAAATCCCTTTTATGGCTAAATATAAAAATGAAAAAACTACTTATATTTAGAATCCTGCGACCTTAAAGGGGATACAGCTCCTCCAATGACCCAAACTATAAAATGATTGCGTAGTTTATCTTATGTGGTCAAAACCATAACAGAACCTAATAAACTGGGTCAGAATTGCTGTTCTTTGTTTAAGAAAAAAATGTGAAAAGTGGAAAAAAAAATGTGATAAAAAATTTGTTAGTACCACAAAATGATTCCAATGAAAATTACAACTCGTAGTGCAAAAAAAAAAAAAAGCCCTCGCACAGCTCCATCGACAGAAAAATAAAAATGTTATGGATCTGCAGATTATGGCGACACAAAATCTAATTATATTCTTTCAAAAAGTATTTTATCATGTAAAAGTAGTAAAACAAAAATAAACGGTACAAATTTGGTGTCGGCGTAATCTCACTAACCCACATGAAAAAGTTAAAGGGCTTGTCCGAGATTAAATGACTTTGTGTTAATGCTTGTAATTTATAAATGTAAAAAGACATTTGTAATATACTTATATTTTCCAAAGTGGCCCCCGTGTATGGGCTGTTCTGCTGCACAACCTGTAACGCGCATGCGCTGTCACTGCTGTTCCTCTATAATAGCAGGGGCCGCGCATGCGCGTTACAACAGAACAGCCCATACATGGCACGTCACAAGTGACGTGTCGTATACCCGGAAAAGAATTGAAGACCAATACAGCGGCCAGAGCCAGTGCAGAGAGTGACGTCACCCGTCAAGTACCCCACGGCAGGATCTGGAAACGGGGCCACTTTGAAAAATGTAAGTATATTACAAATGTATTTACATTAATAAATTACAAGCAATAACACATAGTCATTTAATCTCGGAAAACCCCTTTAACACATCATTTATACCACACCGTGAACACCTTAAAAGTAAAACTCAAAAACCAATGGTGGAATTTTTCCTACCCCACAAAAAAAATTACAAAATTCATTACATGTACCCCAACATGGTGGCATTAAAAAAGACAACATGTCCCACGAAAAAACAAAAACACAAATATTTAAGAAAATGTTCTACTTTTATATGAAATATTATATCCCCCCTACGGTAAATTATAAGAATATTAGAAGTGACCGTAACCATATAAAACCAAAAGATCGCTGACTCATTTAAAGTATGTTCAGACGTTCAGACGTGGTGGATTTGTATCAGAAATCTGCAGCAGACTTTACATTTTTTGATTTCTATAGCATTGATGTTTACTTAGGGTAGACGTTGCAGAAAAAAATAGTGCGGAAAAAAGCTTTCAGTGCGCAATTTACATTCCCGCAGAATGCTCCGCCTGTTGTGGAGAAGCAGCGTTTTTTTTCAGTGCGGATTTCAGCCAATGCAAAGGCTGAAACCAGTTGCAAATCTGCTGCGAAATCTGCCACGTCAGGATGCATCCTCACTTATGTGGATTTTGCAACAGATTAGTTGTGTAATTGCAGCAAATTTGTGGAAACGTCTGCAGCGGAAATTGTCTGTCACGTCTGAACATGTCCTTATACAGGTCACAGAACCACAAGCGACTTCTAATATTCCTTATAATTTTTAGTTGGAGCGCATTCCTTATAATTGACACCTCAACAACTACAGAACCTGTTTTTGAAGAGTAAGGCTCCATGCACACGACCGTGCATTTGCGTCCACATACTATCCACAATTACGGAGCTGAAATTGCGGATATTATAGGGCACATTATGTCCTATGGGCCAATGCACATGACTGTGGTTTCCACGGTTCGTGCATTGCCCGGCTCATTAAACTCGACGCACTCTTGTGTGTGTACTGTCCGTGATTGCGGACGGCCCCCGGTTGACACTTCTTGGGCCGTCTATGCCGTAATCACGGACTGTGCACACAGCTATGGTCGTGTGCATGAGGCCTAAGGATGAGATTCCTGTCCACCATTGATTGAGCGGAAAAAAATGCCCTCAAAGGAAATTTTGAGAGGTGTATCTTGGTACGATACCGTGTCTGCAGCAGCTGGGACACAGTATTATATAATATACTATGAAGAACCTATTTTCAGAGAGAGGGAGCACTATATGTCAGTCCAGAAGTGGCTGGCATAGAAGGAACTCACTGTATAGTAGGAGCTGTCACACTGATAATTCCAGTGAAAATTGTGTCCCAAAACGTTTATTATTTTAAAAGTTATGAGCTTATTTCTAAATATGCAAATGAGGCTATACTAGCCAAAGGGGCGGCAACGCTGCTCTCTTTCTCTGTGGGAGGTGTTTGTGTTGTCTGTGGGATGCTGTCCAATCAGCCTCTCATCCAGAAGAATGTCCTTAGTTGAGGCGGTTAATGCAGGGACCGTCTTCCTGGATGAGCGCTGAGGTCATGTGTTGGAGGAGCTGCGGCCAGAAGTGTAAACACAGCATGATCTCGCGATTTTAGCTGAGATCACGCTGTGCATGGAAGGGAAGAAGCTGTATGACGCTGATTGAAAAGCGTCATACAGACAACACAAACACCATCCACAGAGAAAGAGCAGCGTTACCGCCCCTTTGACTATTATAGCCCCATCTGCATATTTAGAACTAAGCTCATCATTTTTATACTAATAAACATTATGGGACACAATTTTTACTGGAATTATCAGTGTGACATGGCCCATGGCCAGCACTGTCATATATCTACAGTGACGTCAGGGGCTCCTCCCAGGCCAGAGAGATGCCGACACTCTGGCCGGGGATTCCTCTTTTAGAGGGAGCCCCTAACGTCACTGTCCATATATGGACAGTGAAGTCAGGGGCATCTCCTGGAGCTGAATCCCTGGCCAGAGCATCGGCTACATTCTGCCTCGGGATTCCACTCCTACAGGGAGCCCAAATGGCGCTACCTACATGGAGGGGGGGGGGAGGTGTAGCGCTATCTACAAGTGTGTGTGTGACACTATCTATAATGGGGTGTGTGTGGCACTATCTATAAGGGGTTGTGTGTTGTAGTATCTAAAAGGGGGTGTGTGTGTGGCACTATCTACTAGGGGCTCTGTGGCACTATCTACAGGGGTCTGTTTGACACTATCTTCAGGGGACCGTGTGACATTATCTACAGGGGGTGTGTGTGGCACTATCTAGAGAGCGGACTGTGGAACTATCTACGGAGGGCACTGTGGCATTATCTAGAGAGAGCACTGCATATATGGGGGCACAAACTGCGGGCCTAACTTTTATATGGTGGCACAATCTGGGGGCCTAACTTTTATATGGTGGCACAAATTGCGGGCCTAACTTTTATATGGGGGCATAAACTTCAATTTTCTGCCATTTTACTGCTGCCCTGAGTTCCCCCGCAAAGGGGCCCACTAAATGTGTGTCACCCAAGGGCCCACATAAACCTGGAGCCGGCCCTGACAGAGCCTATTTGATTAGTTAGGAGTTTGGGTGTTACCAAACTAGTGACAGATCATCTATAAGGTGGTCGGGAGTGTGGCTGCGCAGGAGAAATGCCAACTCGGACCCTGTATTCTCAGGATCACCGATCCTAGTGATATGACATAACATTTTTAGATGGGAAAATTCATTTAACCCCTTAGTGACCAGCCCATTTTAGGCCCTAATGACCAAGCTATTTTATTTGTTTTTCTATAGTCGTATTCAAAGAGCTATAACTTTTTTATTTTTTCGTCTACATAGCTGTATGAGGACTTGTTTTTTGTGGGATTAGTTGTACTTTTTAATAGCACCATTTTTGGGTACATATAATTTCTTTATTAACTTTTATTAACTTTTTTTGGGGGGATTATAAAAAAAACCTGAAATTCCGCCATTGTTCTATGCGTTTTTAAATTGACGCCATTCACTGTGCGACGTAAATAACATGTTACCTTTATTATATAGGTCGGTACGATTACGGCGATACCACATATGTAGAGGTTTTGTATGTTTTACGAGTTTTGCACAATAAAAACACTTATGAACTAAAATAATTTGTTTTTGCATCGTCGCTTTCCAAGAGCCATAACTTTTTTATTTTTCCATCAATGTAGTGATTTTTTGGGCTTGTTTTCTGCGGGACGAGACGTAGTTTTGATTGGTACTGTTTTGGGGTGCATGGGACTTATTGATTCATTTTTATTATGACTTTTTTGGGGGGCAATGGAAAAAAATTGCAATTTCGCCATTGTTTTTTGCGTTTTTTTTACGGTGTTCACCTTGCGGTTTAAATTACATATTAATTAATTAATGGAGTCATTTTGGTCGTGGCGATACCACATGTGTACTTTTATTTATTTTTTACACTTTTACTAAATAAAACCACTTTTTATGGAAAATAAATGTTTTATTTATTTATTTTTTTACTGTAATTTTTATTATTAATCTTTATTTCCCATTTATTATTTATTTCATTAGTCCCACTAGGGGACTTTACTATGCGATCTTCCGATCGCTGCTATAATGCTCTGGTATACTTCGTATGCCAGAGCATTATTGCCTGTCAGTGTAAATCTGACAGGCAATCTGTTAGGACGTGCCTCCGGCACGTCCTAACAGGCATATGTCCAGGGCAGACCTGGGGGCTTTTATCAGGCACCCGGCTGCCATGACACCCCATCGCAGACCCGCGATTGCATTTGCGGGCCGCCGATGGGTGACAGAGGGAGCTCCCTCCCTCTGTAAACAAAGTTAAATGCCGCGGTCGCTATTGACGGCGGAATTTAAACTTCGATCGCGGGCGTTGGAGCAGGAGCTCAGCTGTTATCAGACAGCAGAGCCTCGGCTCCAGCCTGCACGGGAGACCCGTGCAGGACTTAGACTAGGCTCACGTGAAAAGGTGTCAGCCTAGACTAAGGCCCCTTAGTGACCGACGTGAAAAGGCGTATTGGTGGTCACTAAGGGGTTAAGCAAGAAATTTTATTTTTAGAAACAAGAACCCAGTGTCAAAATTTCTGCCCCGGTGGTTTAAGGCATTGTTTTTTTTACCTTTTCCTTTAGCTAGCTTTGACAGCAGGCCCTGCAAGAGAAGATTGTTAAGGCGGTATGATCCCACTGAGTGCAACAGAATCACTTATGAAGCCGATTCGCCATGGGGATACATTATATAAATATCCGGGCTCTGGGGAGACATCTTTCAGTGGGATATTGAATGGAAATAGGATTCTGTACTTGCTCCACTGTCTAATACTTAGTGATAAAAAGTACAGAGCTGACAAGCGAGGAATTAAGTTATCGGACATGCCGCTGCTATTTGCATGACACAAGGAATTTCCATAATAATGAAACTGAGCAATCAAGTGCCTAATGAATGTAAAATTTCTGTTGATTTCTTTTTTTCCCATAATTTAGTTTTATACCGAATGTTCAAAATAATAAAATGAAGTCACAGTGATTTTTCTAAGAATAAATTAACTTTGTGCCCTGGGAGGATCATTGGGTCAGAGTGGCAAATTACACATGCAAATATGAAAATGTATAATAGTTTGAAAAACTAAAATATAAATCCAATTGTACTTAAATTTCTTCTATATAGAAGGGTTTAAAGGGGCAGCGTTGCTTTGTGGTTAAGAGCATTGCTTCCCATTGACATGAAAGTCAACTTGTCATGTTGAATCTTCGGTCAGCACGTTATAGAGCCGGAGGAGCTGAGCAGAATTATATATAGTTGTTCTGGAAAATATTAAGCTCATGATGAGCAGGCTTTTCAGTTATATTTAAGAGTCCAGTGGGCGGTCTTGTTCAATGATTGACAGCATTTCCTGTGTGAAGGCTGTCAGTCACTAAGCAGAACCGCCCACTGGACTCTTAAGTGAGTGAGCAGGATTTTCAGTTATACTGATTCCTTTCTTTAAAAAAAACTGTATACAAATCTGCTTATATCCTCCTGCTTTATAACAGGCTACCTGTATCATGTTCAATGTGACAGGTTCACTTTAAGAAACATGCTGGTGACTAATCTTTAATTGACAGTGTCAGCTAATTCTGACTTTTAGTAAATTGGCTTGAACTCATAAGAAAAATATCCCGAAAAGTTTAAAATAGCTTGAATGTCATTGATAAGTGGAGCCAAGGTCAGACAGACCATAAGTACAACCTGTGCTGCAGCCCAATAGTTAACAGGAATCAGTACCACCTCAAAAGAAAAATAATAGTGCTTCTTATTGCCTATAAAGATGGTTTTACCCGAGCAAATATTTTACCCATGATTACCACCTTTAACGAGCGGCGATCGACAATACAGCACGTCGATCGCTGCTCATTTGCTCCATTCAAACAAAGCAATGTATGGGGAAGAAGAATCCTTATATAATCGTTCGGCCACATGCAATTTGCACCTTGTCGGCAGCACATCAACCTGTTTAAATAAGGAGATGCGCTGCCAACTATCGTCCATGTTTTGGCCGCATAAAAGATGCGATTAGCTGATAAACGATTTCACCTCCCGATCATTGGCCCGTGTAAAAGGGCCTTTAGACTGTATAAAAGGGACTGAGCTAATGGATCTCAATTACTGGCGGATTGCAATTTACCATAGAAAACGGTTTCTCTGTGAGGGATTTCCTAGAGATACTTGATGAAGTTGCTCTATGATGAATGGTATGTTTTTGCACCCGGCCCTCTGCTGTCTGTGCCCACGCCAGATGCGGAGTATCTCTTTATAAATTACCTTATAAAGAATTCCCTTTTTTTTACCCTATTCCATCCCTCTTACTTCTCTGCCTGTGTTTACAGTGTGACTTTTTCTTAATGTATCAGGAGGATTAGGATGAACAGTAGTAGATCTGCCTGGCTAGGTGTTTTTTAAACTATAATGCAGTGCACGGAATTATGGGAGGACAGATATAAAGAAGTAATGGTGACATGACAGTATCAGTAAGCCTTGATGCGTTCGTAGCTGAGACAAACAACAACATGAATAATCTGTACGGAGCATCTGAAACCCTTGTGAGATCAAACTCCATAATAGATCAATGTATATCCGCGTTTACAACTCTGCATATAGCAGAAGGAGCTGATCGCTGTCAAATTATCAAATATTCCGGATACTTGGACGGCCATAGAAATGCATGTATAACTGATTTTTAAGGTTTAGAGAACCTTCACATAAAAAAGCTCAAAACAGAATGTGAAAGGAAATGTCTCATGTATTTAATGTTCGTTTCATTAATTAGATATGTCAGAAGAAAATATATAATGTGCTTATTGTTTTTATAAAAAAATAAAATAATTAGTTTTAAAACCTTCCCTCCAGTATTGTCTGTTTCGACTTTGCAGCACGGTGTGTTTGCTTTATGGCAGCTAAAATGAATGGGAGAAATGTTATCAATGATTAAAGTCTTATCTCTGTGTATAGTGTTACTATCCTACCTTGTATAGAGCTCCAGCAAGACAATAGTTACTAACCCTCCCTCTAAAGATAATGAGATGACTCTGCTCATCGTTCCCATTCTATACAATAAAGCTAAAGCGTGAGCCAAAGAAAATATCTGTTTTTTGCTCTAGTGGTCAATGTGAAAATTGCAATATTTCTTTATGAGAATATTCACATAGAAAAAGTTTTTTTCTTCTATAAAACCCTGATTTTAGAAATATGTTATTTTCTGGTAATACATTCACTTTAACACATAAAATATGTTTATGTCTTAATCTTCTGTTCTATTGATATTGCAGGTTTGGTTGGAAACAAGTACCAAATTATTAGACTTTCTGGAGTAATGGATGCCAGATTAAAGACATTTCCCTATATACCGTATACATACGTGTGTGTGTGTGTGTGTGTGTGTGTGTGTGTGTGTGTGGCGTGTGTGTGTGTGTGTGTGTGTGTGGTGTGTGTGTGTGTGTGTGTGTTAACATTTTATGTCATAAAGATAATTAGCAAGTGGCACACATTGCAACACAGAGTACATAATATATATGGGTATAAGCGCACACAAATACACAAAATATATGAAAAAAAATTACAACAAACTCAACACAATTAGAAGTATCCCTTAATGATGACTCGTGAAATGATTGTATTAATGAGCGCAGATTACACATGACATGTAGAGCGCCGCTTGATCATTGTCTCTGCTGTCTAAGTGGACATTAATATTCTAAATCCAATATATCACCGCACGTACTTGAAATGTCAGCCAAGATAACAAGACAATAATCTTAGTGTAAACAATTGTTGCTGGACGGATTCCCTATAAAACGTTAGTATCTCCATTGTCTTGAGCTGCACTAGGAATCTATTTTCGGCTTGTTATCTATGAGGAGGTTTAAATGTTAAAGCCGTAATTATTATGAAGGGATTGGTAAAAGTTATCATTATTCATATGGTGGAAGGTTTTCTTCCATCACTATTGTTAAAAATGTCAGGCCAATTCTGTCACAATTATTAAAAGCTGTCGGAACGCATTGGGGTCATTGTTATTAAGAATAAATCCAAAAGAAATGGAAATCACGCTGGTTTCCGGAGTATAAATGACTGAATGCTCAGCATAATTGGGTATTAATAGCAGATAAAGATTGCCCACCCCATGACCATAGGTAGCAGCTTCATGCAATTCTAATTGCTATTGAATATTGGACACTGTCTCACATTTTAATTATCATGCCTTGATACCACAGATGAAATACAATACAATTCTAAGTGTCTGGAGAGGTAGCACACAGGAGGCGCAGATCCTGACCCTGTATGTAGACAGTTTACGAGATGGATTTGGAGAGATTGCTCTTCCTGTACAAGTTTACAATTCATATGTGGCTGAAAACATTTTCTTGACTTGGACTTTTGTTGATCGAGGTTGGAATGGAACCGAAGATGAGAAGACTTTTCTCCAGGTCATACGTTTTTCAGAAAAGACTTTTGGGCTGTGTTTCAAGGGTTGGAACTAAATAAGAAAATATGAGGAAAGGAATTTCTAAAAAGATGGGAAGTACTAAGAAGTCTTGAATATAACAGGGTAGAGGTGATTAGAGAAGTAGAAGAGAAAGTCAAGGGTAGTGTTGGATGTAGCATGTGAGGTGGTGATGCAATCTAGGCAGAAGACAAATTTGGCAGAAAGATGTGAGAGATAGATGATAGATTAGATAGATAGATAGATAGATAGATAGATAGATAGATAGATAGATAGATAGATAGATAGATAGATAGATAGATAGATAGATAGATAGATAGATTAGATTAGATAGATAGATAGATAGATAGATAGATAGATAGATAGATAGATAGATAGATAGATAGATAGATAGATAGATAGATAGATAGATTAGATAGATTAGATAGATAGATAGATAGATAGAGAGAGAGAGAGAGAGAGAGAGAGAGAGAGAGAGAGAGATAGATAGATAGATAGATAGATAGATAGATAGATAGATAGATAGATAGATAGATAGATAGATAGATAGATAGATAGATAGATACGAGATCTAGCAGCACCGGCAGCGTGTGGGTGCAAGCTCTGAGGGACAGACCAAGTCCCAGGTACACAGAAGTAAAAAAATTAGCAGCAACTCCAAATATCAAGGTGAAAAAAAGTGGGTACTTTATTGCCCGTGCAACGTTTCAGCTCCGTCCACTGGAGCCTTTCTTAAGCTTGAGTACCCACTTTTTTTCACCTTGATATTTGGAGTTGCTGATCCTTTTTTGACAGATAGATAGAGAGATAGATAGATAGATAGATAGATAGATAGATAGATAGATAGATAGATAGATAGATAGATAGATAGATAGATAGATAGATAGATAGATAGATAGATAGATAGATATGGAATTTTATTTGCCATAGAGAACCACTGCAGTTGCCCGGGATTCATTGCATTGACACAATTTTACAGCAAATTATAAAAAACTCTGTGTGGTAGTGAAGCCCTAGTCTGAACACGCCCAGGACCAGGGTGTAACTGCTACCTCTGCATACCCAGAAGCTATGCCCCTGGCAATGTGTGCCCTAAAGCTATTACTACCATGGTGTCAGGGCCGCAATCAGGAATTTCTGGGCCCCATACAGCCAAGATGTCTGGGCCCCCCTCCATTACCGGGGGTGGGCAACGAAAATTGTGGCACTCACGTTTGTACGTTATACGCATTAACTGATTTTGGTGCTGATGTCAATTACAGTGAAGGAAATCATGGAGCCGGCAGTGACCGGTTAATGCTCCGGATTTTGATCTTTTTAGCTAAAACGTATCCGACAGTATGGCATACAGTGGGATACGTCGCCTGGAGATGGTGGCCCTGCATGGTGTGCCCATATACAGCCACAGTGTGACAGAGAAAGAGTGATGACAGCAACAAATGTCCTGCAATAGTGACGTTGCTGATAAGACCATCTTACTGATACAGAGAGCAGTGGGGGGGGGGGGCAATACTATGACCTTTATGTGGGTATGTTCAGCAGGAATTGTATAGGAAAGCAACAAGCTGAACACATTCAGGTGGCTTTCTAGCTAACAGAATTCACAAGAAATTTATATATACTGTATGGAATGTTTTTCTGCATACACATATTAGTTGTTTATCCATAAAAACAGCATCATGACACCAGTAAAGAGAACGTAATAATGCAAAGACGTTTCCAGGAAGAACAACAAAAAAATGGGGAAAAAAATTGGGAATATCATTAGATTGTCATGCTTAAAGTCAGGAAGGAATTTTTCACCTAATATGAGGCAATTGGCAACTGCCTCATAAAGGTTTTGTTTTTTTTTGCCTTCCTCTGGATCAACATTGCCGAATTACGCAGTAGATTGGGCTTGATGGACCGGAGTCTTTTTTTTTTTTTAATTCTTATCAACTATGTAACTATAAAACTTTCATAACGTAGATATTTTAAAATGCCAACTTTATACCAGTTATCTTTCTCCTCCTCCTCATTATCTTAGTTTGTAAATATATTGAAAACAAATACCTAAAGTAAGTTTCGGATAGGAAAAGAATCTCGCCAAAACCTCCACAGATGTTTATATTTTTATTTATGCATGAAAGTTGTTACTATCACGCAAAGAAGATAAAATAAAGACTTTACATACAGTCACTTTCAATAGAAAAGAGCAGATGATGTTGATTCCGCTCTTCAGGCCTTGGCTTATACTTGTGTGTTGTCTTTGGAAATCCAGGTCTGGATCACACATGACGAAGAGAGGAGGAACATTTGTAGTGTGACCGGCCTAGTTGGAGTTTTCCCTGGATTCCTCTAGATGTTCTTCCTTCAACACTGTGTTCAACCATTCAGACTTTTTTTTGTCCATGATAGGTAGGTGAAGGAGCTGCTTTCTATCTCAGCAACTTCCTTCTATGTGTCTATGGCCAGAAGGTGAAGGAACTGTTTTCTGTCTCAGCAGTTTCCTTCTGTCTGACCACTTTCGGTAGGTGAAGAAGCTGCTTACTTTCTCAGCAGCTTCCTTTGGTTTGTCTGTCTATGGGCTGTAGGTGAAGTAGCTGTTTTCTTCCTCAGCATCTTCTTTCTATCTGCCCATCGTCGGTAGGAGAAGGAGCTGCTTTCTATATCAGCAGCTTCCTTATGTGTGTCTATGGTCAATTGAAGAAGGAGCAGTTGTTGTCTACGAGGCTTCCTTCTGTGTGACCATTGTCGGTAGTTGAAGGAGCTGCTCTGTATCTCAGCAGCTTCCTTCTGTTTGTCTGTGGGCTGAAGAAGAAGGAGCTGCTTTTTGACTCAGCAGCTTCCTTCTGTCTGCCCATGGTCGGTAGGTGAAGGAGCTGCTATATATCTCAGCAGCTTCCTTCTGTATGTCTATGGTCAGTAGGAGAAGGTATTTTTTGTCTCAGCATCTTCCTACTGTCTGACCATTGTCGGTAGGAGAAGGAGCTGCTTTCTATCTCAGCAGCTTCCTTCTGTTTGTCTTTGCCACCACATTTGTAGATGAGATATCCAGATGGTTACATAGCAAGTATGGTTGAAAGAAGTCCTTCAATTTCAACCTGTAATTACTTGCTATGGTGATCCAGAGGAAGGCAAAAATCTAACCCCTGAGGACTAGTTGTTGCTTTGTCCTTGTATAAGGGGAAAAATTCCTTCCTGACCCCAAATATGGCGATTGGAATAAATCCCTGGATTGTTGGTGCTCGAATCTACGTGGATGTTCAGTGGTGGAATCTTGGTGAATTTGTCACAAATCGGTAAAGAAGAATTCATCACTAGATGTTACTGGAATGGGGCTGATTTATATCAGCCACTTATTCCTGTAAGAAAATAAAACATGTCTAAGAATCAGCTCTACACATATATACTGTACAGCTGGGTGGTCTTCACGATGTATTATTAAAGTACTGTAACATAGTTTACTGTAAGTGGAAGACCCTTTACTTACAAATAAGTGAAAAGTATTCATTATTACACCCACATCTGGATATTGGACAATATACTACAAAACATGTCGCTATGAAAGTGTAGTAAGTGAGGATCTAGACTATAAGCTAATATAATGATACGGTTATGGTGTGTATGTGTGTTACTGAGCAATCCTAACACTATGGATGTCCCAGGATGTTATACTTACAAAGTCCAATTGGAATGGTGGATCGGCCCTGCCGGACTCCACAGCACCCCAGTCCATTGGGTGGAAGAACGGGTGCGATCTGATGGAAGATGTTATTGCCAGCCGGCTGCATGGAGTTTTGCAGAGGAGCTGAAACGTGAGAGAAATCATTATATTTATGTCTTATTGAGTCTTATTGATGATATTATAAGAATCTGTAGAAGAATATGGAGAAATATAAGATTCAGCATCACCATCACTTGCACATCTTATTTAGGACCATCTACTTCTGGGTAAAATTTGTTCAACTTTTATGTTCTTCCACGTCTTATAATCCCCTCCCCGTCTATTTACTCTACTTACCCCTTCTATGAAGTCGATGATAACCGGACACATCCCAGGTAGAAATGAAGGGACCTCCTCCTCTAGTGACTGATCGTAGTCCTCCAGTGAGCCATAGCCATTGAACGGCTGATCGCCTACGCTCATCGTGAATAAGATGATGCCAAAGGCAAATGAGTCCACCAGATGGTTGTAGCGTTCACCGTTCATCACCTGGTAAAACATCAGTTAGGAGATCAGCTGAATATGCGGGTGAGGGGATTTACATACTGAGTGCTATGAGGACTGGTCTGTGATCAGACATACGCAGGATAGATGGGAATTCTATAGGGTCATTTAGAAAGTTAAAGATAAGAGGACATAATATCAGATTATTACTCTGTCCTACTATCTGCATCATCCAGACAGGAATGTTTCTTACCTCTGGGGCAACGTAACTAGTAGAGCCTAAAAAGTCATCAACTGTGTCCTCCCCAAACACATTCACTGCTGATAAGCCAAAGTCGGCAATTTTGATGTGTCCGATGTAATCTAGGAGGATATTTTCAGGCTTCAGGTCACTGCAGAGAGAAGAGAAGACACTTATTTTGATGGATAATTTTTTTTAAAAGAACTTTAAGTTATAGTAAATAATGTTTTTAAAATTAAGGAAAAAAATAAATTTTTCGACAGACTATAATGAGAAGATCTGTAAGATGACAACTAAGGAGCCAAAGGTAATATGTTAATGTCTGAAGTAATTACCGATTTATGACGCCATGCTCATGCAGGTATTGGAGTCCGCAGACCATCTCTGCCGCAAAGAATCTGTGGAGTAGAAAGTGGAGGATTGATCAGGGGTTACATATATAATGACACAGAGAACACAAGATCATTAAACACAAGTGTCCTATTCATGTCTTCATCTTCTCCTAGGGCTACAATGTGATGCAGCAGATTTATAGGATCTTCTCTTTTTAAGATTCTTCTATAAGAAATGTACCTTATGTTTTCTATATGAAACGGTATGTACTCCGCCATTAAGGTAAACAGGTCTCCTCCAGCCATATAGTCCATTACAATGATGTAATTACTTGGTGTCTCCATAGATGCCCGCATAGATGTTAGGAAGCGGTTCCCAGCGGCAATTTCCAGAACTTCGAGCTCTGCAAAGATTATATCCTCGACTTGACTCTTAACCATGATTTTAACAGCCAGCAGTTCTTCACTGACTGGATCTGATGCCAAGATGACCTGGAGGAGAACCAAAACAGGTCAGACCAAACTGTGATTTATTATAAGGAGATGTCTAATGACTAGAAGTAGTTTATATTTTAACATTTTGGCCACTTACTTTTCCGTAGTTCCGCTCTCCAAGGTTTTTCTGGAATTTAAGATTGTCAAGATCAATAGGTATCATCATGTTGACCAATTCTTGTGGGGATGGAGTACGGCTACTGGCATAACCAAGGTCTTCTACTGGCAGGACCGCTATGTCGGAGGTTGGTTTAAGGCTTCCATCTGCTGAGATTAAAGAAGATTCAGTATTAAACGTAGCTCCAAAATCGACATACTTATATTATATTATAAAAAGATGTAAATGAAAAGCAGATAATAAAATATATAATATTACTGTATATACGGGGCTTATTTATCAAAACAGTTTAAAAGAAAAACTGCTCTTGTTTCCCAAAGCAACCAATCAGAGCTCAGCTTCCATTTCCTAAGCTGCTCTGGCAGAATGAAGTCTGCATTGTGATTGGTTGCTATGGGTAACAAGGACTGTTATTCTATTAGACAGTTTTGATAAATGAGGCCTATGTCTTATATAATGATGTGTAATATTAAGAGTAGAATCCACCTCATCCCCTCCAGTCTTATTATACTGAACTATTTCCATCTTACCTGGTGCATCTTTTTCCAATGAACTTTTTGGATTAGAAGTGATCCATGTGCCTTGTCTGCACTTAGTGAAGGAGATGTTTATATCTGATGACCTGGATCCTTTCAAAGCACCATTTCCATTCACTATTGGTCTTGAATATCTGAGATGTCTCCTACATTGGACAACCCAGTCTCTGTTGTTCTTGACTTTCTTCTGGGTTTCCTCTCTTTGTAGGTTTGGAGTCTCTCGACTGTCAGATCTGGAGAATGGGACATGTCTTGGTGTTTCTTGGAGAACCTTTTCCAGCTCTAACTCTGTGCTGATGATGTTCTCCACTTCTGGAGGATTTTGTCTTTGTTTATCCTCCTTCTATCAGTGACCAGTTCTCTGATTTCCTTCTTGGTGTTAAGGATGATCCTCTGAAGTTCTTCATCAGCGGAGTTTACAGAGTCAGACTTCATGAGATTCTCCATTGTCCTTTTCTCTGTAAGGATTACATGTCTCTTGATCTTTCTAATTTTCTCCAGGTTCTGTCTTTTAGACGCCATTTCTGAGGCGTCATTGTCCAAATCGGGTGGTTGATTGTCTTTTCGCGCTAAAGCGAACAACGGTTCCTGCTCGTCATTGATTCCTCTCCTCTGTCTCAGAACCCGATCTCTTTGGGTTCTTCTCCTCTTCTCTTCGTGCATTACACAATTGTTTTTTGCTTCGTTTTTAACGAAACACATAGTAACTGCCTCACCCTCGGGAGTCTTTAACCCGTTAGTGACCGACCCATCGTGTTTCTACGTCGGTCACTAACGGGCCTTATTCCGATGCCATAGACTTTTTACGTCGCGGCATCGGAATAAGTAAACAGAGCAGGGAGCTGTCAAATCTCCCTGCTCTCAGCTGCTAGAGGCAGCTGAGGGCTGGGAGTGTCCCTGCTCTGCCGTGTGAGATCGATATTAGTATCGATCTCACACGTTTAACCCCTCAGATGCGGTGCTCAATAGCGAGCACCGCATCTGAGTTGTTTTGGAGAGAGGGAGGAAGCTCCCTCTCTCTCCCACCGACACCCGGCGATACGATCGCCGAGTGTCTGTGTCTCTAATGGCAGCCGGGGGTCTAATAAAGGCCCCCAGGTCTGCCTGGAGTGAATGCCTGCTAGATCATGCCGCAGGCATGACCTAGCAGATGCCTGTCCGTGTTAAACGGACAGGCAGTAATACACTGCAATACAAAAGTATTGCAGTGTATTATAAATGCGATCGCAGAATCGCATATTATAGTCCCCTAATGGGACTAGTAAAAAAGTGAAAAAAAAGTTTAATAAAGTTAATTTAAAAAAAAATTTTAAAAAAAAATGAAAAACCCAGCTTTTCCCCTTACAAAATGCTTTACTATTAAAAAAACAAAATAAAGTTAGAAAGTTACACATATTTGGTATCGCTGCGTCCGTAACGACCCCGACTATAAATCTATTACATTATTTAACCCGCACGGTGAACGCCGTAAAAAAATTAATAAAAAACTATGGAAAAATTGCTGTTTTCTGTGAATACTGACTTTAAAAAAATGTGATAAAAAGTGATCAAAAAGTCGCATCTACTCCAAAATGGTACCAATAAAAACTACAAGTCGTCCCGCAAAAAAAAAGCCCTCATACAACCGCATCGGCAAAAAATAAAAACGTTACGGCTCTTCAAATATGGAGACACAAAAACAAATAATTTAGAAAAAAATGCGTTTTTACTGTGTAAAAGTAGTAAAACATACAAAAACTATACAAATTTGGTATCGTTGCAATCGTAACAGCCCGCTGAATAAAGTTATTGTGTTATTTATACCACACGGTAAACGGCGTAGATTTAGGACGCAAAAAAGAGTGGCGAAATTTCAGATTTTTTTCTATTCCCCCCCAAAAAAAGTTAATAAAAGTTAATCAATAAATAATATGTACCTAAAAATGGTGCTATTAAAAAATACAACTTGTCCCGCAAAAAACAAGACCTTATACAGCTAAGTCGACGCAAAAATAAGAAGGTTATAGCTCTTGGAATGCGACGATTGAAAAACGTAAAAAATAGCCTGGTCATTAACCCCTTAGTGACCAGCCCATTTTAGGCCCTAATGACCAAGCTATTTTATTCGTTTTTCTATAGTCGCATTCAAACAGCTATAACTTTTTTATTTTTCCGTCTACATAGCTGTATGAGGACTTGTTTTTTGCGGGATTAGTTGTGCTTTTTAATGGCACCATTTTTGGGTACATATAATTTTTTTATTAACTTTTCTTAACTTTTTTGGGGGGGATTATAAAAAAAAACTGAAATTCCGCCATTGTTCTATGCGTTTTTAAATTGACGCCGTTCACTATGCGACGTAAATAACATGTTACCTTTATTCTATGGGTCGGTACGATTACGGCGATACCACATATGTAGAGGTTTTTTATGTTTTACGACTTTTGCACAATAAAAACACTTTTGAACTAAAATTATTTGTTTTTGCATCGTCGCTTTCCAAGAGCCGTAACTTTTTTATTTTTCCATCAATGTAGTGATTTTTTGTGCTTGTTTTCTGCGAGACGAGACGTAGTTTTGATTGGTACTGTTTTGGGGTGCATGGGACTTATTGATTCATTTTTATTATGACTTTTTGGGGGGGCAATGGAAAAAAATAGCAATTTCGCAATTGTTTTTTGCGTTTTTTTTTTTACGGTGTTCACCTTGCGGTTTAAATTACATATTAACTTTATTAATGGAGTCATTACGGTCGCGGCGATACCACATATGTGTACTTTTATTTATTTTTTACACTTTTACTAAATAAAACCACTTTTTATGGAAAAAATGGTTTTATTTATTTTTTTACTGTAACTTTTATTATTAATCTTTATTTCACATTTATTATTTATTTCATTAGTCCCACTAGGGGACTTTACTGTGCGATCTTCAGAACGCTGCTATAATGCTTTGGTATACTTCGTATACCAGAGCATTATTGCCTGTCAGTGTAAATCTGACAGGCAATCTGTTAGGACGTGCCTCTGGTGCGTCCTAACAGGCATATGTCCAGGGCAGACCTGGGGGCTTTCATCAAGCCCCCGGCTGCCATGACACCCCATCGGAGACCCGCGATTGCATTTGCGAGCCGCCGATGGGTGATAGAGGGAGCTTACTCCCTTTGTAAACAAAGTTAAATGCCGCGGTCACTATTGACGGCGGCATTTAACGGGTTAAACGGCCGCGATCTAAGTAAATTTCGATCGCGGGCGTTGGAGCAGGAGCTCAGCTGTCATCAGACAGCAGAGCCCCGGCTCCAGCCTGCACGGGAGATCCGTGCAGGACTTAGACTAGGCGAACGTGAAAAGGCGTCAGCCTAGCCTAAGGCCCCTTAGTGACCGACGTGAAAAGGCGTATTGGTGGTCACTAAGGGGTTAAGGTCTAAAATAGGCTGGTCATTAAGGGGTTAAGGCAGTGATTTTCTTGAAGGGGTAAGAATGAGATATAGAACGCCATGATGTCATCACTCCACTTATGACATATTTTTCTTGTCGGGACACAGCACTAGAAATCTACAGGTTACCATGACAAGTATTTTCTGTTAGGTCATAGGGTTCTACAAGTTTTCACGAGATGCCGTGAGGTCAAAATACTTGAGTTCTATTAACTGTAGATACTGTATATATATATATATATATATATATATATATATATATATACATATTCATGCTTGAAAAAAGTCCTAATGTTGGACTGAAACGTCGCACCGCTGTATGTTGTATATATATATATATACAGTGAAGGAAATTAGTATTTGATCCCTTGCTGATTTTGTAAGTTTGCCCACTGTCAAAGACATGAACAGTCTAGAATTTTTAGGCTAGGTTAATTTTACCAGTGAGAGATAGATTATATATTTAAAAAAAAAAGAAAATCACATTGTCAAAATTATATATATTTATTTGCATTGTGCACAGAGAAATAAGTATTTGATCCCCTACCAACCATTAAGAGTTCAGCCTCCTCCAGACCAGTTACACGCTCCAAATCAACTTGGTGCCTGCATTAAAGACAGCTCTTACATGGTCACCTGTATAAAAGACTCCTGTCCACAGACTCAATTAATCAGTCTGACTCTAACCTCTACAACATGGGCAAGACCAAAGAGCTTTCTAAGGATGTCAGGGACAAGATCATAGACCTGCACAAGGCTGGAATGGGCTACAAAACCATAAGTAAGACGCTGGGTGAGAAGGAGACAACTGTTGGTGCAATAGTAAGAAAATGGAAGACATACAAAATGACTGTCAATCGACATTGATCTGGGTCTCCATGCAAAATCTCACCTCGTGGGGTATCCTTGATCCTGAGGAAGGTGAGAGCTCAGCCGAAAACTACATGGGGGGAACTTGTTAATGATCTCAAGGCAGCTGGAACCACAGTCACCAAGAAAACCATTGGTAACACATTACGCCGTAATGGATTAAAATCCTGCAGTGCCCACAAGGTCCCTCTGCTCAAGAAGGCACATGTACAGGCCCGTCTGAAGTTTGCAAATGAACATCTGGATGATTCTGAGAGTGATTGGGAGAAGGTGCTGTGGTCAGATGAGACTAAAATTGAGCTCTTTGGCATTAACTCAACTCGCCGTGTTTGGAGGAAGAGAAATGCTGCCTATGACCCAAAGAACACCGTCCCCACTGTCAAGCATGGAGGTGGAAACATTATGTTTTGGGGGTGTTTCTCTGCTAAGGGCACAGGACTACTTCACCGCATCAATGGGAGAATGGATGGAGCCATGTACCGTCAAATCCTGAGTGACAACCTCCTTCCCTCCACCAGGACATTATAAATGGCTCGTGGCTGGGCCTTCCAGCACGACAATTACCCAAAACATACAGCCAAGGCAACAAAGGAGTGGCTCAAAAAGAAGCACATGAAGGTCATGGAGTGGCCTAGCCAGTCTCCAGACCTTAATCCCATCGAAAACTTATGGAGGGAGCTGAAGATCTGAGTTGCCAAGCGACAGCCTCGAAATCTTAATGATTTACAGATGATCTGCAAAGAGGAGTGGGCCAAAATTCCATCTAACATGTGTGCAAACCTCATCATCAACTACAAAAAACGTCTGACTGCTGTGCTTGCCAACAAGGGTTTTGCCACCAAGTATTAAGTCTTGTTTGGCAAAGGGATCAAATACTTATTTCTCTGTGCACAATGCAAATAAATATATATAATTTTGACTATGTGATTTTCAGGTTTTTTTTATATATATAATCTATCTCTCACTGGTAAAATTAACCTAGCCTAAAAATTATAGACTGTTCATGTCTTTGACAGTGGGCGAACTTACAAAATCAGCAAGGGATCAAATACTTATTTCCTTCACTGTATATATATATATATATATATATATATATATATATATATGTATATATATATATATATATACATTTTTAATTTATTTTCTTCTGTGCAATACAGCTTAAATGTATGAATTGTAAAGTTCTAGTAGTCCAGCATCCTCCAATGTCCTGAATTATCAGATATTCGATGAGATGTCTATACATATACACACATATACACACATATACACACACACGTCTATCTATCTATCTATCTATCTATCTATCTATCTATCTATCTATCTATCTATCTATCTATCATGGTGGCACTTGCAGGTCCCTGGCACTGATGTGCTGGCACCAGAGGTCTAGCGCATATTTTTCAAGGCTGATGTTTACATTGTGTAATTCATTGACATCTTCTAAAGAGGCCATTGTGTTACTGAATACACACCATGGACTGCTGAAGATCCAGCGGTACCCACTAATTGCCAGATTATTTGTTATATTTCTGTTATTCCCTCATGGGAGAATTTTTTTGTATCATGTTGGATTATCAGAATTTCTGGACTATAAAGTCCAAGATTAAAGAACTTTTACTGTATTTACATATATAATAACAGATATAAAAGTGAAATGTTAATAAATAGATGCAGGTATAATCTCATATGCACTTATAATAAGGTAAACTGCAGACGTTTATTGGATTCAGGGTTTAGATACAGAACAATTCCATAAAATCGCAGAGTATAGACTATTATTTTCCCCTCTATGACTTTGTATTGTATGCAGTCACTGGAGTTATAACCATTTAGGACAAGTTTTTGTTTTCTATGTGGCAGGTTCTTGGAGGGTCATAAAGTGATTGTTCTCCATCTTCCATGCGGACTCGTGTAGTATTGCAGTGATTGCTGCAAATATTGGATACAACTGTGTCGTTGGTTTGTAGATACAATGGTCGCTGGCATGTGAAGTGCTGGTCTTTTGTGTCAGTGTGCCATTTATCTCCAATCCTGGGCCTGTAGCAATGACTGGAGCCTGTTCAAGACAGATCGTACTTAGGGTATGTTCACACAGGGCGGATATGCTGCGTAAAAGTACACAGCGTATCCGCCCTGGCACTACAGAGATTTCCGTCTGAAAAAACGCATCAAATTGTGGTGGAGTTTTTCAGCCATAATGTCCGCTGCGGAAAACTGCACGTATAAAAAAAAAAAGTACCCGTAACCATGGCGACTCGTCCCTCTTGCAGTCCTGCAGCCCGGCTTCCTAAGAGGACATCTCATCCCATGTGGCTTGTGAGTGGCTGCAGCGGTCACATGGGATGAAACATCATCCCAGGAGACCAGCCTGGACGAAGAAGCACAGAACTCTGGGTAAGTATAAGATTTTTTAATGCAGCTTTTCTGCCGCAAAAATCACAACATCTGCCATTCGTTGCGGGTTTTGCCTCCCCATTGAATTCAATGGGGTAAACCCACAACAAAAAAAGCAGATTATGCAAATACTGTATAATCGACATGCTGAGTATTAAAAAAAATCTCATCCACTCTGCCGCTACTGTATTACGCTGCAAATTCTTCACAACAAAATCCGTTGAGGAAAATCTGCAGTAGTTACACAATGTGTGAACCCGGCCTTAGAATGAGCAAGCAATGCACGAGTGATAGAGTATTATACATTGCCCCATAGAGTGCCAGCTACAGGAAATGTAGGAGCTGAGGTCACCGCTACTTACTATAGTAATAGGAGCCACCAAGGGCGTACATATAGACGGCGACCATGGACAGAGGAGCCCTGGTTGCCTCTCTTCTCTATTGGTAAGAACGTGTTCAGAAGAAGTCAGCAAACAATGGGGTGAGGAATCGGCTTGTGTCATAGAAAGTACATGGAGTTGAAACCTAACACCAGATCCTTCTCTTGTCCTGGATGTCAGCACTGGTCCCATTTTGGTCTTTGATATGGGGTCCTCTCTGTTTTTTGTAAACCATTGCTTCTTCGTCTTTCTGAAGTTCACTAAATGCAACACAATTTTTTACCAGGCCATTCCAGGATTAGAAAAACATGAAAGAGGTGAGGGTTTATACCCTTAAAAAGGGGTTGTCCAGGATTAGCAAAACATGGCGACTTTCTACCAAATACGGCACCACACCTGTCCATGTGTTGTGTCTGGTATTGCAGCTCAGCTCCATTAAAGTGAATGAGACTGAGGTGCAATACCACACACAACCCATGGACAGGCGTGGTGCTGTTTCTGAATAAAGTCGCCATGTTTTTCGAATTCTGGACAACCCTTTTAAGGGTGTTAACCCTTACCTCCATAATTGATAATTTGACATTTGCCCCTCCCGTTCTCCATTTTTATAACTTAGTTGGTCTTGATGGTGATCAGTCATCCACCGACAAACATCATCAAGACAAGTAAATATCTATCAGCATCATAAAAAGAGGAAAGAGATCATTTATGTGTGGATGTGTAATGCCGCGGCCTCTTCCGAAACCCTCATAACAGACATTTGGGCAGGTCAGAACAGTTACATTGTTAATTTTAACTTACTCTTGGATGCACGTAGAGAATGATTTTCACATAATCAAAGTTTGATATTTCTGGAGAGATCAAAAGAGACTGTGAAGTGGTGAGCAGGTGCAGCCGACATCTTAAAGGATCTGAAAATGCAATTAACCAGCAAATGAGGCTTGGAAAACTGAGTCTTCCTGAACAGATGAGCACAATAAAAGCTACGGAGAAATTAGACGGCCAAGGCACTCGAATAACAGCAGTGAGCAGATAGGCAGCTGCCCCGTATCTTGACCTTTTGAAATACAGAACAAATCGGATACAGAGAAGGTAGTAGATATAATTATGTAAATATCCCGGCCTCTTAGAAAATGATTAAAGACTTTGCTGATTGTTTTTACACAGACTCTGCTGAGTGGAAGACAAGGTCCCGTATCCACTCTCTTGGAGAGAATTGCTTGTTCAGTGGTGCTACCTGCTGAGGGAAGAGCGACTGTTGGAGAATGAATGGTCACAAGTGGCTATTTGGATAGTTTTGTTTCAGTATCACACTCAGATTGATTGATGCTAGTAGACAAAGCCTTAAAGGGGTTGTCCGGTTTTGGAAAATGAATGTTATATTTTGTGTATACCATTTTTGAATATATTTTATGCAGTAATTGATCACGGTTTTCAAGATCTCTGCTTGCTCTAGTCTAGTAGGCACATTCATAGTTTACTTCAACTGGATAACATTCTGTCCATGGTCATGTGATGGACACACAGGTGCACGGCTCGTTACATTTAGAGTATGCGTATTAGACCTGTGTCTTCTAACGATCCCAGCACCTGTGTGTCCCTCACATGACCATGTGATGATCCCAGCACCTGTGTGTCCATCACATGACCATGTAACGATCCCAGCACCTGTGTGTCCATCACATGACCATGTAACGATCCCAGCATCTGTGTGTCCATCACAGGACCATGTAACGATTCCAGCACCTGTGTGTCCATCACATGACTATGTAACGATCCCAGCACCTGTGTGTCCATCACATGACCATGTAACAATCCCAGCACCTGTGTGTCCATCACATGACCATGTAACGATCCCAGCACCTGTGTGTCCATCACATGACCATGTATCGATCCCAGCACCTGTGTGTCCATCACATGACCATGTAACGCTCCCAGCACATGTGTGTCCATCACATGACCATGTATCGATCCCAGCACCTGTGTGTCCATCACATGACCATGTATCGATCCCAGCACCTGTGTGTCCATCACATGACCATGTAACGCTCCCAGCACATGTGTGTCCATCACATGACCATATAACGATCCCAGCACCTGTGTGTCCATCAAATGACCATGTAACGATCCCAGCACTTGTCTGTCCATCACATGACCATGTAACGATCCCAGCCCGTGTGTCCATCACATGACCATGCAATGATCCCAGCACCTGTGTGTCCATCACATGACCATGCAATGATCCCAGCACCTGTGTGTCCATCACATGACCATGAACACAGAAATGTATCCACTGGAAGTAAACAATGAAATGTTCCTGCTGAATATCAACAAGCAGAAATCTAGAAAAACATGAGGAATTAATACAGAAAATATTAGGGTTTGCTAAGTGGTGCCGCAAGTAGGTTCGGACTACAGCTTTATATTATGTATAATATACTGGACTATACTGCCCGCAATGAATCTAGGAAAAGATATCTCCATAGTCTTGTGATTGAATCCATCTATCTATCTATCTATCTATCTATCTATCTATCTATCTATCTATCTATCTATCTATCTATCTATCTATCTATCTATCTATCTATCTATCTATCATCTATCTATCTATCTATCTATCTATCTATCTATCTATCTATCTATCTATCTATCTATCTATCTATCTATCTATCTATCTATCTATCTATCTATCTATCTATCTATCTATCTATCTATCTATCTGTCTATCTGTCTGTCTGTCTGTCTGTCTGTCTATAAATCTATCTATCTATCTATCTATCTATCTATCTATCTATCTATCTATCTATCTATCTATCTATCTATCTATCTGTCTATCTGTCTATCTGTCTATCTGTCTATCTGTCTATCTGTCTATCTGTCTATCTATCTATCTATCTATCTATCTATCTATCTATCTATCTATCTATCTATCTATCTATCTATCTGTCTATCTGTCTGTCTGTCTGTCTGTCTGTCTATAAATCTATCTATCTATCTATCTATCTATCTATCTATCTATCTATCTATCTATCTATCTATCTATCTATCTATCTATCTGTCTATCTGTCTGTCTGTCTGTCTGTCTGTCTATAAATCTATCTATCTATCTATCTATCTATCTATCTATCTATCTATCTATCTATCTATCTATCTATCTATCTATCTATCTATCTATCTATCTATCTATCTATCTATCTATCTGTCTATCTGTCTGTCTGTCTGTCTGTCTGTCTATAAATCTATCTATCTATCTATCTATCTATCTATCTATCTATCTATCTATCTATCTATCTATCTATCTATCTATCTATCTATCTATCTATCTATCTATCTATCTATCTATAAATCTATCTATCTATAAATCTATCTATCTATCTATCTATCTATCTATCTATCTATCTATCTATCTATCTATCTATCTATCTATCTATCTATCTATCTATCTATCTATCTATCTATCTATCTATCTATAAATCTATCTATCTATCTATCTATCTATCTATCTATCTATCTATCTATCTATCTATCTATCTATCTATCTATCTATCTATCTATCTATCTATCTATCTATCTATCCATCCATCCATCCATCCATCCATCTATCCATCCATCCATCCATCCATCCATCTATCTATCTATCCATCCATCCATCCATCCATCCATCCATCTATTCCATTTAACATTACCGAGGGACGTAGTTATGGAGCATGTGGGGGCCTAAAAGCCCTTCAGCCGCATAATAAGACACCAGTGTTATAAATGATAAATGGTATTTTGGGCCTGTTATAGATCTTGCATTGGGGCCGCGGAGCTTGACGTTACGCCTCTGACATTACCTTCACTGTAAATTGATTCATTACTATTCTGATGCATTACATTATAAATGTGGATTACACGATGACAAGGGGAGAGACTGAGAATGGGCAACAAATAAAAACATTTGTAATTGCGTTCAGTACAATCGAGTTGATGGTTCACTGTTAATATTCCGGTTCACCGGGGGCTTTTATACTGGAAAGAGATGTAATTCCCCAATTAGATGTCGTTTTCTATATACGGCCTCTCCACATCAATAACCCATGCGCTGCGCTCATCGTCTCCCATCGCTATGTGAGAACTCCCGCAGTCACGTCTCTCTTACACCGTCTTATCATCACCTTCAACAATTCCGTCTTTTTTGACCCTCCAGAATCATGTTCGGCTTTTCAGATCACATATTTCCACATAAGAGGAGTGTGAACCGCGGTGCAGCCGGGCAAATTATTAATCATGTTCCTAATTATTTATTTATTAAGACACAGGACAACACCACCTGCCGAGGAAACATTTACATTTGCAATTAGCAGGTCTGTGGCAGTTGATTAGTGGGTACAATTTCCGTAACTATCTTGGCATGAGAATTGTGCGCACTGAGTGCTGGCCATTAGTTCAGGGCTGATAATAGGAATTGCTGCAAATAAGTAAATGCGCTCATGTCAAAGTGTTGTTAATGGAAGAATATGTATGTCATTTACAGGATATTATTTTGAACCAGAACCGATTTCATCCAATGAAGATTCACATTGAATGACAGCAAGCAGAGATCTTGAAACCAGGGAAATTGATACAGAACGTATATGGGAAAATGTATTAACTTTTCATGAAACTTCAATAAAAATAGTAACAAAAATATTAATGATAGTAATTAGAGATGGTTTCGGTCCGAACATCGTGAAAAGTTCGGTTCGCAGCTAATCCGAACTTCACCGGGTTCGGCCGAACCCGTTTTGACCGAACCCGGCTACATTTTGGCGCCTGCCACATGTTAGATGTAAAATGGGGATTTCAAAATATCACCTGACATCAGGCTACCCCATAATGCCTTGCAAACGGCTCTCCCAGCCAATCGTGAGGCAGCATAGGGGCGGGCTCAAGCCTGCAATAAAAGTCTATGCACGGAGCTCAGCGGCCATTTTAGAGATAGGAGCTGTAGGAATAGCATCTCTGTGCAGTAAGGGAAAGCTTTAGGAATCCAGCAATCGAAGGGGCTCATCCACTACAGCGGGAGTCTACTCTACTCTCAACAATCAACATCCAAATTGCAATACAAATTCTCCATTTGCCAAGCCAGTGTGTGAATAAGCTTTTAGAAGGGGCTCATCCCCGTTGCATGGGTTAACATAACAATCCAACTTGCAATACAGGCAGCCTTTGTAGTACTACAACACCCAGCATTCCCTGAGTGCACCGTGGCTGATAGAAATTCTCATTCATTGCCATTTGCCAAGCCAGTGTGTGAATAAGCTTTTAGAAGGGCCTCATCCCCATTGCATGGGTTAACATAACAATCCAACTTGCAATACAGGCAGCCTTTGTAGTACTACAACACCCAGCATTCCCTGAGTGCACCGTGGCTGATAGAAATTCTCATTCATTGCCATTTGCCAAGCCAGTGTGTGAATAAGCTTTTAGAAGGGGCTCATCCCCATTGCATGGGTTAACATAACAATCCAACTTGCAATACAGGCAGCCTTTGTAGTACTACAACACCCAGCATTCCCTGAGTGCACCGTGGCTGATAGAAATTATCATTCATTGCCATTTGCCAAGCCAGTGTGTGAATAAGCTTTTAGAAGGGGCTCATCCCCGTTGCATGGGTTAACATAAAAATCCAACTTGCAATACAGGCAGCCTTTGTAGTACTACAACGCCCAGCATTCCCTGAGTGCACCGTGGCTGATAGAAATTCTCATTCATTGCCATTTGCCAAGCCAGTGTGTGAATAAGCTTTTAGAAGGGGCTCATCCCCATTGCATGGGTTAACATAACAATCCGACTTGCAATACAGGAAGCCTTTGTAGTACTACAACGCCCAGCATTCCCTGAGTGCACCGTGGCTGATAGAAATTATCATTCATTGCCATTTGCCAAGCCAGTGTGTGAATAAGCTTTTAGAAGGGGCTCATCCCCGTTGCATGGGTTAACATCCAACTTGCAATCCAGGCAGCCTTTGTAGTACTATAACGCCCAGCATTCCCCAACATTTCTGTCTAAGGGTTTAATTCAACGTGCTAATTAAGTACAGCCGGTGCCTTTGGTGCTATTATACAAGTCACAGCATACACTGACTGCCACCTATTCACAGTCACTCATTTTCAGCCAGTCCAATAATATTTAATAAGGGCCTCATTACTCTAGTAGGGGAAGGGGTTTTGATTAAACTTGCTGCACTCCAGCACAGCAGTGAAATGTCTGGTAAAAAAAAGGTTGTGAAAGGACGGGGTAGAGGAAAAAACACCCATGCCATGTCCTCTTCCAGTCCAAATGTTGGATCTGTTGGTGCCAGACCCAGTACCAGCATTTGTGGCACAAGACATGTGCCCAGTTCTACTAGTAGAAGCTGCCATGTGCCTGCTGGTAGTAGTAGCAGTATCAGCAAGCCAGACTTGTCCATCTCCTCCGGTGGGTGGGTTACTTTAGACAATACGGTCATTGTGGACTGGTTGGCTGGCTCGCGGTCATCTCAGCAGGAAGACTCTGACGATCTGGCTTCAAGCCAGGTTTCGTTGGATTCCAGATCCTCTACAGTTCCTTGGCACAGTGACAGTAATAATATGGGTATTTCTAGCGTTTCCATTCCATCATCTATGTCTTCACTCCCCCTTCCTAGCGGGAAGCCATCTTTCCTGAGAGTCCTAAGAGACATCTCCTCGGGTACGAAGGAAGATACTGAACAACATAGTGATGATTTGTTTTCCGCGAGTCAGCCAACGGAGTGTGTTGCGGCGGTGGTGGAAGCGGTGTCCGAGACGCATAGCTGCGGTAGTGGGGGTGTTGGTGGTAGCCGTGGTGGCAGACGCAGTAATGAGGGGGGCATGGAGCCCGCCATGATGTCACATCACATTCACAACACAGTGACTGAAGTGGCGGGGATGATGAGGAGGGCTATGATGATGTTGTTTTAGACAGGACGTGGGAACCAGGTGACGAGGTGATGACGGCGTCAGAGGAGGAGGGTAGTAGTGGCGGCACTGGCAGTGATAAACAGCCAAGCCGAGGTGGGGCAGAAGTCAATCTGCAAAACGTTGCAGCGGTAGGGTCAGCTCAGGAGCCGGTGACGGCGACACTGATGATACTGGTGTAGGCTCCCGAAAAAAGCCTGCCAGACAAGGGGCAAGCTCGGGTGGTGGTGGACGACGTGGTACTACCTCTTTACGGTACTCTGCCGTGTGGCAATTTTTCTGTACCTTCCCGGAGGGCGAAAACATGGCACAGTGCCGTATCTGCATGCAGAAAGTAAGGCGTGGGCAGGGCAGCAATGTAGGAATTACCGCTCTACGTAAACACATGGAGCGGCATCACAAGGCCATGTGGGACAATCGACATGCCCCACCATCATGTACATCTAATGAAGACCCCTCTGCTGCTGCTGCTGCTGCTCCGAGTCCCTGTCATCTAAATAGCAGCCAGGCCTTATCCACCATGTTGTTGTCATCATCATCATCACTGTTATCTAGTGCTCTTCCTACGTCCCGTCAGTTAACCATTACGGAATCGTTGTCCAATAAGCAACAATATATACCCAGTCATCCACTTGTCGTGCGGCTTAATTCACACCTGGCTAAGTTGTTGGTGGTGCAGTCGCTGCCGTACCACCTGGTCGACTCCGCCGGCTTCAAGCAATTGATGGCGTGCGCTCAGCCTAGGTGGCGAATACCTAGCCGCCATTACTTCTCCAAAATAGCTGTCCCTGCCTTGCACAAGCACGTGGAGGAAAAGGTGTGCCAGTCCTTGCAATTATCCGTGTGCAGCAGGGTACATGCCACCGTCGACACGTGGAGCAGCAACTATGGGCAGGGACAGTACATGTCTTTCACGGCCCACTGGGTCAATATTTTGCAGTCCGATGCACCACCGCAGCAATGCCAGGCATTACCACCTCCACGCTTGTATCTTTCTGGTTCAACTCCGGACACCAGGCGCCTACCATCCTCCTCCTCCTACTCCTCCTCCTCCTTGCCTTCCTCAATGGAGGTCTTCCCGTCCCCGACAGGACACAGCGTATCTTCCACTCCTCCTCCCTCCTCTTTTCATAGGTGCAAGGTGAAGCGCCACAACGCTGTCTTACACCTGCTGAGCCTGGGCGAGAAAAGCCACACAGGGCAGGAGCTGCTGCTGTGTATCAAGGAGGAAATCGTACGCTGGCTGTCTCCTCTGAAACTCACACTGGGCAATGTTGTCTCTGATAACGGCAAGAACGTTGTGGCTGCACTGCGTCTAGGTCACCTGACACACGCTCCTTGCATGGCACATGTGATCAATCTGGTCATAACACGCTTCTTAAAGCCATATGTTGGTTTGAAGGGTGTGCTGGCCATGCCCAGGAGGGTTTGCGTTTGCTTTAGACGTTCGTATGCATTTAAGCACGCCCTCCTGGACTTGCAGCGTCAAAACAATCTCCCAGAACACAGCCTGATTTGCGACTTTCCAACACGCTGGAATTCCACCATGCACATATTGGACCGTCTGTACGAACAGCGGAAAGCCGTGAATGATTTCCTGATGCAGCAGACAGGCAGCATTTGGAGCCAGTGTAATTTCGAGCTCAGGCACTGGCAGCTGGTTAGAGACGCATGTCGCGTTTTGAGGCCCTTTGAAGAGGCCACACGATTTGTGAGCCGTGACGCTAGCGGAATGAACGATGTTATGCCGCTGATATTCATTATGGAGCAAACGCTCACAGCGATGATTCAGCAAAGGATGGAGTAAGGATCACATCTGGCTATGGATGTTGAGGAGGAGGAGGAGGAGGAGGATGAGGAAACAGGACCTGAAGAGGAGCTGGATTTGGAGATGGAATCACAGGAAGGGATAGGGGACGAGGCAGCCGCACAACATGACAATGATGGTGATGACGAGTCTGACGACGACCTTGATGATGGACAACCATGGCAGTATGGGGCGGAGATGGAACCAACCGGGCCCTCTGAAACGCTGGCCAGGATGGCGAGCTGTATGCTTCGTTAATTGCGCGCTGACTGTCGTATTGTTAGCATGAAGCAAAGTGATGAGTACTGGATAGCCACACTTTTAGACCCTCGGTATAAAGCCAGAATGGGGGAGTTTTTGCGCCTTCCGAGAGGGAGGCAAAATTGGCTTAAAAGTACTTGGATACACTCATGGGTGACCTAAGAGTGTTATACAGGGCTTCTAGGGCTTTTAAACAGTGTTATACACGATTTTTAGGGTCTTTCTTGTATTACAGGTTCGGTCCGAATCAAACTTTTTCATGAAATTCGGCGAACCTGCCGAACCGAACTTTCCATAAGTTCGCTCATCTCTAATAGTAATAATAATAATACAATCCATTATAATAATGACTTACCTGATGATAATGATAATAATAATAATAATAATCTTTATTTATATAGCGCCAACATATTACGCAGCACTTTACAATTTAGAGGGAACATGAAACATGAAACAAACAATATCAGACATGGGTGACAAAGTTAATTTACAATTCATACCTGAGGAGTGAGGACCCTGCTCGCAAGAGCTTACAATCTATGAGGAAATAAGGGAAACACAAAGTGTAACATGATGATAATACAGAGATGAGCGGCACTATATTGGCATTGCTTATCTCTTCATGCAATCAGTCACAGATAACCTGTGCTATCCACTGAGTGACTGACTGATACGTAGTACTACCTTGCTCTTTAGAAAAAAGTTTTTCACTACTGTGTCTGTTCTGCCGCAAAACATCATTATTCACAACACAACTGCTGTAGAGCATCATAAAACACACCTCAACTGCTCAGAACATCTTAATACACCGCTCAACTGCTGCAGAACATCATAAACACAACTCAACTGCTGCAGAACATCATAAACACAACTCAACTGCTGCAGAACATCATAAACACAACTCAACTGCTGCAGAACATCATAAACACAACTCAACTGCTGCAGAACATCATAAACACAACTCAACTGCTGCAGAACATCATAAACACAACTCAACTGCAGCAGAACATCACAAAACACACCTCAACTGCTGCAGAACATCACCACTGGACTGGTCAGGGAGTTTGCTTGACCACCGCTTCATTCAAGCTGGAGAAAGGAGGGTTTAGAACTCTGGTTCTAGTGATCGGTGAGTGTCCCAGCAGTGGAACCCCCAAGGACCAGACATTTGTCACCTATCCTGTGTATAACAAGTATAGATCAGCAACACTGGCCAAAAACTAAGTTGGCATGCCTCTTGGGTCACAGTCCAATGACCCTTCAATATAGACAGAAGAAAGAGAGGCAGCACTACCAAATTTGTGAAAAAATTATTCCGCACACACGTGGAATAAAAGGATAATTTTTTTTTTCACAAATTTGGTAGTACTGCCTCACTTTCTTCTGTCTATCCTGTGGATAAATGCCTATCTGGGGATGACAGCTCTGTTGTACTGTTTGTATCTATCTATCTATCTATCTATCTATCTATCTATCTATCTATCTATCTATCTATCTATCTATCTATCTATCTATCTATCTATCTATCTATCCATCCATCCATCCATCCATCTATCTATCTATCTATCTATCTATCTATCTATCTATCTATCTATCTATCTATCTATCTATCTATCTATCTATCTATCTATCTATCTATCTATCTATCTATCTATCTATCTCTATAATGTATATGTTCCAGTTTGTACCTTGCTTAAAACAAGGTATTTGTATTTTTCCGCTACACTCATGATACTGCTAGGTTTATTGTTTTTCATCCTGTCGTGCCCCCTCTCCCACCCACCACTATAATGTAGTTACTCCGCTGATCTATGATATCATCTGACCTGTGTCACAGTTATTGAACCTGTAAAGGGGTCACATTGCACATTTCAAAGATATATGCATATTCATTAAGTCTTATTACTGAATGTATTATTTCTCATTTTCTCCGGCTCTTACCGTCCTCGCTTAATGGAATTATTGGAGAAATATTTGTAGCTCCTTCTCCCTCCCACCCTGTAAGGAGACCTATGGGTGCCCTTGAAGAGATGCATAATTAAAAGCACAAGTGGCACTCACTTATGTATGCGAGACAGTTACTGATAAGGTAATGATAGACCACCATGAACTCCTGATACAGATATTCCTCAGCTCTGCCGCAGATATTAAATGCACCACTACTTCCAGGAAGACATATACATCATTGTCACCCAGGCAGGAGAGTGGGAGAGGATGTAATCATGCACGTTAAACTAATTATCCTGGAGCTGCTCACGGGAAGAAAATAAATTGATCCGTTGTTGGAAAAAAAAAATCTGTGTTCATAGTCAACCTGTTTTTACCGCTTACATATATTAGATCTTTAATAATCCATCTGATTGTCGCTCGATCTCTCATCGACTTCATGATTCGAAAAGAGACTAAGACAGTGATACTTTATGACTGGTTATATGTAAAGGTCCCTTCATGTAGAGGTTCATGTGATGTCATAACGTTATAAACCTAATCTATCTATCTATCTATCTATCTATCTATCTATCTATCTATCTATCTATCTATCTATCTATCTATCTATCTATCTATCATCTATCTATCTATCTATCTATCTATCTATCTATCTATCTATCTATCTATCTATCTATCTATCTATCTATCTATCTATCTATCTATCTACCACTGGGCCGTACCGCCTTAACGGTATGGCAGCTGGCCAACAGGACACAGGTCACAGTCTATAGTTCCTATAGGTTTACCTGTGGTAGCTCAGACAGTAGCAAGACAGGCTCGGCTGGGACTAGGCAGCAGGCAGGTGTGGTACTCATCGCAGCACGACTCCAACTCAATACGGCACTTGGACCAGGAGAGCACGGGATACAGGCTACAGGTAGCAGGAACGGGAAACACTGGTACAGTATCACCCCTCTTACACCCCCTCCTCTTGGGACCAGAATGAGAGAGAAACTTTAATGAGGGTAGGAGCATTGAGATTCTCCTCTGGCTCCCAGGACTTCTCTTCTGGACCAAACCCCCTGCAATCTACTAATTAAAAGGTTCTTCGTCTTACTTTTTTGGTGTCGAGGATTTCCTTAACCTCAAAAGTATCTGATGAACCGCTGGGAGCCACTGCAGGACTCGGAATCTTGGAGTAGCGGTTCAGGACCACAGGTTTCAGAAGGGAGAAATGGAAGGAGTTGGGGATCTTGAGGCAGTTGAAGCTTGTAGGAGACAGGGTTGATTTGTTGCAAAATGTCGAAGGGGTCCGAGGAACCTAGAAGCAAACTTGTACGATGACACCCTCAGCCGGATATTCTTAGAGGACAGCCAGACCTTAGTGCTTGGAAGAAACTGGGGAGGCTCTCATCTTCTTCTGTCTGCCTTTGTTTTCATGCGGTCGACTACAGCAGAATAGAAAATCGGGTCTGCTGCCAGATTTGTAGAAAGTCCTTGAATGTAGAGTCAGCTGCAGGTACCTGGGACGTAGTGGAAACAGGGAGAGTTATTCGTGGGTGTTGGCCGTAGACAATGAAGAATGGACTCTTAGCGGTGGACTCACTAGTGTGGTTGTTGTAGGAGAACTCAGCCCAAGGAAGCTGCTGCCTGGATATAAAGTGTCGTAGATAGTTCTCCATAATCTTATTTATTCTCTCGACTTGACCATTGGAGTGGGGATGGTAGGTTGAGGAAAAGTCCAAACGGAGGTCTAGAATATCTGCATCTCTTGTGACGTCATCACTGGCGTAGCTATAGGGGTCGCAGCGGTCGCAAATGCGACCGGGCTGCAAAGCCAGGGGGGCCCACAGCCCCCCGCACCACATGAATAAAGTGTAACTATAGTAACTCGGGCCGCGGGCCCCTGTTACTATAGTAACAGACTTTACTTACCTTCCTGGTTCCGGATCGCAACGGAGGTCCTGACGTCAAGCGCTGTGCGCAGCGCATGACGTCACAGCACTATGCGCCGCACACAGCATCGAGACGACAGAACTACCGCCGCGGCTGAAGAGGAAGGTAAGCTTGGCCCTGACTGGCGTGGTCCGACTCCCGGGACCGGCAAATCAGCTGTTTTGAAGGGGCCGCAGCACTCGTACGAGAGCTGCTCCCCTTCATTCCGGTCACTTCATTCCGGTCACACTGTGAATCGGTGTCGGCGATTCACAGTGTGAGCGAGTAGTGAAATGAAGGGGAAGCAGCTCTCGTACGAGTGCTGCGGCCCCTTCAAAACAGCTGATTTGCCGGTCCCGGGAGACACATCAGCTATTAATGGCCTATCCTGTGGATAGGCCATCAATGTTTAGGGACTGCACAACCCCTAAGCCTACGATGTAGCAGGCTTAGGGGGCCCATGAGACAGGATCACAGATTGTGTGATCCTGTCTGCTGGGCCCTGTATATAAGCCAATCACATGGTAGGCTTAGATACATGGCCCATGTGTGATCCAGTCTGATGGGCCCTGTATATAAGCCTACCACACTGTAGGTTTAGATACAGGGCCCCAGCACACAGTAATCTTATACTGTATAAGATTACTGTCTGCTGGACCCTGTATCTAACCCTACGTTTTGGTAGGCTTAGATACAGGGTCCCACAGACAGTATCACACATGGGCCCTGTATCTAAGCCTAACACATGTGTTACTAATTGTTTTTCTTGTGTGTTTTCTTACAGGTTCGGTTGTTGGACTATGTCAGATTCCAGGACTACTTCGATGACGGCTTTTTTTTAATTATCAATAAAATGGTTAATGAGGGTTGTGTTTTTTTTTTTTTTTATTTCAATAAAATATTTTTTCTATGTCTTTGTGTTTTTTTTTAAACTATATTACTACCGCCTTAGTAATGGCCGCCGGCTGATTGACAGCATCCATTGCTAAGGCGGGGCTTAGTGTTAGCCGGTGCAGAGGCTAACACTATCCCCCATTATTACCCCGGTACCCACCGCCACCAGGGGTGCTGGGAAAAGCCGGGTACCATCCAGTACCTGACCATCTGTAGTGATGGTCGGCCACTGGGGTGGCCGCAGGCTGGTATTATCAGGAGGGGAAAGGCCAAAAACAGTGGCCCTTCCCACCCTGGTGATGCTAGGCTGCTGCTGCTTTATTGTATCTGGCTGGTTATAAAAAATGGGGGGGAACCCACGTCATTTTTAAAAAATAAAAAAATAAAATAATTGGAAAGAACGATGTGGGGTCCCCCCCCCCAATTTTCATAACCAGCCAGATACAACACAGCAGCAGCAGGCAGCATTACCAGGGTAGGAAGGGCCACTGTTTTTGGCCTTCCCCAGCCTAATACTACCAGCCTGCGGCCACCCCGGTGTCTGCCCGTCACTACAGATGGTCGGGTACTGGTTCGTACCCGACTCTTCCCAGTACCCCTGGTGGCGGTGGGTACCGGGGTAATAATGGGGGTTAGAGTTGGCCTCTGCACCGGCTAACATTAAGCCCCGCCTTAGTAATGGAGGTTGTCAATGAGCCAGCGGCCATTACTAAGGCGGTGATAATAAAGTTTAAAAAGATACAAGCACATAGAAAAAATATTTTATTGAAATAAAAAAACACAACCATCATTAACCATTTTATTGAGAATAAAAAAAACGCCGTCATTGAAGTCCTCGAATCCGAAGTCCAACAACCGAACCTGTAAAAAAAACACAAACACACAAAAATAATCAGTAACACATAAAGAAGCAAAATTATTATTCTTACCTTTCCTGGGTCCAGCGCTGGAGCCGCAATGTCAGCGAGTCCTTTATCAAATCCAATCATGTGTGATACTGTCTGCTGGGCCCTGTATCTAATCGTATCATGTGTGATACTGTCTGCTGGGCCCTATATCTAATCGTATCATGTGTGATACTGTCTGCTGAGCCACTGTATCTAATCCTATCATGTGTGATACTGTCTGCTGAGCCACTGTATCTAATCCTATCATGTGTGATACTGCCTTCTGAGCCACTGTATCTAATCCTATCATGCATGATACTGTCTGCTGAGTCATTGTATCTAATCCTATCATGTGTTATACTGTCTGCTGGGCCACTGCATCTAATTCTATCATGTGTGATACTGTCTGCTGAGCCAATGTATCTAATCCTATCCATAGTTCATATGGTCGTAGTGCTATAGATATGCTATGCTGTCTCCTACACACACATTTTTTTTGGGGCGGACACATATGTATTGGGGCTATTTCCCCTGACATTTTTAGCCCTGAGGGTATGTTCACACGGCAGCGTCCGTTACGGCTGAAATTACGGTGCTGTTTTCAGGAGAAAACAGCACCGTAATTTCAGCCGTAATGGCATGTGCAGGCGTCTTTCGCTGCGTCCATTACGGACGTAATTGGAGCTGTTTTTCCATGGAGTCCATGGAAAACGGCTCCATTTACGTCTGAAGAAGTGACAGGCACTTCTTTGACGCGGGCGTCTTTTTTACGCGCTGCCTTTTGACAGCGGCGCGTAAAAAAAATGACCGTCGGCACAGAACATCGTAAAGCCCATTCAATGGGCAGATGTATGCCAATGCTTTTGAGCCGCATTTTCGGATGTAATACAATGCTAAAACGCCCGAATTACGTCCGTAAATAGGGTGTGTGAACCCAGCCTTAGTGACGCCCCGGCTGCTAGTGCTGCATTGTTGGGTCACTTAGGAGACCCAGCGATGCAGCTGAAAGCTGCGGACCGTCGGCCATGAGGAGTTTGCGGGGGGGGGGGCAAATAAGAACTTTTGCGTCGGGGCCCATGAGCCTTTAGCTACGCCCCTGGACGTCATCATGGTCTTGGATTGGCCAGCGGGGTCCATGGCCTGAGCTTACTGTCACGTTGGGTACGTGGACCCACTAGGCCGTACCGCCTTAACAGTATGGCAGCTGGCCAACAAGACACAGGTCACAGTCTATAGTTCCTATAGATGTACCTGTGGTAGCTTAGACAGTATCAAGACAGACTCGGCTAGGACTAGGCAGCAGGCAGGCACCAGGCGTGGTACTCAGCGCAGCACGACTCCAACTCAATACGGCACTTGGACCAGGATAGCACAGGATACAGGTTACAGGTAGCAGGAACGGGAAACACTGGGAACTGGAAAACACTTAGGAGACCATTTGCATAGACATAAGTGGATAACGACAACAAGGCTCAGGTCAAGATAGGAAGGGGCAGAGCCCTTCTTATAGTCCAGGGTGATCTGGGAGCAATCAGCTCAATCTCACGCATGTGTGCGCTCTGGCTCCTTAAGGCTGGACTGAGCTCGCGATTGCACCCTAGTGGTGGCTGCAGAGCAGGACGGCCACGTGTGCAGACATCTCTGGAGAGAAGGGCATCAACAGGATGGGAGGAGTTTGTGGTCAGCGACCATGGACGTTACATCTATCTATCTATCTATCTATCTATCTATCTATCTATCTATCTATCTATCTATCTATCTATCTATCTATCTATCTATCTATCTATCTATCTATCTATCTATCTATCTATCTAATCTATCATCTATCTATCTCAGTCTGTCTAAGTATCTGTTGTTGCACCATGATAACTAGTAAGGAACTATCAATGACATATTTAAATAGATAAAATATTTTTTATTTTTTTTACAGCTTGTATGCTGAAGATCATTACTTAGTGTCGTGATCCTTCAGTTATGTCCAAGCTCTGCATAGAGAGTGGGATTTTAGTTCAGAAAATGTGACTGCATTCCAAACTCCACATTTATTTCCCATGCTCTGCAGTTAAAGATGTTAGGTTCAAGTCATGGAATATAAGGATGACACTCTATACGGAAAATATGATTTTTAAGACTTGCATATTTCTAGTAATATTTTGCCATGGCATTGTTCACCAGTGTGCACCAAATTCATCAACCATCATGCACCCCCTGGGGAATATGGTGCACACCTTTCTGACACGGCCCCTGCTGCATGCGTTACAAGCCATATATTACTTCATACAGATGGGACCCCTAGCGGACAAAGCGGTCACTGAGACCGGAAATGCAATTTTAGAAATGCTTTTAAATAATAAGTAAAGTTAAAAGCAATAATGTATTCTGCAGAGGGTTAATATTACAGAGCTATAATATAACACTAAGTGGAAACAAGTGGGTTAAACAAAACCATGGCTGAAATCTCTTATCCATTTGCTGCCTCTTTCTACTTCACTGATTCCAAGTGACCCTCTATCTATCTATCTATCTATCTATCTATCTATCTATCTATCTATCTATCTATCTATCTATCTATCTATCTATCTATCTATCTATCTATCTATCTATCTGTTGCATCTGTTCTTCTTTCTGAAGTGCTTCTTTATCTTTTAAAGAGGTTTCTATTGAGGAAAAAGACAAAATAACAGGGAGGAAAACTGCAGCTAAAACAGCAGAGGAAAAAAAGAACAAACTGCTGCCATCTTGTGGAGAAGAGTAGAAATGCAAGTTTTTCTCCACTTGATTGCATTCATATTGCATAGAACGAAATAATATAAACAATGTTTACTTTTACGTTCATTGACATTTAGGGTTCACACGGCGGATTTTGCGTGGCGGGTCGGGCCGCAAAATCCGCCGCTAAACTATTCCTCCCTCCCAATCCGCCTAAAGATCGAGCAGGACGCCTCTTTTTCCCTGTAGCTGAAATAATCAGCTACCAGGAAAATAAAGCGTCCGGCTACCGTTGAAATGAATGGGAGGTGGAATTTTGCGGCGGAATCCTAATCTATGTCATTTATTTATTTTCTGTTGCTTATATAGCGCCAACATATTCTGCAGAAATGTACAGAGAATGCCCTGCACTCAATGGAGCTCACAACCTAAATTCCCTATTTCACAGACATGCACATATGGATCATGAAGTGATGGCAAATTGCCAAGATATGCTAAAACCCCTTTCACCTATCAGTATGGTTTGGGGGAGTTGACGGAAACCAAATACATTATCCGAATCAAAATATATTTTCCAGTAAGGAATTATCAACCTACCTAAACTAAAGGGGCCCCCATCAGGGCAGTACATGTTGTACTCCCGTCAGGGGCCCAGGCTAAACAAGGGCCCGCCATGGCCGCTGGACACTATCTACATAAGCTTATTGAAACACGTGCATTTTCACTTAGTTAACTACTAATATATGTGTACTCTGTATATGAGAAGGGGGAGGTGAGAGGTGGTATAGAAGGTGATGTTGTTGTTTATGATTAAAGGGACACTGTCACCAGATCTATACTGCACTATGTGTGTATTAACCTGATTTCGGGGGTCTGTCACTTGTTAATATGGTGACGTTTTCATAAAATTACCAGTTGAGTGCCATGAACCAGCATTAGGTAAGTACATTACAATTTGCTCTATTTTCAGCCTAAAGCCCTATTAAACTAATTTTAACCCCTTCCCGACATTTGACGTATCCATACGCCAAAGTCGGGTAGGGGAAGTCGGGAACGGGCTCACAGAGTGAACCCGCTCCATACGATGCTGGTGTTGGCTGTTTGTTACAGCCGACACTTCAGAGTAACGAGCGGCATCATGCTTGAGCACGATCCTGCTTGTTTAACTCGTTAAATGCTGCAGTCAATACCGACCGTAGCATTTAAATCGTTAGAAAGAGGGGGGCGACCCCCTCTAACAGCTCATTGCGCCTCCTGCAACGCAATCGCGGGGGGGGGGGGGGGTGATGTTTGCTTTGGCTGCCTGGGGGCCCAGGTCTGCCATCTTTGTGCTCCTATTAAGCGCTGCCTCCGGCCTGTCAGAATCACGATATACTGCAATACATGAGTATTGCAGTATATAGTGCAAGCGATCTAACGATTGCTGGTTGAAGTCCCCTAGGGGGACTAATAATAAAAGTTAAAATTATTTAAATAAAGGTTTTTTTTATGTAAAAAGAAAGTTCAAAATTAAAAAAAAAAAAACCTTTTCCCATTTCCCCCCTAGGGCATAGTAAAAACATAAATAAATAAACTTAGTTGGTATCGCCGCGTCCGTAAAAGTCTGAACTATTATAATATATCATTATTTAACCCGTACGATGAACGCCATAATAAAAAAAAATTGTAAACGCCTGAATCTCTATTTTTTGGTGACCTCATCTACTACAAACAATGAAATAAAAAGTGATCAAAATGTCGCACGTACAGCAAAATGGTATTATTAAAAACGACAGCTTATCCCGCAAAACATAAGCCCTCAGACCACTTAACCGATGTTTTTTTCATTTTCTACCCCACAAATATTTTTTTTCCTGTTTCCTAGTGCATTATATGGCACAATAAATGGTGCTACGAAAAACTACAACTTGTCCCGCAAAAATCAAGCCCTCATAGGACTTTATCGACGGAAAAGTAAAGACGTTATGGCTTCTGGAATGTGGGGAGGAAAAACCGAAAATGAAAATCTGAAAAAGGGCTGCGGCGGGAAGGGGTTTATATATATCTGAGAAAACTCCTTTGACAACTATGCTTCCCGCTGACCATTCTGCCCACTTCCCTCCTTCTAATGTTATGTTATAAGCATTATATTATATGTTATATGCTATGTAATAAGTTATAAGGTATTGCTGTTTACTCACTAGCTGCACAACACGCAGGTCTCTAAAGGGGTGAAGAACTGTGAATGTATATACGTGACGCAATGAAGTTATACATAGTGAATACCAGATTGGGTGGGATTGCACCTTGTACCACTGTCCTAGGATTCTTCTCACCCATCCCACCCAGTTAGCTGGTGACCCATGAGGATTCAGGAAAGTGTAATAGTTATAATAGTTAGATCACTTTTGCTTTAGAGGAGACGTAATCAGAGCTGACGTAATATGGCTGCATTACTCAGTGAGTCCACCTGGGTGCAGACTGGAGCATGGAAGAGGTGTGTATTCTACATGGCAGAGGGGGCCGTGGTAATCATTTATGGGGGACATGTAGCTGCAATGTGTATGAGGCAGATATGTGCAGTAAAGTATATGGGGGCATGTGACAAGCACTTATGGGGGGCATATGGAAGGCATGGTATAATTGGTGCTGTGGCAGAATGTATTATGCATGTTGGGGCATGTGGCTGGCCTATATTTGGGAGCCCTGTGGCTACCATTTTATATGGGGGCATATTGCATCACTGCATAAATTGCTGTGGCTGCCACTTTTTTTGCACTTTTTAGCAGGAATTAATAGGGGAATCTGAAAGGACCTGGAAAGGAAGGAAATAAAAATCTACAATAGCGCAGAACCGCACTAGTGCACTGTAATGTTAAAAGGCAGCGCACACTTCCAACCATTTTTTTTATTGCTTCACATCATCTAAAATAAAAAAAAGGAAGCAACTTTATTAATATTCCAGATTGAAAATATCTTAGGGTTTATGTATACAGCTCCTAGGCAGATCTACATGTCTCCATGGTTACAGACTACGAACGAACCCTGTGTAGTCTGATCCTGCAGTCATATGTTACTTTCTTTCATCTTCCCTCTCTTAGGCCTTATTTACACGAACGTGTGCGTTTTTTGCGCGTTGCAGTTCCGTGTGTCATCAGTGTTTGCTGCGTGGCTGCGCGATTTTCACGCATATGGCATCCTCATGACACGAGGTTTTGAGGTTAAGAAAAAGAAATGAAGGAGGTGGTTTTATTTTTCCCTTCATTTCTTGAACAACTGTTGCGCTAATCATGCGCAGCACAAGGAAGTGCGCCGCGCGTGATTTTCACGCACCCATTGACTTCAATGGGTACGTGATGCGCAAAAAACGCTAAAGTATAGGACATGCAGTGAGTTTAACGCAGCGGACACACGCTGCGTGAAAAACACGGAATATCTGAATGGCCCCATTGACTTACATAGGTCCGTGCGACGCGCGTGATTTTCACGTGCGTATCACGGAAGTGAAACACGTTCGTGTAAATAAGGCCTAATGGAAATGTGTACATTGTTGCAACTCTTCCTGGCAATGATAGCTGATCCTCCCACCGGGGAGCCGCAATATGAAAAATGGTTCGTCCTCGCCGGAAAATCCTTCAAGATTTATTTACACAACACTAGACAACTTACATGGCAATCTGTTCATATTAGGACATCTATTATATGTCTTAATAACAGGATCAATGGATACATGAGCTAGGACCGCCAATAGTTCTCAGAACAAAGGCTTGTGGCACCTACTGTAGCAGTATCTACACAACTCTTTCCAAAGGAGTTGTCCTCCTCTTTGAGCTGGAGAGCAGACAGTGGCCATACAGGGGCATAGAGAAAGGGGTACAGGGTCACATCTTGCTCAAATACGCCTATGCCGCATAGGAGGACGCCAGTATTATCAATGACCCATGAGAACAGATTTTGCATTGGGGCACAGGGTTTTAAAGAGGTATAGCCACAGGATGTGCCATCAATTTCTGATAGATGCAGGTCCCAGAAAGAGACAGGGCCCCGTCCTAGCTTGTCCTGCTGTCGCTGCTCTCCGGCTACTGTCTTTCGAGGTGGCCGGGAGTACGGAAACAGCTGAGCTTGCTGAGCTATGCTGTTTCCGTATGTCCCATATAAGTGAATGAGAGACGGTAACAGCGTAGCACAGCAAGCTCAGCTGTTTCCTTACTCACGACCACCTCCTTACTCAGTGTCTGGAGAATAGTGACAGCATGAGAAGGTAGGATGGGGGGTTAGGTGGGCGCATCCTAGAGATAGGGGCCGATCCCAGAGGTGGGACCCGCATATATAAAACATTTAAGTCATGTCAGAAATATCCAAGATGAGAATACCACTTTAAGTTATGCCTCTAGGGCACTGCAGGGGAAATGTCTGTCCGCGCCAACTCCAATAGTATATAGGTTGTCCGTGATCAGACACCCCCTTGAACCCTATAATGCGCTTATCTCTATGACATATCGCATGATAACTAAAAGTAGAAAAACCCTTTAAGATCTTATAATATAACAGAATACTGATCTTTCAATTGCATATCTGATGATATATGATATCCGGGAACATGTTTGTAGCGGTTCCATCCATTTGTTTGTTGGGAAAATTAATGAAAACACAAAAAAAGCCTGATGGTTTTAGTTAATTGGCTCTTTAGCAAAGTGTCATACGTGAAATATGGAAGTTACTCTGTAGAATGGGTGTTGATGTTCATATTTTATGCAGGATCACTTTGAGTTTCGGCGCAATCTCTCATATTCATGGCCTGCAATTATCATCAAAATAGTGTTAAAGATTTTATACGAAACCCACTTTAGAAGGAATACAAGAGGTAATTACCTAAACAATCAAACCAGCCAAAAATCAGATCTGTGCGCAGTGATAATATCGTTCTGCGGGGCTTTAACAGCACAGATTTAAGTATGTGAAGTCTCTCCAGCTGGACATATTCTTATTTAGACCATCTCATCAGCACAAACTACAGATGGGCCCCCAAGATTTTGTTTGGTTTTGCATTTTCGTATGAATGAAAATTACATCCTTTATACTGAGCTCTTGTTTCGCTGGATTTCATCTACATAATTCAAAACCGCTGCTGTCAGCAAAAATGGCTTTCAAAAGCACCGGAAACTGGAGTTGGAAAAGTTTTTTGTTTTTTTCCGTTAAACAGAGCTGGTGAAGAATGGCTTTATCCTTCCTTGTCATACGTGAGACCAAATATAGTCAACGTCTAAAGATATAATACAATGCATATACAAAGATATAATATTTGTGTAGAAAATCGCTTTGTAACAAAAGTCTTTGTTCAGATTACTACTTTTTTACCATAGGGGGCAGTATTATGGTGCTGGGGTAGTAAGGTCTCATGTCTCATGCCTGTACCGGTGCATGCTGTGTATACTGTACTATGGAGATATACAGTAGACACTCCATGTGCCACCATGTGGTGCTTCTGTTTGGCACTTTTTTTCGGAGGTCTTGTACCAAGAGTGTAGCTGTAGGGGTGCAATGGTAGCAGTCGAATCTTGACCCTGGTGCCTGAGGCGGCACACAGGCCCCCCTGCCACAAAAAAAAGACATTAGTGTTAGAGATGGCTAAAGATGAGAGGATCGATTCTACATGAACTGAATTCAGTCTGGATTTCCCAAAAGTTTTGGATTCTGAAAAACTTTTGCAGTTTGAGGCGCACAAACTGCCACAAACAGGGCGGCTGCTGGAAGGGCCTGCTGTCATTTTACAGATTAGACAAAGGATCACATGATCTCAGGCAGACTTCCCCACAGTGGCTTAGCTATAGGGGTCGCAGCGGTCGCAACTGCGACCGGGCCCCCAGCTAGGGGGGGCCCGCAGGCCCCCCTCACCACAGTAGCGCAGTAGTGCTACAATGATTCCTCTGCATTGCTGGGTCCCTGCTGGGGTACAAAAGAGACCCAGTAATGTATTTTAAAGCATTGGTGGCAGCTCAGCGGTGAAATAGTCATTGCACGGAGGGGGAAGACTCTTGCCCGCCCACTGTGCTGTCCAGCCAATCAGCTCGCTTCTAGCTGTTTCCCTCTTCCTCGTGGCCTGTGCAGAGAGAAAGGAATGGCTACAGCAAGAAGATCGTGTGTGTGCCGGCTCCTCCCAGGAATCCTGACTCCTGCTGCTCCCTGACCCCACACCCGATGTATGGAAGTAACTGCTAGTAATGCAGCTATTAACCCCTTCACTGTGTGTAAGTCTGTCATGCTGAGCAGTCACATTTCAGGGCTGACTGTAGCATAACAGACAAAGTATATCTATCTATCTATCTATCTATCTATCTATCTATCTATCATCTATCTATCTATCATCTATCTATCTATCTATCTATCTATCTATCTATCTATCTATCTATCTATCTATCTATCTATCTATCTATCTATCTATCATCTATCTATCTATCTATCTATCTATCTATCTCATATCTATCTATCTATCTATCTATCTATCTATCTATCTATCTATCTATCTATCTATCTATCTATCTATCTATCTATCTATCTATCTATCATCTATCTATCTATCTATTATCTATCTATCTATCTATCTATCTATCTATCTATCTATCTATCTATCTATCTATCATCTATCTATCTATCTATCTATCTATCTATCTATCTATCTATCTATCTATCTATCATCTATCTATCTATCTATCTATCTATCTCATATCTATCTATCTATCTATCTATCTATCTATCTATCTATCTATCTATCTATCTATCTATCTATCTATCTATCTATCTATCTATCATCTATCTATCTATTATCTATCTATCTATCTATCTATCTATCTATCTATCTATCTATCTATCTATCTATCTATCTATCTATCTATCTATCATCTATCTATCTATCTATCTATCTATCTATCTATCTATCATCTATCTATCTATCTATCTATCTATCTCATATCTATCTATCTATCTATCTATCTATCTATCTATCTATCTATCTATCTATCTATCTATCTATCTATCTATCATCTATCTATCTATCTATCTATCTATCTATCTATCTATCTATCTATCTATCTATCTATCTATCTATCTATCAATCAATCAATCACTCTCTCTCTCTCTCTCTCTCTCTCTCTCTCTCTCTCTCTCTCTCTATCTCTCTCTCTCTCTATCTATCTATCTTATCTATCTCTTATCCAATCGCGGTGTGTCGGCGATTCACAGAGTGAACAAGTGACCGGAATGAAGGGGAAGCAATGCTCATACGAGCACTGCTCCCCCTTCAAAATAGCTGATTAGCCGGGTTCCCGGCGAGTGTCTGCTAGGCACTGTATCTAAGCCAACCACATGCTAGGCTTAGATACATGGCCCATGTGTGATCCTGTCTGCTGGACCCTGTATCTAAGCCTACAATGTGTGTTACTAATGCTTTTTTTGTTTGCTTATGTTTTTTTGCAGGTTCGGTCATTGGACTACTTTGGATTCGAGGATTACTTCGATGACGGCTTTTTTTATTTTGAATAAAATGGTTAATGAGGGTTGTGTGGGGGCGACAAATACGAAGGCGGTAGTAATAAAGTTTTAAAAAAATACAAATAAACAGAAAAAATATTTTATTGAGAATAAAAAAACGGCGCCATCAAAGTAGTCCAACATCCGAACCTGTAAAAAAACACAAACCCAAAAAGAATTTGTAACACATAAAAAAGCAAAACAATTCTTATACTTACGTTTCCGGGGTCCAGCGCTGGAGCTGCAATGTCAGCTAATGGGCCCTGTATCTAAGCCTATCATGTGTGATACTGTCTGCTGAGCCAATGTATCTAATCCTATCAATATCTATAGGGTCGTAGTGCTATATGCTGTCTCATATATATATATATTGCCCCTGATATTTTAAGACCTTAGTGACGTCCCCGGCTGCTAGTGTTGCATCATTGAGTCACTTAGGAGTCCCATTGATGCAGCTGAAAGCTGCGGACCGTCGACCATGAGAAGAAATTTGGGGGGGCCCAAGAAGAACTTTTGCTCCAGGGCCCATGAGCCTTTAGCTGGTTCCCCATAAGGCCTTGCAGGAAGCTTTCCCAAAGTGCACTGCAGTTATTACTCCCTCTAGCACAGCCAATCATGAGGGATATATGTGGGTGACATTACTAATGCTGGCTTGAAGTTAACCCCTTCCCGACATTTGACATATCTATACGCCAAAGTCGGGTAGGGGAAGTATGGAGCGGACTCACGGAGTGAACCCGCTCGATACGATGCGGGTGTCTGCTGCATGTTACAGCTGACACTTCATAGTAACGAACGGCATCACGCTCGAGTGCGATCCTGCTAGTTTAACTCGTTAAATGCTGTGGTCAAAACCGACCGCAGCATTTAAATTGTTGGAAAGAGGGGGGCGACCACCTATAACAGCACATCACGCCCCCCGCAACGCAATTGCGGAGGGGGCGATGGTTGCTATGGCTGCCTGGGGGCCTAATGAAGGACCCCAGGTCCGCGATCCTTGTGCTCCTATTAAGCCCTGCCTCCGGCCTGTCAGAGAGACAAAATACTGCAATACATGAGTATTGCGGTATATAGTGCAAGCGATCTAACGATTGCTGGTCGAAGTCCCCTAGGGGGACTAATAAAAAAATTAAAAAGTTCAGAATTGGTATCGCCGCATCCGTAAAAGTCTAAACTATTACAATATATCATTATTTAACCCGCGCGGTGAACGCCGTAAAAAAAAAAATTTGTAAACGTCAGAATCTCTATTTTTTGGTCACCTCATCTCTTACAAAAAATGAAATAAAAAGTGATCAAAACGTCGCATGTACCTCAAAATGGTATTATTAAAAACTACAGCTTTTCCCGCAAAAAATAAGCCCTCAGACCACTTAACCGACGGAAAAATAAAAAAGTTCTGGCTCTCAGAATTTGGCGACACAAAATAAAATAAATTTTTTTACACTTAGGTTTTTACTTGTAAAAGTAGTAAAATATAGAAAAAACTCTATATATTTGGTATCGCCGTAATCGTATTGACCCGCAGAATAAAGTTAACATGTTGTTTTAATTGCACAGTGAATTCCGTAAAAACGACACACAAAAAAAAAATGGAGGAATCACCGTTTTTTTCATTTTCTACCCCACAAATAATTTTTTTCCCATTTCCTAGTACATTATAAATGGTGCTAGGAAAAACTACAACTCATCCCGCAAAAATCAAGCCCTCATAGGACTATATAGACGGAAAAATAAAGACGTTATGGCTTCTGGAAGGTGGGGAGGAAAAAACGAAAATGAAAATCTGAAAAAGGGCTGCGGCGGGAAGGGGTTAAAGAGCTTGAAAGGGGTTGGATACAGTCCTAGAAGACATCAGGGAGTTTTCAGGATAATTGGGGCACTTGCGATTTAAGACAAATACATTTTAACCGACTCGAATCGGACAGCCAATAAGATCAAATTGGACTGGAAACAAATTTCAGGAAATTAACTTTTCGGGAAATCCATATAAATGGCAGATGGTAGGGGAAGGGAGTCTGTTACGGATTGTTCATTGGGGCTCAGGAACTACAAGTTAGGCCTCTGTATTCTACCCTAGGAGCTCTAGAGGTGTAGAGCCTCGTAGTACAACATGCAATGGAGCATGCGACAAGTTCATTTATGTCAGATTAATGCGGAATCGAGCAGAAAAATCATCTGTATGGTCCTGTATGAATTCTGAGGCATGCCAAGATATAATGAGCCCCCATTGACCATATGGGTGCCGTAGTATGGCTCCCTATAACGCAGAAGTTTTATAGAGCTATAATACGGTTGTGTGCTTGAGGCATAATTCTTACTTTTTCAGGCTAATGATTGAATGGACTGACAGTTAATGGAGTGACAGTCCTGCCTCTGGTTAGTCTACTTGGTTGAATATAACTCTATGCATGTCCCTGGGCAGCCTGTCTGAGAGGGAGCAATATGCGCAATGACAATTTCTGCCTGCTTAGAGCACCGATAAAAAAAATTATATATGAAAATTCTTAGGCATTTTAGACTTCACTATCTTAGCTCCGTATTCCAGGTTATTGTGCTATGTATATAGTGGGGTTGTCTGATTTAGAATATAATTTTTTAATGTTGATAGAGGACATTCTGCGTTAATACAAAGGATCACCCGTTCAGGACTCTTATCTATTAACCCAGGGGCGTAACTAGGAAAAACTGGGCCCCATAGCAAACTTTTGACTGGGGCCCCCCTCTGCTGGGTATCACACAACACCCCCCCCCCCCCTTGTAGATAGTGCCTTCCTATAGATTCCACCACACAGCACCCCCCTATAGATAGCACCATACGCAGCCCCCTGTAGATAGCGCCATACACAGCCCCCTGTAGATAACGCCATACAGCCCTCCCCTGTAGATAACGCCATACAGCCCTCCCCTGTAGATAACACTATACAGCCCCCTGTAGATAACGTCTTACAGCCCCAAATCCCACCTGTAGATAACGCCATACAGCCCGTCTGTAGATAACACCATACAGACCCCCCTGTAGATAACGCCATACAGAGTCCCCCCTGTAGATAACACCATACAGCCCCCCTGTAGATAATGCCATACAGTCCCCCTGTAGATAACGCCATACAGCCCCCCTGTAGATAACGCCATACAGACCCCCCCCGTAGATAACGCCATACAGCCCCCTGTAGATAACGCCATACAGCCCCCTGTAGATAACGCCATACAGCCCCCCCTGTAGATAACGCCATACAGCCCCCCCCTGTAGATAACGCCATACAGCCCCCCTGTAGATAACGCCATACAGACCCCCCTGTAGATAACGACATACAGACCCCCCTTGTAGATAACGACATACAGACCCCCCTGTAGATAACACCATACAGACCCCCCTGTAAATAACGCCATACAGAGTCCCCCCTGTAGATAACACCATACAGACCCCCCTGTAAATAACGCCATACAGAGTCCCCCCTGTAGATAACGACATACAGACCCCCCTGTAGATAACACCATACAGACCCCCCTGTAAATAACGCCATACAGAGTGCCCCCTGTAGATAACGCCATACAGACCCCCCTTGTAGATAACGACATACAGACCCCCCTGTAGATAACACCATACAGACCCCCCTGTAAATAACGCCATACAGAGTCCCCCCTGTAGATAACACCATACAGACCCCCCTGTAGATAACGCCTTACAGCCCCCTGTAGATAATGCCATACAGACCCCCCCTGTCGATAACGCCATACAGACCCCTCCCTGTAGATAACGCCATAAAGACCCCCTGTAGATAACGCCATACAGAGCCCCCCTGTATATAACACCATACAGACCCCCCCTGTAGATAACGCCATACAGCCCCCTGTAGATAACGCCATACAGCCCCCTGTAGATAACGCCATACAGCCCCCTGTAGATAACGCCATACAACCCCCCCTGTAGATAACGCCATACAGACCCCCCCTGTAGATAACGCCATACAGACCCCCCCCTGTAGATAACGCCATACAGCCCCTGTAGATAACGCCATACAGCCCCCCCTGTAGAAAACGCCATACAGCCCCCCCTGTAGATAACGCCATACAGACCCCCCTGTAGATAACGCCATACAGACCCCCCTTGTAGATAACGACATACAGACCCCCCTGTAGATAACACCATACAGACCCCCCTGTAAATAACGCCATACAGAGTCCCCCCTGTAGATAACACCATACAGACCCCCCTGTAGATAACGCCATACAGACCCCCCTGTAGATAACGCCATACAGCCCCCTGTAGATAATGCCATACAGACCCCCCTGTAGATAACGCTATACAGACCCCCCTGTAGATAACGCCATACAGACCCCCCTGTAGATAACGCCATACAGCCCCCTGTAGATAATGCCATACAGACCCCCCTGTAGATAACGCCATACAGACCCCCCTGTAGATAACGCCATACAGCCCCCTGTAGATAATGCCATACAGACCCCCCTGTTGATAACGCCATACAGCCCCCCCTGTAGATAACACCATAAAGACCCCCCCTGTAGATAACGCCATACAGACCCCCCCTGTAGATAACGCCATACAGACCCCCCTGTAGATAATGCCATACAGACCCCCCTGTAGATAATGCCATACAGCCCCCTGTAGATAACGCCATACAGCCCCCCCTGTAGATAACGCCATACAGCCCCCCCTGTAGATAACGCCATACAGCCCCCCCTGTAGATAACGCCATACAGACCCCCCCTGTAGATAACGCCATACAGACCCCCCCCTGTAGATAACGCCATACAGCCCCTGTAGATAACGCCATACAGCCCCCCCTGTAGAAAACGCCATACAGCCCCCCCTGTAGATAACGCCATACAGACCCCCCTGTAGATAACGCCATACAGACCCCCCTTGTAGATAACGACATACAGACCCCCCTGTAGATAACACCATACAGACCCCCCTGTAAATAACGCCATACAGAGTCCCCCCTGTAGATAACACCATACAGACCCCCCTGTAGATAACGCCATACAGACCCCCCTGTAGATAACGCCATACAGCCCCCTGTAGATAATGCCATACAGACCCCCCTGTAGATAACGCTATACAGACCCCTCCTGTTGATAACGCCATACAGCCCCCCCTGTAGATAACACCATAAAGACCCCCCCTGTAGATAACGCCATACAGACCCCCCCTGTAGATAACGCCATACAGAGTCCCCCCTGTAGATAACGCCATACAGACCCCACTGTAGATAATGCCATACAGACCCCCCTGTAGATAATGCCATACAGCCCCCTGTAGATAACGCCATACAGCCCCCCCTGTAGATAACGCCATACAGCCCCCCCTGTAGATAACGCCATACATACCACCCCTGTAGATAACGCCATACAGACCACCCTGTAGATAACGCCATACAGACCCCCCTGTAGATAACGCCATACAGAGTCCCCCCTGTAGATAACACCATACAGACCCCCCTGTAGATAACGCCATCAGCCCCCTTGTAGATAATGCCATACAGACCACCCCTGTAGATAGTACCATACAGACCCCCCTGTAGATAATGCCATACTGCCCCCCTGTAGATAACGCCATACAGACCCCCCTGTAGATAACACCATACAGACCCCCCTGTAGATAACCCCATACAGACCCCCCTGTAGATAACGCCATACAGACCCCCCCGTAGATAACACCGTACAGACCCCCCTGTAGATAACACCGTACAGACCCCCCCTGTAGATTACACAATACAGCCCCCCCTGTAGATTACACTATACAGATCCCCCCTGTAGATATAGCCCCCCCCCCAAAAAAAAAAATAACGGCCTATATTTTGTCCTACAAAAGAGATGTATCCCCTACATATGTGATCGCTGGCAGCGATGAGAACGGGGGACCGAAAGTCCCCCAAAGTTATTCCATGACAAACCTCAGACTTCCGTCACCTGCGCAGTTCAATAAAAATGAAAGGAGCGCTGGTCACGCATGCGCACAAGCGCGACAGATGCACAAGTCATTTCTATGGAGCTGCAGACAGACCCCGGAAGTCCGAGGTTTGTCATGAAGCACTTCAGGGGGACTTTCGGTCCCCCGTTCTCCTTATCGCTGGGCGTCCCAGCGATCACACATGTATCCCCTCTCCTGTGGATAGGGGATGCATGTCTTTTGTAGGAACAACCCCTTCAGTGGCGTCACGCTGTAGCAGCCATAGCAGCTGCTAGCGGAGCCACCGGCCATGGGGGGGGGCCCGTGCCGGCGGGTGGCACGGGCCCTCTCATGCTGCGGGCCCCGTAGCAGCCGCTACGGCTGCTATAGCGGTAGTTACGCCACTGTATTAACCAGAATAGAGAGCACCTACAAAGAGCACCAGGAGGATCCAGCACGTCCGTGCATTAGACTGACAGGCCATTGATATTAATAGGCACTGTGTAATGCTTCATTTGCCCTCTGGTGGTGATATTAAACACTTGCTGCCAGGTCCCCTAACAGATAACAGTAAATTCTGTAGTGATCATTTTCATGTTGTGGCTGTATAGGGGAGCTCTGTGTTAGTGACTTGATAAAATATATAAATTCTAACCACGTCGATAAGGAATTAAAATATTGGGCAGCTGACCTGGGCCCGAGATTCCCACAAATTGCTGCAAAATAACACACCAAAATTGCTTTGTGCAGAACACACAGAAGGACTTGTATAGATAAGGTCATGTGAATATAAGTTTGTAGGACCTGAAGCCCGATGGTAGAGCAGCAGGGCTTCACAAGAGAATGTATGGGCTCTGGTCTTTGGTCTGTATTAGTTTAGAGGGTCTGTATTTAGGGATTCTGGTCTGGACTATGTATTAGTTTAGAAGGCCTGGACTGAGGTCTGTATTTAGGGGGTCTCCTCTGCGGTCTGTATTTGTTTAAGAGGTCTTGTCTGGGGTCTGTATTTAGGAGGTCTGTTTTGGTGTTTGAATTTATTAAGGGGTCTGTACTGAGTCCTTATATAGAGGGTCTGGTCTGAGGTCTGTATTTATTTAGAGTGTTTATTCTGTCTGTATTTCTTTAGGGTGCTTGGTATGGGGACTGTAGGAGTATATGAGGACTGCGGTCTGTATTTATTCTAGAGTCTAGGGGTCCAATCTTTTTTAGGGGTTTGAATTACTGTAAGTAATCTGGGTTCAGAATTCATTTAGGGATCTGAACTTCTTTGTGTTACTATAGAGGCTGGGGATGACTGCAGAAGCGAGGAGCCAAAGATGTCTCAGCAAGAAACTCTGCAGTGGTCAGGACAAGTCGCCATGGTCATCCAGGCTGGACAGTGAAGAAAAGGAAAGAGAACAACTCCAATCAGAGAAGATGTCACCTGTAAGTCACTGGCTTGACAGAGAAACGGTCACCTGGGTGTGGGGACACAGCAATTTAACAAGGGGAATTTTAACACCCAGTATTCATTACTAGTACAGAAAGGTGGTGTTGACTATAGGCACAGTGTGGCAGGGCAGCGGTGGGGAAGGGTGGCCCGAGATAAGAGAATAGATCAGGCCTATGGTCTACTTAATGTGTCACTAGAGGGAGCTAACTGTATATGCATTTATTCAGTTAGTATTAGACAGTGGGTGCTTTATAAATCTTTAAGCAGGGAGCTCCGCCCTAGTGGCAGCTGCTGGAAGCTGCTATGACTATCACAGTCAGCAGTTCAGTGCTGGACTCCTGCTCACCAGAGGGTCCATAGCAGTCAGATAGCTGGCTGCTATGGTAGATACGCTACTGAGACACTGACTTGTTTCAAGGAATTTTCTTTTTTAATACAGGCATGTTGTTTTAGTGCAAAAGATCTGTGCATTTGTGGTGGTTAATAAAAGTAATGCGGACAGAAAAATCTGTAAAATATATATTGTGTACATCTCTTTGAACAATATATAAGATGCGTGCCAAGTATGAAACGGCCACCATTGACCTGCGGTGAACGTAAATAAAGATGACATTTCTGCAAGATACGATTCAGAGATTCGGCATCGGGTAAAGCCAGGAATGGAAGTGCTGGGCTTTTATTTTATTTTTATACTTTGTGTCATTTTTACAGCTCTGATTCCATTTTAAGATAGGACTCGGCTTGAGTCTGAAGCTTTTCTTTTCCTTTTCCAGGATTCAATAACAATCTGAAAGGGTCTTTTTAACTTGTAAACGATGAAATTTCCTTAGAAGTCAAAGTGCAGAGCCGTACACAAAATAAAAAAAAAGCTTAGGCTTACATTTTACAAAGCTGCTTATTATTAGATGTTATGCCTATTCTAATAGCGAATTTAGTGGGAAGCAACACCTGTTCCCGGCTGATAAATTCTAGAATAGACGCTATAGGCAATGGAAAGATCGTGCCGGGAGATTATTTAAGAAATGTCTGATACATCAAACAGGCAGGGTGCAAGGAACAAAGAACGCCAAGAACAACTGATTGGAATGCATAATGGACTGAACTTTGTCGATTAATGCATATATAATAATAATCATCATAATAATCACAGTGATGATAATAATAATAATAATAATAGTCATAATAATAATCATAATAGTAATAATAATATAATAATAATAGTCATAATAATAATCATAATAGTAATATTAATATAATAATAATAGTCATAATAATAATAGTCATAATAATAATAATAATAATATAATAATAATATAATAATAATATAATAATAAAAATAGTCATAATAATAATAGTCATAATAATAATAATATAATAATAATAGTCATAATAATAATAATCATAATAGTAATATTAATATAATAATAATAGTCATAATAATAATAGTCATAATAATAATAATAATAATATAATAATATAATAATAATAATATAATAATAAAAATAGTCATAATAATAATAGTCATAATAATAATAATATAATAATAATAGTCATAATAATAATAATATAATAATAATAGTCATAATAATAGTCAACATAATAATCACAATGATGATAATAATAATAATAGTCATAATAATAATAATATAATAATAATATAATAATAAAAATAGTCATAATAATAATAGTCAACATAATATTAACAATAGTAATATAATAATAATAATAATAATAATAATTAATAATAATAGTAATCACAAAATACTACTACGACTTACAACTTTTGGGCCGTTTTCAACACTCTCGACACTTTTCAACTAAGTGGAATTACCTTACTGGCAGTAATATGCACTGGTTTCTGACTGATGTAGATTTCAGTAGCACATGGACCGCCGAAGATGTGACAATGTCATTAAGAAACGTGCGCCTCTTAATAACATTGTCACATCTTACTCCTGTTTGTTTCTTATTAAGACTGGTGTAATAAACGCCAGTCTTCAAAAATATCCTGCTATGACTTCTGCCATTACTACTATTATAATACTGCTGGTATAAGACTATAATACCGCTATATAATAAAAGTAGCCACAAAATATTATGACATTTACTACAACTAATACTAGTAAATACAAGATACTGTGAGTTCTACTACTGATAATACAACTACTAGTAATAGTAATTACAAAATACTGTGGGGTAATTTTTTAAGACTGCCATTTTATATGGACAGCTGTGAGTGACCGCTAACCTCACATGGCAATGGCCGAGAACGGAGATAACGCCGATGTCTGCCATTTAACCATTTAGATGCCACAGTCAGTAGTAACCATGACATCTAAGCAATCAAAACTTTTCTGACCTCCGCAAGGGGATGACAATTAAATATGACAGCCAGGAGCCTATGAAAGTCTGCATGGCTGCCATATGTACAGTAGTTTTCTATAAGCATGGCCTTATAGGTGCCTGTAAGTTTTTCACTAACAGGCAGTAAAGAATTGGAATATACAGGTATTGCATTGCATCATAAATCATAAGTAAAAGTCCACTAGTGGGTTAGAAAAAAAGGTAATAAAGTTTAAAGGGGTTATCCAGTGCCAGAAAATGTTATAGCAATCATATAGTAATATAAAATTAGGTGATATACTAATGTACTTGATATTCTTGTTGTGTGCCGATTTCCTGTATAAATATAAAGTCCCGTGGTCCCGGGAGTTAAATTCTTCTTTAAACTTTAAATAATATAAACATATTATTTATATCACAGGATAAACAAAATAAATAAAAAAATAATGACAAAATTGCTTTTTTTACATGACACGCCCATTTTTTTTCTTTTTTGAATAAACGTTTAATACTATGATATATGTACCCCAAAATACTTCTATTAAATTGTACCCCTAAATACTTCTATTAAATAATACACTTTGTTCCCAAAAAACAAGTCAATATATGTACTTAAAGAGACTCTGTCACCACATTATAAGTGTCCTGTCTCCTATATAAGGAGATGGGCGCTGTAATTTAGGTGACAGTAATGCTTTTTATTTAAAAAAACTATCTTTTTTCACAACGTTAGGAGCGATTTAAGTTTATGCTAATGAGCTTTCCTAATGCCCAAGTGGGCGTACTTTTACTTTCGACCAAGTGGGCGTTGTACAGAGGAGTGCATGACGCTGACCAATCAGCATCATGCATTCCTCTCCATTCATTTACACTGCACTAGCGATATAGATATATCACTATGTGCAGCCTCATACACAAGCCCTAACATTACTACAGTGTCCTGATAATGAATACACATGACCATCCAGCCTGGACGTCATGTGTACTCAGAATCCTGACACTTCTGACTCTTTTTTGTGAGATTCCAGCAACGGATACGAAATCTCGCGAGATCTCGGAACTAAACGATATTTGGTTTCACTTGCCGGAATCTCACAAAAAAAGAGTCAGAAGTGTCAGGATTCTGAGTACACATGACGTCCAGGCTGGATGGTCATGTGTATTCATTATCAGGACACTGTAGTAATGTTAGGGCTTGTGTATGAGGCTGCACATAGTGATATAACTATATCGCTAGTGCAGTGTAAATGAATGGAGAGGAGTGCATGATGCCGATTGGTCAGCGTCATACACTCCCCTGTACAACGCCCACTTTGTCATAAGTAAAAGTACGCCCACTTGGGCATTAAGAAAGCTCATTAGCATAAACCAAAATCGCTCCTAACGTGAAAAAAGATCGTTTTATTAAATAAAAAGCATTACTGTCACCTACATTACAGCGCCGATCTCCTTATGTAGGAGACAGGGCACTTATAATGTGGTGACAGAGTCTCTTTAAATAAAAAAATTAAAAGTTATGGCTTTCGGAACACAGTGAGACAAAACTAAAACTTGCGGTGCGTCCTCAAGGTCAAAATTGACTGCATCCTTAGAGGGATACTCCCAAAATATAAAATCATCACCTATCCCCAGGACAGGTTATAATTGTCTGATCGCTGGGGACTCTACCGCTGGGGGCCCCACCGATCGCAAGAATGGTGAACCCGAACACCATTGTTTCTCCTCACTGCTCGAACGTAAAGAGGACGACATTGGAGCTGTGATCGAAATGTGCACTGCCGCTCCATTCAATGACTATGGCACTAACGGAAACAGCCATGTACAGCTACACTACATTCAAGCTCCTCACTGAGGTACCTGCATTGACCAGGATCTGGAGGATTGGGACCCCCGTTTTTGCGTTCGGTGAGGTCCTGTGGATAGGCAAAAAAATTTGATTCTGTGATAACCCCTTTAAGGGCTTTTTGGGGGACAAATCTTTATTACTTGGGATTCTGTTATATCGACAGATGACAAAACCATATGCGGAAGAGTAAATGTTTGGTCGTTTTCAGCGGTGAAGCTCACCTAATTAAGAATGTAGAATTTATTGGCCTCGAGCCGTTACTTTACTCTTGTTTTCCCAGATCATTTAAAGATGTTTGCCTGCACTTCAACATCTGGGAGAATAGATAAGCCAGGATCGAGGAAACACTAAATATTTCAAGAACATAAACACAAGACTTGCATCAAGTATATCATCAGTAGACAGTTTTGCCTATATATCCTTAGGCTATTACCTTATATAACACAGTGACTTCATTGCAGATAATGTAACGTCTCTGCCAAGATTGTCTGAAGCTATTCCACTTCTTGTAAAGAATATAATATATTAAATAAGGGTTATGAAATATGCAACAAACAAGGTGTATTGTATGCATTATGTGCCCTCCCAGCATCTCTTGGGACCTACTATAATTTACTACTAAATGCAGGTCCTAATACCTATAATAAAGAACATTAGTAACCGTATGAGTAATACCATACACCATATTATACAATACAGATATATTAGTTCCTAGAACTTGTTCTGTAATTTACAAAATAACGTTTCTACAATTCTTATATGGAAATTCACTGGGAAATGCTCTTTTGTTGGTGGAATAAATAATGTCTCATTGGAGGGTCCCTAAAGTTTATAATACAACTCTACTGGCATTAGGATGTTTACTGCTGGTAACCACGAGTCATAAATAGTCTTTGAAACATTTTGACTTCCCCCTTCCTGTAGACAATCACTTTACAGAAGAAACTTGTGTGCCCAGGTTTAGAAATATTTATCGCTGGGGGAGAAGCAGCCAGCCATACAGCCAAATGTAGCATTTTATGCCAGCCATTTAACTAAATGGCCATGTAATACATGGATGAGTTGGGTCCACCAGAGCAAGAGCTGCACTCTGTTTGGGGCATCATGCGCTGGATCATACAAGGGGCTCTTAAGCAATACTCAACTCTATGATGTCCATAAGCCTAAAAGGGGCACATGAAAGGGGTTGTTGAAAAAGCCCTTTAACCCCACGAAGAGGCATAGTCTTTGCTGCAAGAAAATTTCCAGATTGCCACCAGCATGATCGCTCGACAGCTGTAATTTGGACGACTATTTGAAGCACAAAAATGGAGACAGCAATAAAGTCAAGTGGGCTCCTGGCACAGGTTGGAGGCCACAAGACAATGGACTTAGGTTTATAAGGGCAGGGTCGTAATTTGAAAAGCTGATTAGGTCAAAACGTGAATAAGCAAACTAAAAGAACTATATCTTGGCACAGTAAGCAAGGGTGGGGGCCATTAGTGGCCATATTAGGCTGCCTGTAGGAGGCATTGTCAGATGTCCTCGGTCCACTACATCACTACTAATAATTTAAATAATAATGATTTCAATAAAAAATACAAAAACATAAATATTAAGTCATAGTTCACCATTTTATATATACCTATATATATATATATATATATATATATATATATATATATATATATATACCTATATATATATATATATATATATATAGACACAGTATTTTAGCAGGTATGAAATATTCAGCTCTTGGTAATTCTAGGAAATCAAGTGTTTCTTTCCCATAAATATGACTTTATATTTATTTTACTGCAAAGACACATTACCAGCTCCTTTGTTACTTTGGTCTTTTGAAATGCAGAAGAGTCCCGAGGATTGTAGAAAATAGGAAACATGATGGTACACTTCCCTCTCATTTTATTTCATCATATCTCCACGCTAAATACTTCATTCATATGTAGGATGCATTGCTCCAGAAAATATGCCGGCTTCTATTGCTGTTCCAAAACTAATTGGCACTTTACAGAGAGGAATATTTGGCTTATACTGTATGTAAATGCTATCGAATCTGAAATATAACTATAAAACTTTATTTCTAATATTTTTTTATTTTCACATTATTATTATTATCACTATTTATTTTTTATTTCTTTACTTAACCCCTTAATGACCAGCCTATTTTAGAGCTTAATGAGCAAGCCATTTTTTACGTTTTTCCATCGCCTCATTCAAAGAGCTATAACTTTTCTATTTTGGTGTCGATATAGCTGTATAAGGTCTTATTTTTTGCGGGACAAGTTGTAATTTTTAATAGCACCATTTTGGAGCACATAGAGTTTATTGATTAACTTTTATGAACTTTTTTTTGGGGGGGGGATAAAAAAAAAACTGCAATGTCGCCACACTTTTTTGCATCCTAAATTGACACTGTTTACCAGAGTGTCGGGAGAATTCAAAGACATCGCCTCCAGCCAGGAGGCGATGTCTTTTCATTCTCCCGCCACCCTGGTAAAGTTAATGAGGGAGTAAGTGACAGCACAGGGTGATCTCGCGAGATCACGCTGTTCTGTGAGTACAGCTGAACATGAATGAAGAGAAGGGTATGACCCTGATTGGTAAGCGTCATACACTTCTCTTTACAACGCCCACTTGCTCAAAAGTTTAAAAAAACGCCCAGTTGGGCATTTAGAAGAAATTAGCCTAAAACAAAAAATAGTCATAACTCCGTAAAAATAAAAGTTTATTTAAAAAAAACAAAAACTGTTGTTATCTACATTACAGCGCCTATCATCTTAGGTAGGAAATAGGGTACTTATAAACTGGAGACAGAGCCTCTTTAATTCTGCTTGTTGCAGTGACGTGTCGGCTGTATAACACAGCCGTCACCTGCAGAGTATGGGGCGCGCTCAGCCCGTGAGCCCACTCCATACTTCCCCTTAATGGCTGTCACGTACTAGTTCATGACATGTCGTTAAGGGTTAATTATAACTATGTTATGACATCACTGTAGTCCTTAGTCAATAGCTATGACATCACTGTGCTTATTATCTCTGATTTGTGACTTTATCCATGTTCTGTGACATCACTGTGCACATTATTCCTATTCTGTGACATCACTGAGTTTGTATCCTATGACTTCACAGTATTTATTTTACATGTCCTGTGACATCACTGTTTGTTTTATGTGCTAGTGCATTAGCCCTTTCTGTTACAGATTCATATAAGGAGTGTTGAAGTGAAAACATTTCCACTGACCTTTCTTGCGTACAGACATTAGTACAGCACACTTGGACCATTATTTTGCTCTTATATCACGATGTTTCCTTCTCTGAGAACATCCCGCCATCTCACTTATAACTGTGCTGGTATGAATTATTACTTCTCTGCTCAGAATCGTCCATCCTCTGGCTCTCAGGGCAGCGGGCATCGCTTGTAATCAATGAGCGAAGCACTAATATATATCTTTATTTTTAAGATGGAATGTAAAAGCGGATTTAGCTTCAGCCATTGTTTCTTCTTTTGTTTTGATAGAAGAGGACAAGAGATAGGAAGAGAAAAATCAATTTCCGACACGCCATAGTTTCCTTTGTTTTCCCTTCTGTAATCAGCTACATGTATTATTTAATTTGATAAACTTACACACTGACCTTCTTGCTGCCAGTGATAAGAATAAAATAATTAATCAGCTTAAGTACAGATGTAGGATGCAACAAATAATTTTTTAACAGTTTTGGCTTTTAACAGTTTGGGATGGTGTTATGTTGCATCATGGTAACTCTTCAAGCAATGTCAACGTGTCCCACTGATATTAGCGATATGTTTTGCTTGCAATACAAGGCCTAGCCACAAGGAGTGCTGTTTAGTGAAAATATGTCCATGAGTATGGTAAAGAATATAGCACTTTCATTCAGACTTCTACAGTAAGATCGCCATAATGTCAACCAGTGGTACAATAATTAATGACATGTATATCTTCACATCTCTGTAATAACTTTACATGTAGATAGATTGTTATATGAATTTATTTTACTGGATGTATCCAAGTATTGCACCAGTAGGAAGAAGCTGACATTGTTTTGGGTCATACCATTCCTGACTACTGCATCATAGTAGACCCAGGTCATGTTCCATCAGGGTGGTTGCGTTTTTTAAGCCACAAGACGAGGAAACTATAAAGCCATCATGTCTGACTGATGGGAGTCCGACTGCTGTAACCACCATTGACCACTAGAACGATGCGACAACGACACTGGAAAATTTATGTGGCCCTTCTGCTCATGTTGGCTCTATTGAAGACTGCATGGTCGACCCATTATCATCACATACTACAGTAAACACCATACAGCGGGGATCGGAGAAGAATCCATATGATAAGAATATTGAAATTCTTTTTATTTTCTCATTTTGTGGCTACAGACCTTAATTTATATATTCTAGGAAATATTTTTTAGGCTACTATACAGGCAGTAGAAATCAAATAAAATATCAGAAACCATATTATACAGCTAAAACGTATAAAACCCATTATACCCTTACTAAAGATACAAAAATAAATCTTATAGTTACTATAGATTACAGTTACGTAGTTACTAAAATGTACATACAAAACATCAATATAAAACTTTAATGGACCATTTCTTGCAGGGAAAACAATAAAACAACTAGTGAGTGACTTATTCTACATAATAGAGGGATGGGACAAGAGCAAACTGAACAGTTGGCAATAGAAGTGAGCGAATTTCCCGAAAATAGTTTCAGGTCCTATTCGTTTAGATCCAAATAAATTCCTTGCAAGTCCCCTGACTGCCCTGAAAACTTGTTTCTAACTCTATGATGTCTTCTAGGACTGAAGGGGTTGGAAACTTTATTCTCATTACTGTGTTGGCCAATGTGTGGGAAACAGGATTATGTGCCACTTAATAATATATTGTTATTAGAAGATCAGTGCTGATATCTGCCTCTGTGAAGCGCCACTCCCTTGTTAGTACATCCTTCTCCATGGACTGAATGGCGCTCCCATTTTTAAACACGGCATTGCGCATGCATTAGCTTCCCTTGCTGTGCCCTGCGTTATTAACTGGAGGAGACTGATGGACGAGACAGTGGCCATGTTCAGAACGGAAGCGGCGACGCGGACCCCAGAGGTTTTTCACTGAATCCAAAATTTTGGGGAAATTCAGACTGAAATTGATTCATGTAGAATCGATTTGCTTATCTCTAGTTAGCAATCAAGCAGTGACCAAGGTCCAAAAGCTGAGGGAGACTACACGCCTAGCTTATACCCGATGACACAACGGTAGACCCACACCTAAATCTGTAAAGCCATTACTTTCTGTTTAACTATTAGTTTTTGAGATATAGCACACCAATCAGCTGGGCATTTTAAATTAAGGGTCATAACCACTTGGGTAGGGTGGCATAACTTTTCACAGTCCAGATGGTCATGACACCCTTAGTCTTCCATGAATAAAAAGCAAACTTAATCTGTAAAGCCAAACTCCAGGCAAAAATTCAGCTTTTGGTCAGTCACATGGAGCTGTAGATCTCATGCCACCACGTCATTGATGACTTATTGTCCGCCACTAAGCAGCTGAAGCCTGTGTTGACCATGACCACTTGATCACTCGGCAGCACTGGCATGAGCCACCTGGATAACTGCATCGGAAATACTACAATGATCATTTGCAGTGGTTGGTAGTTGTGATATTTTCTATGCAGTCTGCCAGGTGGCTCATGCCAGTGCGGCTTGGTAGTCAAGTGGTCATGGTCAGCACAGGCTTCAGCTGCATTTTAATAGCGGAAAGTGGTGGACCTCCAAATGGCGTCATACAGGTATGTAACACTTTGGGGAGATATAGCACTCCATGTGACTGGCTAAAAGCTGAATTTTCATTCTGTTTAAAATTTCACTTTCAATTGTAATTATCAATTCGAAAGCAACATTCGTCTTCAGCTACTTTCACAGAGAACAAAAGAGTAAGTAGACTCCTTCCGTGGTCTCGGGCACCTCTGTCTGTTGCCCTGATGTAAAATCATTTTACTGAATGGACCAGGGATTTTCTGAAAACTTATTTTTTCATAAGTTCCTATTGATGAATATTCTAACAGGGATCTCATTTCGTATTCGGAGTTTCACTCATACTCATGCCCAACATACCTTGGTCAAAGCAACGTAGGAATACAGAGTGTGCTGGAAGGCAAATCTGCAATATTGTTGAGAAATTGTAATCACCGTTGTCTTCTCTGCTGTGTTCATATGTTCACTGGAATGCTTGTAAATTATTTATGCATCTCCCTCTTCCCAACCAACACACTCACTATGCTCACTATGAAGCGGATTTACATTTTTCCAGGTACAATAAGGTTAAAATGTTATGTTTATTTATATGCTGTATTCTGCTTGAGTCATTTATTATTTTGCCCAGCATTCAGTTCCCAGATGTCCAAGGTGGTGACTTTGCCCACAAAGGTGCTTTGATTTTCAATTGCTTAAATGGCTAAATTTGTCGTTTCAAAGTCTTTAATTTAATACGAAAAATGTGAGCGTTTCCCTACAGCTTTATATAAACAGCCATCCATCTCTGTCAATCTTATTTATTCATAGTCACTGGTTACTTTTTGCTCTTATTCTGTATTTAATGCTCATGGGAGAAGAACAAAGAATCTTTGGTCAGTCTTTGCACAATAATGTAACATGCCTCTTTACTTCAAGGTCACATTTGCTATGTAAATTTTTTTATTTTTATCTTGGCAGTGCTATTGTAGTCTGGTTTGAAGAATTATTTTTTGCTTACGAAGTTCCCCCCTAGGATTCCACTGTGTTTTAGGTTTCCAAATTTGCTCCATCTATGACATTAACGTATGCTCTATAAACAGAATAAGAACATGTTTTTCCTTGAGATATGCCTTTGCTACTGTTATTCTTTTCTTCGGGCTTCTGTGTAGAAAATTGCAGATCTACAGGAACTTCACAACCTGGTAAATCCCCTCCAAACAAAGGTATTTTCAAGCCATTTCTTGGCCTCAAGAATATTTTTTATAAATTCCATTATATGTTCTGTAAATACTTAAATGGATACTAACTTTTAAAAAAGTATAGTTGATATAGATCATTTTTGTAATTTACTTACTGTTAACATTTTGTTGTTTTAGCCACTTGGTGTTTCCCTTTCTGTAATCTGCTGTCCACCCCCTGTTGTCAAGCAAAGTCCGTTACTGGTTACAGACAGGCTGCAGAAGGTGGGGGTGTGTCTCATACAGCCTGCCTATACAAGTCTATTAAGAAGGGAGGGGGCAGGAGGAGGGAGCAGAGAGAGAGAAACAAACAGAGATGCTTCTGCAACTGCTGGAAATATTTCTATGTCACCCTAGTGCTGGATTCTCAGCTACACTGCTCATTACTGCTCTATACGCTACTCCATGCTGCTGATGCTTTGATATATGCGATAGATAGAGATAGGAGAGCAGGATTCTCCTCTTTATGTGTGAAGTGTATGGGAAAACATGATAACCTTTATGCTCTGTCCACTAACTCTGAGACACAACTAAGAATTAGAGATGGAGCCTGCAGAGGGGAAAACTGCTAAATAATGCAGAATACAAGTCATATAATGTCTAGAAATAGTGTTATCCTCATGTACACACACATGACAGCTTATTCTGAAAATTCCCCTGAAAAGTTCGGTATGCTTTATAGTTGTTTTAAAATGACGCTAAAACTAAAGATCTCGCCCCGTTATTCGAGTTGTGGCACTTTTTTTTAAGTCAGAATATATTAAGTTGTGTTCACATAGTGTTAGAGCCCTGCATTCTGCGTATGCACCAGGAAGCCAACGGTTGTCAATAGAGTGTCCTTTTGGCATACACCGGCCGATGTTGGTATTCCTTTTTTTTTTTATACTGTATAGAATAACATAGTAGACCATGCTATTCTGTATAGAGGGATACAGTAGGAAAATGTATATGGTGCAGTATGCAATTTTTTTTACTATGGGAGGCTCTGGGGGACAAATGCCATCATATGCCTATACAGCGGCATAAGTGGCTGCATTCCATTGGAGGTAAACTTTCTGTTATCCTGCCAATGTATATTCTCAACAGAAGGCAATAATGCTATGTGAACAGAGCTGTACATACATCCTTGGCAGCCAAAGAGTTATGACTAGCATTACATTCTGGGAGGCCCAGATTATTCAATTTAGATCTAGTTAGCTCAGCCGGGAAGCAGCCAAAAAGGATGCGCAGTCAGGTTGGGTGGGATAAATGCCGTGGTGTTGCTGGGGGTGGGCTGTTAGGGCGTGTGCCACAAGGTGCCATATTACCTTGGCGGGGATATTTAGGAATTGGGCAGCAAACTGAATATTTGCCCCAGGTGAATGGAAACATAGCCACTTTACAGTCTTTCACTAACGGTAGGAATTTGGCCAAAAAAAATCTGGATAACATTTAACAGTATTTTTTTAATTCATTTAACATATTCCGCAGCGCTATACAGAGACTCTCATCACTCACATCAGTTCCTGTCCTCGTTGGGACCAACAATCTATACTCCAAATTAACCTTTAAGTATGTTCTTTTCCTTTTGGAGTGTTGGAGCAAACCGGAGTACCCGGAAGAAACTAATGCAAACACTGGGAAAAATGAACTCCTTCAGATGTTGCCCCGATCGGATTCAAACCCAGGAACACAGCAACAATATTAACCAGTCAGCTACTGTGAATCTATTACACAAGTACTAGAATGAGAAGAACCAATCACTATTTGGCTTTAAGGGTGTTCCCCCTCAAACATATTGACCAAGGGCCGGGAAAGTTTAGCGTGTTTATGACTGGTTGCCCCCAAAACCAGTTCCAGGGTAAATGCAGCCTTACAGAACACCCTTTTAATATCAACTGGGCATACATGGAAACCATAGATTTTAATAAACATTCTGTGGGTATTCATTGATGATTCCCATAGTGAAGGTAGTTTTCAACTTTAGACAGCATCCCCATATATCAAGGGGTTGTCTATAGCAAGAGTTCTAAAAGTTTATTATTTCTTTTTTAATGGCTCCCAAATGGTAAATTTCCACCTGGTTGGGTCTACGTAGGTGATGTGCCTGCTGTCATCTATGTGCAGAGAAACGTTGCATAAAAGGTGAGTAAAAAAGGGGAGAAAATAAGCTTCGTCTTATAGACAGATTTTACGTAGGTTGCGGCACAGTTCTCTGTGTTTGGCTTTGTAGAGCATGAGAATATAAATGCTTCTACTATTGAGCTTCAAATTGTATGTTTATTGTGCGGATTTCAAGACTTGTGGAAAGCTGAATAAACAGATGAATGTCCCATGGATATTTTGTCCTTGTTTAGTTACTTTGTTACTGAAGTGAACCAGCTCTAATTTAATGCTGAGGTTTATTTCTAGTGCATTTACAATGATTCTTATTTTCCCTCGAGGGTCTTATGTATTTTTGCTTGTTCTAGTGTAACATAAAAGGCTCAGGGTTTTGTTCCTTTACTTTAAATTCCTCTGTTTTTATCTACTTGGTGAAGTTTCTGTATCACTTTCTTTTAATGAAGCAAAACTTTTAAATTTGATCCTAAACAATGTGACCTCAAGGTAGGAATGATAAGATTGTTTGTGTTAATATCTATCTATCTATCTATCTATCTATCTATCTATCTATCTATCTATCTATCTATCTATCTATCTATCTATCTATCTATCTATCTATCTATCTATCTATCTATCTATCTATCTTGACCTGCCTAAGTAGAGTCGTGTGTTAATGAACCTTCCCTTACCCATCTTATCCCTCCACCCCCACCTTTAGGAAAGACACGTGACACCGAGGTTGGATGTGAAATGGCCACAGCAGCCGTTTATTAATTCCACAGTTTTATAAAAACAATTTAAATCCGAAACATTCGGATAACTAGTTAGGAATCCACCAGAGAATTCCTCCTAATAATTCACATGACCCAACATGGGTCAGAATCGTAAATAACAATTTTAACGTTAACATTAACCCGAGCAGAGGAAGTCCTTGAAGCCCTTTCAGATATTCCTTTTTTAAGAACACACCGAGTTAGCCATCTGCAAACCACCAATTACCTCCAGCCGTAAACCAGCTCGGAAGCACCGTTCACCTCTGCAGATGGCTCCAACCACTAGAAGTCCACTTCAAAGGGATAACACCCGATGAAGCCCTCAAGTGATATACCGACCACTAGAAGTCCACTTCAAAGGGATAACACCCGATGAAGCCTTCAAGTGATATACCTTCCACCAGAAGACCACTTCAAAGGGATAACACCCGATGAAGTCTTCAACCATGTACCTTTTTTGGGGGACGCATACCCCCGATGCGACCCCCCCACCATTTTGTACTGACTGGCCTCAAGGACTCCCCCCGCCACAGCGAAACAGGCCTTGACCACCTTAAGCCTTTGAGTTCCGCCACACCACCACCGCCCTTTCTATTCCTTCTGCTATCGCCAAGCTCCAAAGATCAATGCCAACCTCGGTCAGATGAACCCCATCACCCCTCCAGAAGTTCCCCACTCCTGACTCCAAATCCCTGTGCCGCACACAAATGCCCCCGATTTTTGCTACGAAACGGGACACCGCCCGATTAACTTTAATGCGAGCCTTATTGACTCTCTCCACTTACCTAGCCAACCGCCAATGTTTCCTCGGGACTATGTCCGACCACACTATCACCAACTTGGGATAAGAAACCCACAAACCCAACATATCGTGTTTGATATCCCGCACCAACTCACGCAAGGGGCGGACTCCTAAGTCATCCCCACCCACGTGCAACACTAAGACCTCCGGAACCCTATCAAGCCGGGCCTATGTCTGGAATTCTGCCAACCCCCTGCTCCATGACATACCTCTAAATCCCAGCCAATGCACAACCGCATCCTGTCGCGGAATGCGCAACTGGCGACCGTCCGGGCGGACGTCCGCCCTCCAAGCCCCCCAGTGCACGTACGAATGACCCAGCAACCACACCAAACACGGAGGCGAATCTGAAATGGAAAACAATTAGACACCGCCATACAAAACATTTTTTAAGCGTTAACCACAACCTCATAACAAATGGAGCGGACATAGGACTTAAATCTGTTGGACTCCCAACGACCAATGCGCCGCACCCCTTCATCATCCAACCCCCAGCGCCCCGCTGCAGTTGCTGCGCCAATCCTGAAGGAATGAGATGAATATGAGCCCGCCGCGACACCAACCGCCGTCAGACATTCCTTAAATACATCTCCAAACTGAAACCTGGACAAAACGACCCGTCCACATGACGTAACAAAGGCAAATCTGGAGACCCCGCTTGCGGCTTAAAAACCCTGCATGCACTCTACTGGGCACATAACCGACCCCGGGAGGGCGAACAAAACTATCAGCTTACCCTTCCCTAATTGGCTAAGCAAAGCAAACGACACAGGCCTTCTACTATCCGCCTCCACTCTACTTCGGCGCAACCCCTTCAAAGCCTGTGACACCAGAAAGTCCTTAGATACATCTTGAAAGCCCCGCAACTTAAAACCAAACGCCACCGCAGATATGAACCGGTTCGCCTTTGCCACTGAAAACCCCGCCTCCCAGGCGTCCCCTGACCATTACAAAAGTGCCACCAACCTGTCTCTATCCGTATTGACGTCACCCAACTCTCTTACCCACTCCTCCCACTGCCTCCAACAAGCAGAATAAGCACTCCACGTCGTGCGCGCCAAAGACCTTTGTACCAGTTGTTCTACGGGACCGAGACCAGATCCCAAAGATGTTCCGGACAAGCCGAGACGTTCCGCCCCCGGTGCCAATTGCCGAAACCGGTCCCACTTCGAGCGAGAAAGAGCGTCAGCGATACAATTCCGTACTCCCGGCACATGCACCGCCACCACCCACGCGTTCAACGACAAACACACCAACACTAAATGTCGCAACAATTGAACTACCGGAGGAGAGGACGCCGTGATGTTATTAATGGCCAGCACCACCCCCATGTTGTCGCAGTAAAAACGAACCTTCTTATCCCTGAGCCTGTCCCCCCAAATGGTCGCCGCCACCACGATGGGGAACAGCTCGAGCAGGGCCAGATTCCGCGTGAGGCCACTGGACACCCAACTAGCCGGCCATTGACCTGCGCACCACGGACCTCCCCCGTAAGCTCCAAAACCGCCCGCCCCAGCCGCATCCGTAAAAATATTCAAATCACTCGTATCCTGCGCTGGGGCCATCCACAGCGAGCGACCATTGTACTGGCCCAAGAAGTCATCCCAAACCTGAAGATCAGCTCGATGCTCCTCCTTGAGCCGCACAAAATGATGCGGCGCACGCACTCCCGCCGTTGCCGCCGCCAACCGTCTACCAAACACCCTCCCCATTGGCATAATCCGGCAGGCGAAATTCAACTTCCCCAGCAGCGACTGAAGCTCCCGCAGCGTCATTTTCTTCAGTCTACAAGCCCGCCGTACCTCCAGCCTCAAAGCACCCAGCTTATCCGCAGGGAGACGACACTCCATTGCCACCGAATCTATTTCAATTCCCAAAAAACAAATCGTCGCTACCGGGCCCTCCGTTTTTTCTGGCGCCAAAGGGATCCCAAAATCCCTCGCCACCTTCTGTAGCGCATAAAGCAAATTACCGCAAACCGGCGAACCCCCCGGGCCAACGCACAAGAAATCATCTAAGTAATGGATCAACGAGTCGACCCCGGATACTCCCCTCGTTACCCACTCCACGAAGCTACTAAACGCCTCGAAGTATGCACAAGAAAGGGAACACCCCATCGGAAGGCACCGATCCACGTAAAAAGCCCCATTCCAAAAACAACCCAACAGCCGTTGGCTTTCTGGATGAACCGGCATCAACCTGAACGCCGCCTCGATGTCGGTTTTTGCTAGCAGCGCACCTGGACCCGCAGCCCGCACTAACCCCACCGCCTTATCGAATGAGGTATAGACTACGGAGCACAACTCGTGATCAATCCCGTCATTTACCGACGAACCCTTGGGATACGATAAATGTTGAATCAAACGAAATTTTCCGGGCTCGCGTTTAGGGACAATACCCAACGGGGACACAACTAAATCTTTTACAGGCGACTCAACAAACGGCCCCGACATGCGGCCCAACTAAACTTCTTTTAACAACTTTTCCGACACGACTTTTGAATGCAAGTAAGCCGATTTTAAATTCCTCCGCGTAACCGGAACCTCATAAGGAGGCGGAGGAATAACAAAACCCACACGAAACCCTTCGTAAAGCAACTTAGCCGCCGCCCTATCCGGATACTCATTTAGATAAGGGGCCATCCTTTCCACCCTCACCGGCGACACCCCCTTGACCAGCCGCGGAGGGCTGGTTTCCTGACCTCTTTTTCCGCAGACATTTTGCCGCCCCGTGTGAAGCCCCATTACACTCGGAACACACGTGCTTGAACTTGCACGTGGCCCCGAACTTACACTGGCCTTCATTAAACTGCCAGCAAAAACCCGCCTTTCCCCCGCCGCTTTGTCCAACCTGACTAGACTGGCCTCCCTGGCCGGCGCTCCCGGGAAAGGACTGCCTAACCGGAGCCGTAACCCATAACCAGAGAGCAATATCCTTCTGGTCCCACCGAATCGCCGGCCGAACCGCTTTTCGCTGACCGTACCGCAGCCACGCCTGACCCCCATACGCCCTATGAGCCTCCCCAATGGCATCAAAATAACAAAACAACGCCGAACAATTTTCCGGCGCCTTTTCCCCTATCACACTAGCCAATATGGCGAACGCCTGCGACCAATTAACGAACGTTTGCGGGATAAGCCTATACCGCCGCCGTTCTTCCTCGTCCTTTTTACTCTCGTCCCGCTTGCTCTTATCCAAATTAAATTTAGCGAGCGGCAAGAGAGAAAAAATCTCCACATATTCGTCCTTCCAGATCCGCTCGCGCACCTCCTGCTTTAAATGCGCCCCCAACGGACCTTCGAAACAAACGTACACCTCCCCTCGAGCACGGTCATCAATACGCACCCGATCGCCATCCTTTTGTGCCTCGGTCTGTACCGACACCGCGACCGCCTCCCTAACCGCCAGCACGGGCCGCGCCTGTACCAATCCCACGTCCCTGGGGCCCTCCCACACTACCGCCGGGGACACTTCCGTAACTACCGGCGCCGCCGCCCTATCTAGGCGCCCGACCAGTTCCCTCAAGCAACCCACTAAATCTGCCAGACCCGCGCCATCGCGCCCGCCCGCGCCACTACCGGCCACCGATGCGACGCTAGCAGCCCCCCCGCTGACACCCGACATAAAAATCGCTGGATACGACAATGATGGAGTTACACACTCACCGGGCCGCACAGGCGCTGTGTTCCCGTCAGCCGGACCATCCTGACCTCGACGATACACGTCCAGTTCACCTTCCTCCAGCTCCTCTCTCGCAGACGACTGGCCATCCCACCGACATCTTCGGATCGGAGATGATGAAGCGCTGACTGATGGGCCGGCAACCTGCCGCCCGACCGATGGAACCCAGACTTCCGACTGGACCTGTTGCCTCAACGTCGCTGCAGATCTAGGCGTCCGTCTCGATGATCCTGAAGAGGCCTGCCCCCTGGCCGGAACATCAGGCGGGGCGGCCGTACCTCGTCCTCCAGATCTTCCATCCGATGGTGGAGGGGTGACAGGGAGCCCGGCCTGCGACTCCCTGCTCCCCGCCGGACCCCGTCGCGGCTTGGGATTCCTGCCAGGACGCAGGGCCTGGGAAGAGGCGGTCCCCCCAGCTGCCTGGCCTGCAGCGTCCGAGATCGGGCTCCCTCTGCGACGCCGTGTCCGCGGGACTGTCTCAGGACTGAGGCGCTCCGGAGGTCGAGACCGCCGGGAGGGACGGGTCGACCCGGCCTGCGTCGCCGTCACCCCCGGCAACACTCTCTGCCTGCTCCGGACAGGAGCAGTTGTTGCCGACTCCCCCCCCGCCGCCATGCTAGGAAGGGGGCCGGGGGAGGGGAGCCTGTCCCCTACAACAGACCCCGAACGCCGGGCCTGACGTGGCAACACGGCGTCCGGGATCCTCGCTAATGCAGCCACGGTCTCCTCCAGCCATCCGGGACCGTGGTGCACAGCAGCAGCACGCAGCTGCTCTAACAAAATTGCCTCTGACATGCTGTACGAGCGCGGGCAACGGGGAGCTTGTCTCTCCCTGTGTTACTCCTCCCGCTGCTTCCGGCTCAATGCCGCAAACAGCGGGAAGCTCAGCAACGGCCCCCTGACTCCTCCTTGTCCCTCCTCCACCTCCTCCTAACTCTCCCTCCAACTCTCCCTTACCTATTAACCCTTTCCCTACCAGTGAGGTCATGGAGGCTTCCCCTTAAGCCCTGCAGGCTGCGTCCAGCCTCTTCTATCTATCTGTCTGTCTATCCATTTGTAATCAGACACTTGCTCACCTTCAAAGGTACCTGACGTCCTTTTCCCAGATTCTCCAACCGCATCGTGCCACTATGTGTTGTGCACATATGTGCCAACTCCCAGTAGTTTAAAAAGGCAGTGCACTAAATGCCCCCCTTACTTCAGACAATTCCAAAGTGTCCCAGGCTTCTTAAGAACCCCTCCCCTATCTTTCCTTGCTTGAGCAATAAATTCCTCAGGCTCCTCCTGTCTGCAAAGGTGTATATTTCTACTACTTCTGTTTTTGATGCAGCTTTTATATTTGACCACGTCCATCCATCTACTGCTAGTCCTGACCTCTGCCTGTCTATCGCTTATGACCGAACTCTGCTTTCCTCGACCGGTGCTCTGTTACAATCTCTCTCTCTCTCTCTTTCTCTCATTCAGTGAGATTTTTTTATCTCACTGAATTGGGGCACTTTGAGGGAATCTGTATACAGTCGGCATACCAGATTTCCCCGAACCAATGTTTTTGGGGAAACGCTGCAGTTCCTTTTTCCAGTGTATGTCTGTGATTAAGAAAAATAACTTTTAATACATAAACATTCTAAGATATATTGTATTTTGCCACAATTATATACTTGGTGCTTGTAATCATTAAGTCAGAGTAACTGAGGCTCTAAATCACCTTTTCAGGGCTGTTAACTAATTATATTTACTGCTTCTTTTACTAAGTATCTGGACTTTAGTCTCATAGATATACAGTATTAGATTTGGTATTACAATAAAATTATCTAAAAATTACAATACATAACTGATAATCAAGTCTAGTATAGGGACATAGCCATAGGTAGTGCTGACATAGCAGTGACACCCGGGACCAGGTGCTTGAGGGGGCCTAAAGTCTCCTATGCCACATAAGAAAACACCAGTATTATAAATGGTACATGGTTGGTGGGGGTGTAAGTATCTGGTTGTGATCCCCATTCTCAATGGATCACTAAAAATATTATACTATTATAAATAAACACTGTTGTGCCTTTAAATGCATTTTGTGTGCTCTAATTTAATTTTATCCCCAGGGTTGGAGTCCCGGATGATTATTTGTCACTGTCATTTATAGTGTGGTTTGATTCTGGTACAGCCAATGGTGGCTGCTGTAGCTTTAAGACATTTTGCACATTGAGAATAAACGGTCCGGACGTTATCTTAGTTAGATTATATTGCTGCTCCATAACAGCGTTGGAGATGTGAGACAGTTTGGCTATGCTGTGTTCTCGCGCTGAGGGCGGTGCCTAGTGCATAAAAGGCTTTTCACGCCTAACGGGGCTTAGTGCCTGGGCTATGGTCCATTGACAGTAGATATGTTGCTGCGTAGTTCCAGAGGGCACCAGTCTTAAATGAGGGACTGAAGTGGCAGCAGGTGATGGTCAGGAGCCTTCCTGTGTGGATCGCTGGGTCCGGTGACAGTGGCAGGAGCCTCCTTAAGACAGACAGCATATGGGGTGGGTGACAGTGGCAGGAGCCTCCCCAAGAGAGACAGCAGATGGGGTGGGTGAAAGTGGCAGGAGCCTCCCCAAGGGAGACAGCATATGGGGTGGGTGACAGTGGCAGGAGCCTCCCCAAGAAAGACAGTGTATGTGGTGGGTGACAGTGGCAGGAGACTCCCCAAGAGATACAGTGTGTGGGGTGGGTGACAGTGGCAGGAGCCTCCCCAAGGGAGACAGCACATGGGGTGGGTGGACAGTGGCAGGAGCCTCCCCAAGAGAGACAGTGTATGGGGTGGGTGACAGTGGCAGGAGCTTCCCCAAGAGATGCAGTGTGAGGGGTGGGTGACAGTGGCAGGAGCCTGCCCACAATGAAGCAAATTTGGATAGGGCGCAAGACAGAAGTTTAATGAAGGATCTGCATTTGAAGAGGACGTACCAGTGTATCAGGGAGAGGTACCCAAGACTCAGTCCTACACCTGAATGGTGAGCAGCCAGCATTGCTTAAACCAAGGTAAACCAAGATAAAACATGTTTTAAGAGACTGCACCTCTGGTGTGATCTGAGAGGTCTTGTGTTGGTATTTGATGTGATCTTGTGTAAGTATAACACCAGTCTAAGTAAAGAGACTTAAAGTCTTCACTTCATCTTTTCAAGGCAACCCTGCACACTTTGGGCCTTCCACCACACCACCACCTGGCCCCACATTACTGTGGACCCTGTTACAGATTTAGCCTTGCTGCCCAAGAATTTTAAGTTATGCCTGTGATCTTTGGGACTATGTTTGCCAACCACATGCTGGCATCCTCACCCATTCGACTCATCGAAATAATGCAGGACTGTAGTATAGGGCATACACACATAGATTTACAGTACATAAAATGAAACCTCTCCAAAATACCACCCCTTTCTCAAGACCAGATTTATGATGACAGATTTTTTATGTATATTGTCATCTTCTTTGAGTTCTAATCTAGAGGACCATTTTTAATATCAGAGGTTGTCTTAAATATATACAGAGTTAACTATCCTTCACCTGGGCAAAAGTCAGCTTGCTGGCCAAACCTGTATCAAAATACCCTGGCCAAGACATACAGATGAGTGCCCCCCGGCGCAGCACTAGAGCACATGCCCCACCAGCTCAGCTCCAGATTATGCATACAGTATGTATATCACTGTGTGTAGGGCTGGCGATTTTGCAAAAAAAGTCTAGATTTTTTTCAACACTATGGACGATTTTTGACTTGATTCACGACTTTCTTATTTTTAGAAGTAATTAAGGAATTACTGTGCATGCAATTCTCTTATCTCAAAAAGATACCAAGACTCAATTCTTTTTTTTTAATTGAGCGTGGAATACAGTGGTGGGGGGAAGGATAGGCATCATCAGGTCCCGTACCAAGTTTTTTGTTAATTCTTTTGCCCCGTTTTGTTTGCTCATGTGATAACTGTAGCACTAAAAGTTATTTTGCCTGCATTCCTATGTAAATCGACAATATTCCAATGACATATACTACGGTAGGTGAGAATCTTAGCTCTGCTACATCTATATTGAGAATAGCAATGGAAGAATACAATAGCTACTCTAAGCCCTGTGTTCATGTTACACTTCGCTTCTATAGATTCCTCTAGATGGAGCTGCTAGCCCATATGACCATCCACATCCAGCCCCGGTTTGATTTAAGCGTCTACCTGTGTTCTGTCCTGCAGATAATATTTCAAATGTGTAAACAACAGTAAAAATTGTATATTTTAGGCATAAGACCTCATCTAGTACACTTTCTGATGCAATTTATATTGGTCCCTTGAATAGGACTGTGGATCTGCTGCAGTGGTGAAGTCGTAATATTTCTTTTATTGTAACATTATTCCTCACCCATAAAACACACTTGCGGAAAAGTGTTCCCTCGCATGTAGAAGAGACTCATACATAATGCATTAGCATCAATTTAAAGCTACACTGCAACATAACCACAAGGAAAAAAAAGTTGTTTTTTTATGTGTTTTTACCTCTTTTGGCTTATAGTAATAAGGAAATAAGGAAAGTGCTGTCTGCAATTTAGCAAAGTTGTTATGGAATTCATTGGTTGGATAATAAAAACGGATAGTGATGCCATAAAATACAAGAACATTTCATTAGCTGATGGTTTGTAAATATTGGAGACTTTTTTAACTGCAAGCAAGTAACCTACATTATCTATCTATCTGTCTGTCTGTCTGTCTTTCTCTCTCTATCTAGCTATCTATCTATCTATCTATCTATCTATCTATCTATCTATCTATCTATCTATCTATCTATCTATCTATCTATCTATCTCATATCTCTCTAATATCTATCTATCTCATATATCTATCTATCTATCTATCTATCTATCTATCTATCTATCTATCTATCTATCTATCTATCTATCTATCTATCTATCTATCTATCTATCTATCTATCTATCTATCTATCTATCTATCTCATATATCTATCTATCTATCTATCTATCTATCTATCTATCTATCTATCTATCTATCTATCTATCTATCTATCTATCTATCTATCTATCTATCTATCATCTGTCTGTCTGTCTGTCTGTCTGTCTATCTATCTATCTATCTATCTATCTATCTATCTATCTATCTATCTATCTATCTATCTATCTATCTATCTATCTATCTATCTATCTATCTATCTACCATGTGAGAACTTCCATAAACATCATTAGCAAACAACCTAAAAAGACAGGCACAAGCAGCAAATTTCTAGGTGCATGGGCTTACTAACTCGAGGGATTTGCTCGGAACTGATTTATAGTATGTGCAGTATATGGTCTAGGTACATATGCTGGTGTACAGATGTAGCCGTCTTTATCTTGACTTTTAACACATTAAATACAGAGTGACAAGAAACTTTATCTTGACTTTTTCAATGACTTTTTAATGGCTTTTGTTGGGTGAGATCACGCTGCAGCAAGTTATCAGAGTCAAGATAAAGATGGCTACATCCGTATATGTGCTTATATTATGTGTGTATATGTCAATAAGCCTATACATTGTGTGTATATATGGTGTGTGTGTGTGTGTGTGTGTGTGTGTGTGTGTGTGTATATATGGTGTGTATGTGATGTTTGTATTTATGTACATACAGTACGTTAATACTTTGGCTTTATTTAGAAGCTGAATAGTGGTAATATTTGTACTAGGTAGACGCTTAAGACTACATAGGCAGACTTCTGTTATAGGGGGCGCTCCAGATTACATGGCTGTTCTTATGGGGGGCACTCCAGACTCCACAACAAGAATGCGGTTATAGAGGGAACTACAGACTAAACAGCCAGACTGCTGTTACAGGGGGAGCTCCAGAGTACATGACTGCTGTTATAGGGGGGTGGTCCAGACTACACAACCAGACTGCTGTAATAAGGGGAACTACAGACTACACAGCTAGGCTGCTGTTATAAGGGGAGCTCCAGACTACACAATGACTACTGTTATAGGGGGGCTCCAGACTACACAACCAGACTGCTGTAATAAGGGGAACTACAGACTACACAGCTAGGCTGCTGTTATAAGGGGAGCTCCAGACTACACAATGACTACTGTTATAGGGGGGCTCCAGACTACACAACCAGACTGCTGTAATAAGGGGAACTACAGACTACACAGCTAGGCTGCTGTTATAAGGGGAGCTCCAGACTACACAATGACTACTGTTATATGCGGGGCTCCAGACTACACAACCAGACTGCTATAATAAGGGGAATTACAGACTACACATCTAGGCTACTGTTATAAGGGGAGCTCCAGACTACACATCCAGGCTGTTGTTATAGGGGGAGTGCTAGACTACATGGGCAGACTGCTGTTATGGGGGGCGCTCAAGACTACACAACCGGACTACTGTTACAGGAGAGCTGCAGACTACACATTCAAATTGCTGCTAAAGGGGGTGCTCCAGATTACAACACTTGACTGCTGTTATAGGGGTCTCCATTACCTCAAAAAGGAATTCAACTATAAATTTAAATGCATATATCTTAGTGATTTTTTCCATTGGATTATTTTCTATACGGTAATGATTACTGTACCTTTAAGATCCTTTCAAAATCTATCTGTATTAGCTAATACGGTCTTCATATACAAAAATAAAGATATTTTCCCCACTGTAGTAATTATGGTGCTAAATAAGTCGAGAAAGCTTTCAGAAGAAATTTTCCAACCACTGACTGTGTGAATGGATTGAATACTATTTTTAAAAGAACACTTCAACTTCTTAATTTAGGAGAGAAAGTTAGACTTCAAACAATGCCATTGCCTAACAACTATAATACATTTGTTCTGCATGCAAATCATATAATTTCAGCTTCTTAAAACTGTAGAATTTACACAACCTATTTTCGTATTCTTTAGTCTCTAACAAGTATAAATGGGAATTGAGGAATAATCAGTAATGGTTATCTGCCTTCCTATTTAAAAACAATAATGATGCTCACTCATCCTGAACAAGGCCTTTAATTAATCATTGTAGTTATTCAGGTTGAAATCCCAGCGTTAGCCTCAGTGATGCAAAGCCGCAATATAAACTCATACTAAAATGCCATTCTTCTCTGCTCCAAACAATAGGATAGAATGCATTTGTATAGCAATATTGCGTTTATAATACCAAACTTTATAGGAGTAATTGCAAGTTTTTTCTAAATATATATTTGCCTAATTTGTCATTGACTATTTTATCTTAGAATAATTGTAATATTTTCTGAATGTATCTCTTCTTCCCATATGAGGACACCAAAGAGTTAGGCCTTATTCACACGACAGGGATTCTTCGCCGTGTGACGGCCATTCTTTGAATGGCCGTCACACAGCCGCAGTAGGAACAATAGACTTCTAATGGGGCTATTCACACGGCCGACTTTTTGATGCAGTGTGAAGGGCATGTGAGGAGATGGAGGAGATTTTTTGCTCCCTGTGGGAGCGGAATCCATAATCCCCGGCCACAGCATTGCCGAAGTTGTGGCCGGGAATTCGTCTCCAGGAGAATGTCCCTGAATTCACTGTCCATATATGGACAGTGACTTCAGGGACTTCTCCTTTGGCAGTCACCAAACCCTGAAGCTGAATCCTTGGCCACAACGGCCAGTGATTCTGCTCCAGGAGAAGTCCCTGACTTTATTGTCCATATATGGACAGTGACATCAGGGACGTGAAGCGGAATCCCCGGCCATCCAAGACACAGCTGTGGCCGGTGATTCCGCTCCAGGAGAAGTCACTGTCCATATATGGACAATGATGTCAGGGACATCTCATGGATCGGAATCACCGGCCGACGGGCCACTGTGGCTGGGGATTCCGCTTCAGGAGCAGGGAGCGCTCCAGGAGAAGTACATGATGTCACTGTCCATATATGGACAGTGAAGTCAGGGACTTCTCCTGGAGCGCTCCCCTACAGTGGCACTATCTACAGAAAGGGGGGGTGGGTGCCATCTACAGGGGGTGAGCCATCAACGGGGGGACATCTATGGGGCTGTGTGGTACCTATAGGAGGCTTGTGTGGCACTACCTAGAGGGGGGCTGTGCCAGTATCTACAGGGGGCTGTGTGGCATAAACTGCAGAGCGCAGTGTGTGGCATTATCTACAGTGGGCTGTGTGGCAGTATATGCAGAGGGCAGTTTGTGGCATTATCTACATGGGGGCTGTGGCAAGATCTACAGGGGGCTGTGTGGCATTATCTACAGAGGGAAGTGTGTGGCAAAAAAAAATGACAAATTAAATACATCCGTTTTTAAGACGGACAGGGAAAAAACTGATGCAAAACGGGTCAAAATTGGCCATTTAAAATGCGGACACGGCCCGGAACGGATTCGGAAAGGATGCAAAACGGGTGCAAAATGGCTGAGAAAAACGGACCAAAACGGTCATTTTTATCACCCAACACTCGGACCCTGTCGTGTGAATAGAGCCTTAGCACATGATTTCTGAATTTAAAGATATTGCGCAGGATTACAAAAGCAAGTCCATTTTTTTATTCCAAAAACATCACCACACATGTCCACAGTTTGTGTGTGGCATTGCATCTCAGCCCTATTCCCATCAATTGAGCTGAAATACCAGTGACAACCCATGGATAGGTGGGTGTGGCACTGTTTCTGGAAGAAAGCAACCATGTTTTCCTAAACCTGTGCAACCCCTTTAAGACAGGAGCTAGGAGATGAGACACAACCGTTCAGTCCCATAACACTCACTATCCATAGAAGTCAATTGAACATTGTACTGTCAAACAACCCTAGTAAAACTTTTCCATGAGCTTCTAAAATGAGAAAAATAATTATGCACTGGAAATCAAAAACTTATCATGTGGCCAGGGCACAGAGTAGATGGTCACCTATGGCGCCATTGGGGGGGGGGGCAGAAGCGGTCACAGTTTATGGATTAAAAAAATGACCACCCCTACATTTATATATGGATATCACATACACGAACATTACACACACAGACATAACATGCATGTTCAGCAGAGCTAAGCGTGTATGGTACGTGGGTGAATAAGAGTTGATGTTGGCTGAATGATTGTCTGATAACTGTCATGCTGAACTTCAGGAACCAAGGGTGGGGGTGTACTCTTAAACTCTTGCCTTGGCTACCAAGAGAACTGTTGCTGCCCGTGAGGTCAGAGTTTACCTATAGGCGGTCCTGAAGAAAGGGCGCTATAACCTACTTACCCCACCGTGATCCAGTGCCGTTTCTCCCTGCCGGCCGCTGTAATAAATCTCTCAGCTGGGCTTTCAGGGACGTCGAGCAGCACATAGATATAGCCATCCCCACCATATTTTTTCCCTATCCTGGTACTGCTGTTTGTGGGTCTCTGACCATATTGTTGAGACCTGTTTTGCTTCTGACTATTATCCTGTATTATGCTCTGTATATCTACAAACAAAACACATCTGAGCATTGTGCAAATATATATAGAGGAATGCATCCAGGATTGCACAAGGTGTAGGCTGTACAGAATGCTAGATGATACTTCCCCCAAATTTCTTGTATAACTGCATTGAAAAGAAGGTTGTTTAGCATAAACTATACTTTTATCAAGTTACCCTACAACTTTTTTGGCTGTGAAACTGGCATAGTTCGGTAGTTGGGCCATATTCATCAATAAATGTGCATTGTCTTGGGAGTATAGTGCACGCTACACTGTAACTACTGTACATTCTGGAATAAAGCTCTGCAGTACATTGACTGTGACAGTAGTCTACTCTGATGACCAAGTCTATATGGAAATATGTGTTCCATCTGCAAATGAAAAATAAATTTGTGGGACAATCATCTTGTGATAAAGTTTGTCTTGCGCGATCCTTACACCGATCTAATCAATACTGAATTTTACTGTTTAAGTCTTGCATCTTCTCATTTATGCAACTACCATCCTCTCTTGTATAAATACTTTAAAAATAATAAAAAATAGGACCACCGGCGCTACAAAGATGGACAAAGAGATGGAGGACTTAGACAAACATCACAGTAAGGTTTTAATGTCAAGGGCTACGCGTTTCAACACCGGACTGGTGTCTTCATCAGGCCAATTATTGGCCTGATGAAGACACCAGTCCGGTGTTGAAACGCGTAGCCCTTGACATTAAAACCTTACCGTGATGTTTGTCTAAGTCCTCCATTTCTTTGTCCATCTTTGTAGCGCCGGTGGTCCTATTTTTTATTATTTTTAAAGTATTTATTCTGGACAAAAAACTTTGTTTGATGTGTTTTTGGACCTGGCAGCAGCAGCCCCAATGCTCGTTTGACACCCCACTGTGTCCTTTGGGCTAGGTGAGCTTATTCCTAACAAAGTTTGCTCCCCTACCTAATTTTACCTTTACTTTGCACCATGTGGCGCCGTGTCTCTTTTTTTCTCCTGTTTTAATCCTCTTTTGTAGTTACTCCAGCCAAAGTCCTACCTAGAGATTAGCGGCTCTAAAAAAAAAAATATCTTCAATAATGCTACAAAATGCAAATCAGTCTAAATCTCTGAAAACTTGGCACATTACCATCACTAGTCTTAACCGAAGCCTACAGGACAAAGCTGTGTCCAAATTAGCTCCACTCTACATTTCCTCAGCAATCTCCAGATACCTACTTATTGCCAACCACCACCCAAGATTTAGATATTGGAAAGATGAAGAAAGGAAATCAAATGCAAACACACATAAAAAGCCTGGGTAAGTGAGGGTGTGCTGAGAATGTTGGGAAGTCCAAGGTCATAACCTTGGTTTCTTCTTTCGACAAGATTTATACCTGGTCTGAAGACTCACTCAACTCTTGTCAGGATTTAAACCCGGAAAATCCTGTGTCCCAGGAACTAGCTCTTTTTGTTGAACCAATGGTGCTGTTGGACAGCTCCAGTGCTGAATTTAGTGTCTATCTTCTCTTTGAATTCTCCCTCTATAGATTGCATTACCTTGATTGCTTTATTGGGCTCACCATTGTGGCTTCCATATAAGCCAGGACCTTACAGTGCCTCCTTGCTAGACTATTGAGCCTCCTGCTTATAATCTAGTTCCTCTCTGTCTTACATTACTACCAATTGCCATTTATCTGCGTACCGAACTTGGACTGTATCCTGTCCACTTCTCTGCCTTACTTAACTACCAAATTCCATTTACCTGTGTACCGAACCTGGACTGTTATTTGATTACTCTTGCTGTTTGCACCCTCCTGCCTCATCGTTTCAGCCACTGGACTCTGAATATGCCACAGTCCTTGACAACTCCTGTTCTAATAATACCTTGCTCGGCGAAGTAAGATACCTACAGTACTCTTTCTCTCACCCCTTGTAATTACCCATTTTTGCTTCTAAATTGGAAGTCAATACAGACAAGGTTCTTTGTGGGTTGAGTTATCTTTTTATTTACTGTATTTTTTTAAGTCCACGTGAATGTTTTCCGATGACAGTAGCATGCAGGGAAATGAGACTATACAAGTAGCATTAATTATGGAAGACTTAAGAAAGAAATTTTACAGTTCACAAAGTTGTAATGTTTTAGCAAAATCCTTGTTTGTACATTTTCTATTGAAGTTTAATAATTTTCACAACCTTTTATGAACCATTTTCATACAAAATATATTTGACTTGTCTGGTTGACATCAGTGACAACCTACGTTCTATAAAGTTTTGACACATAAATAAGAATATCATAAGGAGCAGTAGACTAAAAGACCCAATGCTAGACTTGATGGCTTTCAAACTACAAGAAAGAATAGCGTGTGTCCAAAATTTTTATAGGAGGCAGGACAATAATTAAGGCATGAAGATATTAATAGTGAAACTCAAGGAAGAGAAGGTATACAGCTTATTGACTGGCACATACGAGAGAAAATGTATTGAGGTTTAGGGAAATTAAGAATTAGAACACCTGCTAATAGAAGTCAGTACTCAAGTTTGGCACCAATTTCATTTTCTCATGAGTCATACCATCTGTGAGTTCAGGTAAAATATCCAGGACTTAGGCTTCGTTCACATCTGCGCTAGGGCTCCGTTCCAATGTCCCGTCTGAGCTTTCCGTCGGAACGGAGCCCTGACAGACACAAACGGAAACCATAGGTTTCCGTTTCCATCACTGTTGATTTCAATTGTGACTGATCCGGTGCCAATGGTTTTCATTTGCCTATGTTGTGCAAGGATTCAATCATTTTGATGGAATAATAGCGTAGTCGACTTCGCTATTGATTCTGTTTGTGTCTGTCAGGACTCCTTTCTGACGGAAAGCTCAGATGGAACGGAGCCCAAGCGCAGATGTGAACGAAGCCTAAATAAGTAAAAAACAAAGACATTTGAATAAGTTACTTCTTGGGAGGTGAAGCTAAGACTTGTCGGGTAAACACATTCCTCTCAACTATTAACATGGTGGTCCAATGTTTTTAACAAGACCATTTCTTAGAGGAAAAATGAAAGATTTTCTGTTTTTTACAAACCCTTTGGTTGGAGATGGTGATCACTTCAACTGCTAGGGGAGATCCAACCAACAGTCGATGTTCAAACATTATAGCCTGGAAGAATTGCCCTCATCCTGTAGCGTGTGTCTCCATCCTCAGAACCTTTCTGCTCCATACTTTACTTCTCTTGTAGAAGTACTTCTGAGATTTCGAACATGTGAATATCCACTGCTACCAGGTCCTTGAAATATCAGACACTTTTCCTCATATTATACTGCTCAGGATCCTGGGCGGGATCAATCTGGTTTTACTGGTCCCTGTTAGATGTAAAGATGTTATATTCTGCTTCATCTTCTGTCTTTGACTTGATCTGCTTTGTGACTCGGTCTTCCTCAACTACTGCTCATGTATCAGTCTGACAATATCAACTTTAGCTTGTGATAGAACCAGATCTATCTTTTCCTATATACACCACTGCTATGATCAGCTACAACTCAAAATACTTTACCTCATTTTGAACGTCAGAATATTTAGCAGCTGTCGCCTACAGTATACTGGGATACTCCGGGAGAAGCACCTTGGGCATTTCTTTTTGTAAGGGGGAAGAATTGGTAGTTCACCTTTCCCCATTCAGTGGCATTCATAGAAAAGAGTGTGACACCATAGCAAAGATCAAAATGGACCCACCATAATGGTTTTGCCATGCAGGAAAAAAGGACCGGGTGTTTGTTTATCCCTCCATCCTCTTTTCATGACCCTTAGGCAAATTTCTCATTACGTGCTCGCTAACAAAGCACTTACTCTGAAGAGGGGAATTCTTCATAGGTCCTTGACATTCAGTAGCAAAAGAGATTGAACCAATTAAGGCTTTGCCCCCTCTATAAGAGGGCTCCCTAGCAGCCGCATGGACTGCCTCTATGTTATCTATGTCCTTGATTCTCTCATCTAGCAATGACCCTATAGAGACACAGAAAGTTCAGAATTCAGTACATGATATTTGATCACACCAAAGAAAGACTTAGTATCCACAAATATGTGGGGGTCTTGACTAAAAAAGAACAATCGTAATAATCTTTGGTGAATGTAGAATAACGTACCATGTAGAGATCTATGTCAAATCCTACTGGGTAACAATCCCATGTGGTTAAACAATCCTTGCTTAAAGTGGTAAACATTTTTCTTTACATTTATTCTTCATATATACTGGTCAATGTGAATTGCTACAGTTCTTGAATTCAGCTAAACATGGTTATTCATAGATAGTAGCTATTTGTCTGCTGAAATTACAGTATATTACAGCATATTAGTATAAAGGAGTGCAGTTGTAATGATGGGGGTAGGGAAACAGACAAGTGAGCCCTAATCTACCCGCTACTCAGTCCCTGCCTACTTGCAACGACCCGCCCTAGGTGACGGGGTACAGCTGGGCGATGGTCCATACGCTCAATAAGTGCACGACAGACAAACGGACAAGGGTACACAGAAGCAAGGGAAAAGGGGCAGTTGCCCACGGCAACACCGTGAGCAACAAGAGTGGTGAACGACCCGAGTCAAACCAGGAGTGTACGAGGTACCAAACGCAGAGCAGGAGAGTAGTGAACAAGCCGAGTCAAACCAGGAGTGTACAAGGTACCAAACGCAGAGCAGGAGAGTAGTCAGTAAGCCAGGGTCAATATGAAGCAGGGTAAAATAGTTCAAGAAGCTGCAGCAGGGCCAGGAAACCAAACAAGAAGAATCACAAGCAAAGAGGAACAGGAAAGGCAGGTATAAATAGACAGAGGGCGGGAGCTAGCTCCGTCTGGCCAGACTGTGATAGGCTCTCCCACTCCTAAGCCTGCCATCCTGAGTGGTGGAAGATGGAGTCAGTCTCACAGACATAGAAGCAGGTGCAGACTGATTACCTATGGGCGTAGACACAGAAGCTGAGCCTGGCAGATCCTTAACAGCAGTGTTGTCAGAAAGAATGGCCCTAATGCCAACATTGCTTATATTATAATGACCATAGGCAAATAAAGCAGTATGGATGAACATATAGGCATAAGCCAATATCCCCTGCTTATTTTCATTGACTTTGTGGTTATCACATGACCATTGCGGGTGCAGAGCTACGGTGGCTTGTGCATGTGCCCAGGTGCTGGGTATCAGTTGGATGCCAACAAACAACTCTTGCAGGTAAATGAAAACAATGGGTGGGAGCCACTTCATGGTCTCATGATTACGTGATAAAGGGGTTCTGTTTTCCCGAAACACATTGTACATCAAGAAACCCTATATCTCTCTTTTTTATGTAGATTATATTGTTTTAGATAATTGTAAAAGGACTCAATATATATAACTATATATATAATGAATACTTACTACACACTCACCCACATGTGTACAAGGGCTGGTATAATAGCTGGGTTTCACCTACTTGGTCGCCCACTATTACTACCCCCTTTATAATCAGGGTCACTAGGGTTATGCCTAGTTCCCCTACCTTTTCCTTATACTAACGTCTACTTGCTTTGCTTCTACTCAACGGAATAAGACCGTACAATAAATACAATTGTATAGTAAATAAAGGGTAATATTTATTACTAACAATAATCACACTTACATATAAAATACACAAACTAAACACAGAACACAGTAACTGATCACAGTATAGTATCAGTATACCCCAATACACATAACACGTTAATATATACTGAGTATACTCACACTATACGTAGTACAGTATAAACACGGTATCCTATGTTATGCCTCCACCCACATACCTAAACATACATATGAATACAGTTACGTTACAATCCAATACACGCTACCTAATATCACTTTCCCTATACTCTAAGGGTTCAGCAATGGGTTATCAAGGGGAATGGGTTGCTGTGTATACAGCAGGGCTAGCAAGTTACTCAGGGCAGCAAGGGTAAACAGGGACTCAGGGCTACAAGGGTTGAAGTAAGGAGGGGGGAGATCATAACGTGTAGCAGCTGCTACACGTGGATACTTAGCAGTCCATGTGGTCTCTCAGGAAGGGCCATGAGCCAAGAGCAGGCCAGGAGGGAAGAGGAAACCCTTAGTGGAGCCAGGTAGCAGGAACAAAAGAGAAAGAGCTTTGGGAACGTTTGTCCTTTTAAACCTCCCCGTGCACACCTGTGTGACCTCACAGGCTCATGCACGTGAAAGGGAGGGGGCCTGGGCCTCATGGAATACCATTATCTAGTATGGGGATGGGTATACACCTTTCTGGAGGGACAAATCTATATATATATATCTACACTCACATGTATATAGATATAAATATATAAAACACTTCCCTTTACAACAATAAAATATATATTTATTTTTTCTCAAAAACGTGTTGGACTCGTGGAAGTCTTGCACCTGAATGGTGTTTCTTTTTTACAGTGGATTCCACCTGGTTCCCATTGTTTTTGTCTACCTGCATTTACTCCCCAGCGAGGTTAGCACCTGACGCTCTGGGGATTACGGCACCAGCAGCATTCTTCCTAACCAACTGGCTCTACAATAGGGTTGTGCCTATCCATGCACAACCCCTAAATGTGAGCCTCCTTTTACTATACCTAACAGAGAAAGCCATTGTTAATCTGACGTACTCACACTATGTAGCGCCTTTTTGTTCTCTCTGTTCCCAACCAGCCTTTATATCCAACAAGCAACTCTTGGCCAGGGTATTTAAATGCAGGGCTAAGACGACAAGCTGAACCTTCTCCCAAGATGAAGGAAATCCTATCTCGGACTATTGGTTCAGCATGCCAATGCAGTGAATGCAAATATTAGAGATATGACAGTCACATTATTTCCCAACCTTCACTTGGCATTGCATACAAAATCAAACTTGACTCATGAGCCCTAACGCACCTGAATTAAAATTAAATTTAGTAGTGCTCTTAAAGCACAAAGCTCTGTATAATGCAGTGGTCTCCAAGCTGCGACTCTCCAGCTGTTATAAAACCACAACTCCCATCATGTTCAGACTGCCAACAGCTGTCAGGGCATACTTGGAGATTGGCAATAGATGGAGAGTCACAGGTTAGAGCCCACTAGTATAATGTATATTTTAATTTGAAAAGAAGTGTGATGTAAGATGATATACAACATGTCCAATGCAGCAGATACTGTATGATATTTATAACAGATATCAAATTATACAGTCATCACTCTAGGTTTATGAAATAAAATGTAATATTTTTAAGTAACACTTAGTGATATACAAAAGCCTTATCCATTTCTGAATCCATTTACAGTTCTTGATGGATGTCAGAAAAAAAAGTCAAGTGTGTGAAAGCTATGAAAAAAAGTCGAATCTGCTAGTCCTGCATATTATAATGGTGTTAAAAATAACGGCAGAAAGGCAAGATGAAATTGGCAAAGTAAAATAGACTCACTGCGAATTGGGAAAAAATAAGAAGTTGTTATTCATACTTTTGGAAAACAAAAGTAATTCTTGAAAACTTTGAAAACTTAAGACATTAGATAAACTTTATCCTCACATATTTGTGGTTAATATATTATTACAACAAAACACATTTCCATAAGAACCTTATTCATCACATTCAGTCTTCTAAGAAACTAAATGACAGAGAAAAGTTCTAAGAAACTAACCGTTCATGACACTTTTGTCTGACATACTGTACTGTATACAAGTTTTGGGCAACTGGAGGCCCTAAATCGCTCACCTTGCGGCCATCGGACCTTTGAATTATGTCCTCAGAACCTTGTGCTAAATTTTTCATTTTGTTAGTATGTTCACTAAACAACAAGCTAACAAATTACAGAGAAGATATTTCAAAGGCTACTACCAATATAGCTAGAATTCATGTTAAATAGGACCTGTCACCTTTCCTGACATGTCCGTTATCGTAAATAATTGTATTCCCCATGAAATAACAATTCTGGAGCATCTTTTCTTAGATCTCATTGTGCCGTATCTCTGTTATTCCGCCCACAAATTTATGAATAAATTAACAAGTTGGTGTTACCAGTTTGGGGTGTGTACCCACACAATTTGACACTGTCCAATCAGTGTTCACAGTCTTAGACTGTGTAGAGACACGCCCCTTTGACAAGAGGAATGGTAACACCCAGTTGTCAATTTATTCATAAATTTCTAGGAGGAATAATAGAGTAGAGTTATAGGAAAAGATGCTCCAGCATTGTGATTTTGTGGGGAATTCAAGTATTTACTAAAAAAAAAGACATGTCAGGAGAGCAGACAGGTCCTCTTTAAAAATGTCCGCTGGAACAGAATGAAAACATTTCAATATACTGTAGCTATTAATAACAATGTAACATAATGAAATAATTAAAAACTGTTACACAATAGTTGATGGGGCTTAGATGGGTGATAAATGTTAAATTCCTCGGGACCCCACTAATCACTAGCACTTGGTCCCGAGTCCCCAGTTTCTTCTCACCTGCAAGTCCAGGAGGAGGAGTTAAGGGGGTTGAGCAGATGAGATGTATGGAAGATATGAAAACAGCTGAATGCTTTTATATGTCCCAAGTTACATACTGTAGAATAGATGAAGAAAACATACCTTCCCTATGTAGGGACTGCACAGCCCACATCTATCACAAAAAAGTAAAAATCCAAGGAACTCTCCAAGCAACTAATACACTCTGCTAAGCCCAAAACAGGGCTCTATGTTGTGCCGTTCCTTGGTTATTCGTCCTGGAGATTCAGAAATAAATACTACAAGGCATTACAATTCCCATTGTCAACAGGGTGTGCCCCCACACACTTTGACACTGTTTAAATTAGTGCTGACAGTATCAGATTGAGTAGGGGCACATTCTATTGGTAAGGGAACTAGTACCTCCCAGTGGTCATTTTTTTATACATTTCCAGGAGGAATAACAGAGGAATGGTACAATGCAGAATTCTAAGAATAAATGCTCCAGAACTGTTGTTTCATGGGGAGTGGATTTATTCAAATAGACATGTCAAGAGTACTAATAGATACTCTTTAAACATTTACCCATTCCAAAGTCATGACTACCATGAATTTTTACAAATATTGGCTTTGTTATGACTCATAATAACATAAAATGATTTGGTCCTTCAGCGCCTTGATGGAAATTTTTTTTTTTTTACATCAAATTGTACAAAAAAAAAGCAAAAGAACATGTCATTGAATGTCTTCAGAGATTTCCCATCCTCTGAGGGGTGGAGGAGTTGATTCTGTCATCTCTGTGGAGCTAGATTTGATTAAATCCTTGCCTTAATTCTTTTTCATCCCAGGTTGCTTCCTGTGAAGACTGAATCTCCTTTACTTTACTAGTGGATTTGCAAAACATTAACCTATTTCAAAAGCTTTAAAGTCCTCATAAAATGCTAAAAGGAACGGTTGGGAAATAAAATATTCCTGCCTACACACCTTGAACTTGCCTTTAAAGTTGTTTTGGCTGTGGAGGTTAAAAACGGATTTTTTTTTCTTCTTCCCTCAAGGGAAAATCATTTTCACATCTGTGGATACATCAAAATGAAATCCTCAGGTTTCAAGACTTTAAAACGCCCAAATACATTACACCAAACATTTTTCTCAGTTTATTGTTTTTATTTAGTCCAGGAACAGAGCCACTGTCGTCCATTGGTGGTGTGTGATAGTGAAGCTAATCTCCATCCAAGTAAATGATGACAGCAGCAGTAGAGGAGAGTGTTGATCTTGTCAGAAGCAGTGACCTGTCTTTTCATGTGCTTATATTAGGGTAGACAAGGCTACATGTTATAGGAACAGTGTTAAATTGTGAACGGAGCAATAGAATGAAGTGCATGGAAATAAAACACTCAATACCTAATCAGTGGATGAGTGTGTTGATCTTGTGGGAGGCAGTGACCTGTCCTCTCATGTGCTTATATTATGGTAGACAAGGCTTCATGTTATAGGAACAGTGTTATAATGTGAACAGAACAATAGAATAAAGTGCATTGGAATAAAACACTGAATAGCTAATAGGTGGATGAGTGTGTTGATCTTGATGGAGGCAGTGACCTGATCATTGATTATGTAAGGCTAAAATACCAATCAATTATCTTCCAGACACAGCAACACTTTCAAGAAAATTGCACAAAACCGCAGTATCACTGTGACTTGAATAACAGTGAAGTGGCCGCTTCTGCGAATCGCCGGGTCAGACAAATCATTCATTGGAATATCCTAAATGTGGGAGGCAGTGACCTGTCCACTCATGTGTTTATATTATGGTAGGCAAGGCTGCATGTTCTAGGAACAGTGTTATAATGTGGACAAAGCAATAAAATGAAGTGCATGGGAATAAAACACTGAATAGCTAATCGGTGGATGAGTGTGTTGATCTTTTGGGAGGCAGTGACCTGTCCACTCATGTGCTTATATTAGGGTAGACAAGGCTGAATTTTATAAGAGCAGTGTTATAATGTGAATAGACCAATAAAATTATGTGCATGTGAATAAAACACTTAATAGCTAATTAGTGGATGAGTGTGTTGATCTTGATGGAGGCAGTGACCTGATCATTGATTATGTAAGGCTAAAATACCAATCAATTATCTTCCAGACATAGCAGCACCTTCAAGAAAATGGCACAAAACCGCAGTATCACTGTGACTTGAATAACAGTGAAGTGGCCGCTTCTGCGAATCACCGGGTCAGACAAATAATTCATTGGAATATCCTAAATGTGGGAGGCAGTGACCTGTCCACTCATGTGTTTATATTATGGTAGGCAAGGCTGCATGTTCTAGGAACAGTGTTATAATGTGGACAAAGCAATAAAATGAAGTGCATGGGAATAAAACACTGAATAGCTAATCGGTGGATGAGTGTGTTGATCTTTTGGGAGGCAGTGACCTGTCCACTCATGTGCTTATATTAGGGTAGACAAGGCTGAATTTTATAAGAGCAGTGTTATAATGTGAATAGACCAATAAAATGATGTGCATGTGAATAAAACACTTAATAGCTAATTAGTGGATGAGTGTGTTGATCTTGATGGAGGCAGTGACCTGATCATTGATTATGTAAGGCTAAAATACCAATCAATTATCTTCCAGACATAGCAGCACCGTCAAGAAAATGGCACAAAACCGCAGTATCACTGTGACTTGAATAACAGTGAAGTGGCCGCTTCTGCGAATCGCCGGGTCAGACAAATCATTCATTGGAATATCCTAAATGTGTATTCCTAAGAACCCTCTTTAAAGTAAATCACAGCCCCTGTTTTTAAGGAAGAAAAGCTTTTCTTTTTTCCTGATCTCACAAAAAACTAAAAAAAATATGGATGAGACAGCAACCAATTTGTGCATCTAAGCATAAAATAGTCTCTTATAAATAAACACATTAATATATTGTATAAACATTATAAAATCATTCATTTATTCCCTCCAATCATAGTGTATTGGGAGCACATGATCCCTTGTGATACTTGAAATTTGCAGCCTGTATTTTTTTTCTTATTCATTCCTGGAGAACAGTTTCGACGTGTTTACTGATTAGTTCATTCTTCTCTATCAAACTAATTATGGACTATATTAAGCAGAAAGGGAAAAGTTAGCGCAATAAATCCCTGCACCTGGCAGCCGTCTTCCTCCCAATACGCAGTTTTGTTGATTAGACTTCAATTTATTAAATATATATTTCTGACTTCCATTTAAATGTTTATTATACCCTCCATTAACTACAAGAGTGCCTCAAGATCATCTTCGTATACTGTACGTGCCACCATTCCCATCAAGCATGCAAATAGCTAATCGGATATTTATTGCCTGGAGCTAAAAGAAACCACCAGTCAAAAGCGAAAAAATCAGCTTTCACCTTGTGTTGGTATTTGCTACTAATGGGCACATTGTAAACTATTTGTGTTCCCGGTATTCACTGTTACAGTATGGTTTCTACATTGTAGCAACTAGATACTGTTATCTGCATGACACTTATTTTCCAACTCCCAACTTCTTTATGTTATTTTCCTTTCCTAAAGCCATACACCTATTCTATCCTTAGGTCATACGCATTAGATAGCCATTGGCTGAACATTGGCATCAGCTATCTCTCCCGACTCTCCTATATACATGCATACTCAGCTCTGCTAAGTGTACATGTATATTTTAATGGGGATAAAACCATTTTCAGACAACTCTGGCAGTAGCTTATTCCCAGTGGAAACAAAGGAGCACACATGTGAAAATCCCAAATTCTTCTTCTTTCCCCCTTTTTATCTACCCCGATACATATTAAATCGTTGGAATAATCCAACAAAATTTGCGGTTTATCTGACTTTAATGTGTTTGACCAGTTTTACATGCAACAGTTGTAACATCTAAGCTCTGCCCCGGGGTGGTACAGATTAGAAAATGGCACTTGAAGATGATAATTTAAGAAATCATTCATGGGAGATTAAAAAAGGAATTCATACATTTCAGTTGTGTTATCACTGGTGTCCAACAAAAGGTAATATTATGTAATGACTGGCGTTTCTTCCATTAAAAAGAATGAGCATTAAGTGAGCGACAAGAGAATACGTACCATAGAGGTAGCCTACGTGGCTGCTGTAGTGCCCATGTGTGAAAGAGGGCTTAGCCCAGTTTGGTTTCACCCCTTATGGGTGGTAAGAAACTGTGCTGGTGCCCCCTCTTCACAGGCTTTACAATGTTAGGAAACAAGGGAATTAACCCATAAATCATAAGAGAGAGAGAAGGAGCAACCAAGCATAAAGTCCTCCTGCCTCAGGTTATCATGATTGTTACCCCCACAAGCTGCACCAGAAGGGGACTATATTTTAAGCTTTGCCATGGGTCCCCTATTAATTTATTGTGCAACAAGGAACCAATTTATATACGGGGTCGGCCTTATCGGTTTGCGACCTTTGCAATCACAAATGACGCATTAGCCAAACCTGCTGAAGAGGGGACTTCAAATGACCTGGCATCAAAGGCATGGAGCCTTGTATCTTAATATTAATTATTTAGACATTGTAAAGCCCTGTTATTAGATGACTTTATGGATGGAGCTGTTATTTGGTCACTGTAACTTAGTACTGATGAGCACTGTATGGTGGTATTAACATTGTGGGGCTGTTATTTAGGCACTGTATAGTATATTATTTTTGCAGTGTCTTATGGGGGTGGCACAGTATAGCAACTGTATGGAAGTGTTATTTGGCCTGGCCAACGTATGGCGCTGTTATTTGGGCACTGTCTTCTATGGCGCTTATAATTAGGCATCATATGGTGTGGCTATTTATACACTATATGGCAATACACCACATGGAGGTGCCAACAGAGGGTACTGCACAGGGTACCATCCAATGTAAGGCTCTTTCATTTTGTTAGAATGTGCTGATTAAACTTCTGTGTCTCTTATGTATTGCATATATGTGGGGTTAGTAACTGCCTCCATTTTTTGTTCTTGCACTCCTCCCATTCTGCCCTGGGTGATTTTAATTAGTTTAATGCTGGTTCCTACCTGCCCCAAATATATGTAGGCTTAGTCCCAGTTCTGGGTGCATGTGCAGCGTAGGACCCCACCCTATAGAGGTCGACTTGTCATGGCAGATAGGCTCACACAATTTGATCAAAATGTGCTCTAAGAAACTCTCTATTGTAAGTAGATTCAGCAGTAATGCACAGTTATTTAATTATAGTGTTTAGGTGGCATTAGTGTTCGCAGAGTGCAGTCACCATTTTGTTGTGTGCTATACATATATATATATAAATATATATATGTAGTTAATAATTCTACAAGTTGGTTAAAAATTTATTAACTCTGGGTTTAATGAGCCTTCAACCCTCCTTCCGTAGTTGTAGGTGTGAGCCCTAGCAGATCTCAACTTGGTACAGGCATCTTAAGTTAAAAACCTATTTCAGAGGATTTATGTTAACTACAAATTAAAACTCTAGCAAATAATTCCTTGCAGCTGTAGTTATAATTTCCCCATACATAATTAACTTCCAGGCTATGTTCAATAAACCCCTCTATCTCCTGCATTTGATTTTGACACGCCACCTATCTCGAGTAATAAATCAGCTTACGGAAAATGATGATCGCAGAGCTGTAATTTAAGATTGACTCCTAACATCAATAAATAAAAGCAGCTGCAAAGTCATTAGGATTAAAACTTACGGCACAAACAAGTCTTACTTTTGTTTGTACCTTAAGTTTGTAAACGATACTCAGTATAATTCTTCTATTGACATTCTCGAAAGGTTTTAGGAAGATGGATGTTCTCCAGGGAAGAGTTGTCATAAAGAAGAGAGAATCAAACCAGCAGAATAATACAATAAGTTTATGTATCACACCGGTTCAACCAAGCAGTGATAAACCGTGGCCGCCTTGGAGGAGATGGCTGACAGATTTCATTTGTACAAGTTCAAATCTTGGCCCAATGTCACATGTCATATTATTTCACCAGCCCTTCGGTGTTTTACAGGCACCCTGTAGGTGCTGTCATGGGGATTAGAAGAGAACTTTGCCATTTGAAGTATTGGGAAGCCCTCAATAACATGACCATTGTTGACTTTTCGAAGAACAGCAAGAACAAGACATAAGCAAGAAATGTATGTATAGTTGTCACCTTCTATGGAAATTGAAATCTCAAGTAGATGTCGAAATCTTCGGCTTTTGAAAAAAATCTAAACATGTAACTTATTATGTTTGTTGGAGACAAATATTGTATAAAGAAACTGTGCTCAACTTTTTGATAGACAGATAAAATAGTTCAAGAACAGAAAAAGTTGATCGAAATCTATGAGCTTTAAACGTAACCATAGTAGACTGCAAGTGAGACATGAAGTGAATCTATTTTTCATCTTTCATTTTTGTATATTTTTGTAAATGGAAAATGTGGATGTTTTAATCTAATGGCCTGACTGCTGTAATGTACTTAACTTGCCCCATTCCTGTGTCGTCTTCATCGGCCAGCTGCCGCCGCCGAGAGAGCAATGGCACGGGGGGCATGCACAGTGTGCACTGCCGCTCGATTGCTAGTAAAGTTAGAGCCATTTCTTTTGGTTAGCAAATCCCAGACCGTCTAACTATTTTCCTGCACTTTGTTGTTGGACTTAGTTCTACTTCTGGTATTTGACCCGTGGCCTGTCGTCAACTCTGCATCTGCCTCATCCACATCTCTGTATCGAGGTTACAGGATGAACACCAAGGATTCCTTAAACTCCGCACCTCAATTTAGCGAGTGCCAAGCGGGCGGCGGTTTTAGATATCAGCAGGTGAGTGGTACTGCGCCATTACAACTACTTGATATTTGTAAGTCCCCTTCAGCATAGAACATTTATACATTCATAGGTTCTCAGCTGAACTGCAAATGTAATAGAGGTGCTATTACACTTGTAACACATGTTCACCTGTGAACCCCATTGTAGGTTACATACAGTACATTATTTACCTAAAAAGATGAGTAACTTTAAAAATACATTGCTTTTCTTAACATGTACTGATCATAAGATACAGCCTGCATTATACTCCAGAGCTGCATTCACAGTTCTGCAAAGCAGAAATTTCCCAGCTTTGCTTTCTGGCTCAATGTTTGCATAGGGCTTGTTCTAGTGGTTTGCATTCTGAGAAATCTAGTCTTGTACTGTACAATTACCTGATGTAGGTAAACTAACTGTATTATAGGAGAATAGCTGATAGGGGTGTCTGATAACAAGTTTGTTGACTGTTTCCAATGACAACCAGCAGAATTGAGAACGCATTTTTGGGCTGTAAAGGCTGTATTTTAGGATCAATACAATAAACCAATCCAACTAAGATGAAAGTATTCAATGAGTAGATAGGAGGGTAATAAACATCTTAAAGTTGTCTTCTTAGAATTTACTTACGCAACATGTCAATCTATGCAGAGGTGACCATGCATAGATGAGCTCATCGGGGCCATGAAACCTATGTGTGATTGTGCTTGTAGGCTTTCATAAATCCCATTTACTTTAATGTAGAAATATGCGACCACCCCTACACTGAAGAAGGAGACTGAGACCCTGTGATCTCAAAAATGGTTGGTGTCCCAGTGGCTTGCTTTTTATCACTTGGTCTGATTTGTGCGGCAGAAATGTTAGTTCTTGGTAAACCTGTTTAAGGGCCTGTTCACATCAGCTTTGGAGGCTCTGTTAGAGGCCTCTGTTGCAGGTTCAGCAGAGATTACCGGAAACAATATGGCAGTATGCTGTGGAAAGCAGACGGAACCTATTAAAGTCAATGGGTTTCGGTGGTCGCCGGTGAAGTCTGTGTTGCAACTGAACAATTGCATTGGGTATTTCCTTGTCCTGCTCCTCTAACGGAACAGAATAACGGAACACACCGACACAGATGTGAACAGGGGCTAAGACATCATCATACAACTAAATATAAAACGTATTATTGTTATTATTATTATTATTATTGTTGTTGTTACTTCTACTATGATTATTATTACTATTCTTATTATTATTATTATTATTATTGTTATTACTACTATTTATGTAGTCTAGAAGCTATTAAAAATGCATTAGCTCTTGTTTTCTGCATGCATTTGAACACCTGCCAAACAAAAGTAAGATACAGAGAACACGACTAAAGTTTGATGGATGAAAAAAACAATGTATTGTAGCACTTATAATAAATACAGTTTGGTTAAGACACAAAATGATATTAACCTTGATCCTTGGTTCCTGATAGTATTTAAAATTAATTGTGCAAACAAACAAATAATCCCACACACAAGCTCACATAGGTATACACGGGCACTTAGGCTGGGTTCACACGAGCATGTTACGTCCGTAATGGACGGAACATATTTCAGGCGCAAGTCCCGGACCGAACACACTGCAGGGAGCCGGGCTCCTAGCATCGTACATAACTAGTCCCTGCCTCTCCGCGGAACTACTGTCCCGTACTGAAAACATGATTACAGTACGGGACCGTTGTCCCACAGCGAGGCAGGGACTCCTAGCGTCGTACATAACTATGATGCTAGGTGCCCGGCTCCCTGCAGTGTGTTCGGTCCGGGACTTGCACCCGAAATACATTCCGTCCATTACGGACGAAACATGTTCGTGTGAACCCAGCCTTATAGATGTGTGCAGGCAAACACAGACATACATACATACATACATACATACTTACATACATACATACAAATAAACAAACAGAAAGACAAACACATAGGCAGACATGCACAGCTACATACAGATATACTCATACCGTACAGGGTAGCTGTAATAAACAATGTATTGTAGCACTCTGCCACTTAGAATAAATATGGTTTGGTTAGGCCACAACATGTCATTGTCCTCAACCTTAAAATGAATTGTGCAAACACACACACTGCCTACACACACACACGCACACACACACACACACACTGCCTACACACACACACACACACACACACACACACACACACTGCATACATACATACATACATACATATTTACATACATACACAAACACACATACATACGCACACCCTCCATACACACACACGCACACACACACACACACACACACACACACACTGCATACACACTCCATACACACATACACACACACACACATACACACACTCCATACATACACACATACACTGCATACACTCCATACACACAATCTACACACACACACACTGCAAACACACATAAATACATACACACACATACACACACACACTGCATACACTCCATACACACAATCTACACACACACACTGCAAACACACATAAATACATACACACACACACACACACACACTGTATACACACACTGCATAGATACACTGCAAACACACACTGCCTACACAAACACACACTACACAAACACACACTACATACACACCCTCACTGCTTAGACACATACATACACACGCACACACACACACACACTGCATGCATACACACACACACACACACTGCATACACACATACATACATATACAAACTGCATACACACACATACATACACACACTGCACACACACACGCTGCCTATGCACTTACATACACACTGGATACACACATACACACACTGCATACAGAGATATATACACACCCACAAAGAGGCAGAAACATACACAGTTACTTACAGATATACACAGGCAAACACAGACATACATACACATGCACACACATGGACACAGACATACAAATATACATACACTTCCATAGTCATTAAATGGCACAAAAACCAAACCCCATTATTTTTACACCTTCATGTTTTACTTGCAGTTTGTAGTATATGAATGTTTTTATGATTCTATCCTCCTATAATATATTTGTCTAAGCAGCACTTTTAAGATCAATATCATCATTAAAATTCAGAATTGTATCATCTATAAACAGTAACTCTTCCAAGGTTTTACCTCTCTCGGTTTTATAATCCTAAGATATGAGAAGTCGTTTTTTTATTATTTTTTCAATTACATGACATTTGGGAAAATCTGAAATCTACCTTTATATATAACTCAAAATAATAAGTGCTTTGCCATTAAAATGAACGTGACAGGCTGCTTAAGGTGTGTAGCATCCATGGCCGCGGACTGTCGGGATGACTCACCCCCGGCGGCCGCAGCCATGACTCTGTGAGCGCTGGCCCACATCTCCTCCCCAGGAGATGCCAGCGCTCACTTTCGCTCCGGGACGCTGTGTCCCGTAGGGTGCGTGGGCACGCTCGTGCCTGGCCTTGAAGCTCCAGTCCGTGCACATGGGAATCATCATTAATTAGCCCATGATCACCCTGGACTATAAGAAGGGCCCTGCCCCTTTGCTCATTGCCTGAGCGTTGTTGTGTTTTCCTATGTTAGTCTTGTTCCCGTGCATTGCTACCTTTACACTATATGCCGTGCTATTTGTTCCTGTCCCTTAAACCTGCTGGAGTCGTGTTGTGCCTCCGGTTCCGCCTGCTGTTTTACACCACATCTGGTGTCTGCTGTCAAGGTCCCATCTGTGCCTAGCCAATGCTACTGTCTGTACCACTACAGGTACCCTTGTGTGTGGACTATTTATATATTGACTTGCTTGTGATGGATATATCCGTCGCTCGTTGTTAAGGGGTTCACATATGCAGTTTTTTATGTAGTTTTTGGTGTAATTTTTTAGCTAAAGCCAAAGATAGATCCATCAGTCCTTCTTTTATAATTTGCCTTTCTTTTGGATCTTCCTTTGATTTTGAATCTAAAAACGGCATCAAAACGTGCATGTGTGATTCCAATCTAAAGATGTGCAGCTAAGAGGTCATTAATAAGATCTACTTAGCATCTTTTCATTGCAGTCATTAGCCTACAGTAGATTTTACGACAGTCTTAGTAAAGTAGACAGTTGCATGAATTGCGCTACATTTTTTAAAAGGTGCATGCATCTTAATAAATTTTACGCTATTTGAACTGTCTGAGAGGCAGAAATTGAAGACTACCATATGCCTGTTATGTGCAGTTGTAATTTTTTTTTTTTTACAAAATTTACGTAATTTTCAGCTATTCTACAATATTGTAATGAATTGCTATCCTTTCTGGTTGAAATGCTAACGTGACTGTAAAATGGAGACGATCAGTCATCTGACAGGTCATGCTGCCTAAGGGCTAAATACACTGTTGTAACTACTGACTTTTATCACAGCAGTAGTTCCTTATATCTCTAGAAATGTCAGACCTAACTTGTGCTCTAAGATAGATAGATAGATAGATAGATAGATAGATACGGGTGCCGACACCCCCCCATATGCCGGTGGCGCCGCTAGCTACTCATTTTTTTTGTACTAAAACTGTGAGTGGCGTTACATACAGTGGGGGCTCTATCTACAGGGGGGGTCATCTATATGTGGGGATGTGAGCCACTATATACAGGGGGGTTTTTATGTGGAGATGTGGGCCACTATATACAGGGGGGTCTATATGTGGGGATGTGGGGCACTATCTACAGGGGGAGCTATATGTGGGAGACTATATATAGGGGTGGGCTTTATGTTGAGCACTATCTATAGGGGTGGGCTATATGTGGGACACTATATACAGGGGGAGCTATATGTGAGGTACTACCTACACAGGTGGGCTTTATATGGAGCACTATCTATAGAGGGAGCTATTTTTAGGGCACTATATACAAGGGTGGGCTATATGTGGGACACTATAAACAGGGGTGGGTTACCTGTGGGGCACTATCTACAGGGGGCTATATGTAGGGCACTGTATACAGGGGTTGGCTATATGTGAGGCACTATCTACAGAGGTGGGCTATATATGGAATACTCTCTATAGGGGAAGCTATATGTAGGGCAGCACAGTGGCTCAGTGGTTAGCACTATTGCCTTGCAGCTCTGGAGTCCATATGTGGGCACTATCTACAGAGGGCTGTATGTGGGGCACTATCTACAGGGGCTTCTATGTAGGGCACTATCTACAGAGGCTCTATGGGGGTCACTATCTACAGGGAGCTATGGGGGCACTATCTATAGTGGGAACGGTGTGTGTGGGACACTGTGTATGGTACTATTATAATCAGAGACACAGTGTATGGCGCTATTATAGTTAGAGGTGCAGTGTATGATGCTTTATTATATTTAGAGGTGTTGAGAATTTTAACTTTGTTTATAGGTGCAGAAATGTTTTAAGAGTTTAAAAGTAAGAAGCTGAAGAAATCTGAGCGGAAAAAGGCAGAAATAGGTTGTGGCCGGGAGAAATCCATCATAGAGGTCTGGACCGGAGGGAGAAGAAAGGAACTAGAATCTGAGATGTCACCGGTGAGTCACTTAATGTAAATGTTTATTCTGCCTCTAATCAGCACTGTAGTCACTGGTGATGTATAGTTGTACTGACCTTTGTTCTGGGGATGTATATATGTACTGAGCTTGGTTCTGGTGCTGTATTTATGTACTGAGTTTTGTTCCGGTGCTGTATATATGTCAGAGCTTGGTTCTAGTGCTGTATTTATGTACTGAGCTTGGTTCTGCGGATGTATATATGTACTGAGCTTGGTTCTGGTGCTGTATATATGTCAGAGCTTGGTTCTAGGGCTGTATTTATGTACTGATCAACAGAAATTGTACTTGAAGCATAAGTCAAACCATCAGGTATGACAATGATATATCAGAAATCCCAAAATATACCTGATGTAAAAAATAACACCAAGTAGGCAGAAAATAAAATATGTAAATCTTTATTATCCCATACGGGAGAAGTTACCCACAAAAAACATACATCTAAAATACAAAAAACTAAAAACACCCCAGAAGGGAATGTGCATCAAGTCCCACGGAAATGACAATATGATATAGCAGGATAATAACATGAGACATATGAGTGAATAGCCAGAAGATCCAATATCTAGAATGATGGCAGAATATGACTCAATATAATGCAAAGGTGTATCAAAGTCTACAAAAATCTAAGTAGATAGTCATTTACCTGAAGTGGACATGATAAGAAACACACTCCGATCCAAGGGCCACCTCGAAACGCGTTTCGCTTCCTTCGTCAGGAGGAATATAGGGGTGGGCTATATGTGAGGCACTATCTACAGAGGTGGGCTATATATGGAATACTCTCTATAGGGGAAGCTATATGTAGAGCAGCACAGTGGCTCAGTGGTTAGCACTATTGCCTTGCAGCTCTGGAGTCCATATGTGGGCACTATCTACAGAGGGCTGTATGTGGGGCACTATCTACAGGGGCTTCTATGTAGGGCACTATCTACAGAGGCTCTATGGGGGTCACTATCTACAGGGAGCTATGGGGGCACTATCTATAGGGGGAACGGTGTGTGTGGGACACTGTGTATGGTACTATTATAATCAGAGACACAGTGTATGGCACTATTATAGTTAGAGGTGCAGTGTATGATGCTTTATTATATTTAGAGGTGTTGAGAATTTTAACTTCGTTTATAGGTGCAGAAATGTTTTAAGAGTTTAAAAGTAAGAAGCTGAAGAAATCTGAGCGGAAAAAGGCAGAAATAGGTTGTGGCCGGGAGAAATCCATCATAGAGGTCTGGACCGGAGGGAGAAGAAAGGAACTAGAATCTGAGATGTCACCGGTGAGTCACTTAATGTAAATGTTTATTCTGCCTCTAATCAGCACTGTAGTCACTGTATGATCTGCAGTGACATGATGGGTGGTATGATATTTTTTTGTGAAACAGAATCTCCTAGGATATCCTTACTATTGTTTGGGCCATGCTGGGAGCTGTGGTTTTACACCTTACAAACCTATATGGCAGGGGTTGCACTAAATTGAGCTGTATTTGTTCTGGTGTTGTATAAATGTACTGAGCTTTGTTCTGGGGCTGTATATATGTACTGATCTTGGTTCTGATGCTGTATTTAAGTACTGAGCTTTGTTCTGGTGCTGTATATATGTATGAGCTTTGTTCTGGTGATGTATATTTGTACTGACCTTTGTTCTGGGGATGTATATATGTACTGAGCTTGGTTCTGGTGCTGTATTTATGTACTGAGTTTTGTTCCGGTGCTGTATATATGTCAGAGCTTGGTTCTAGTGCTGTATTTATGTACTGAGCTTGGTTCTGCGGATGTATATATGTACTGAGCTTGGTTCTGGTGCTGTATATATGTCAGAGCTTGGTTCTAGGGCTGTATTTATGTACTGAGCTTGGTTGTGGTACTGTATATATGTACGAGCTTGGTTCTGGAGCTGTAATTATATAGGATATATTTATAATAACAAAATTGCAGGGCAGATGGAGTTGTTCTCAATTCTTTCTATATTTCATGGAAACCTGTCAGGTAGTTTTAACCCCTTGAACCGCCACCATGCAGTAATACATGACCTGAAAATATTTCTAAATGTTTTTTCTTTCAGATGCAGCAAAATCTTTAAAATCCACTTTTAAAATGGCGCACACTATATGCTAATTACTCATTAAAGGGTCATGGGGCGGTGCCGCTATCCTGAAGAGTCACATAGTCCTGCCTCCAAACCTTTCCATGTTTGATTGACATCCCCCTGGCTGATACAACTTTCTCGGATGCGCCATTGCCTTGTGGCGCTATACACAATGTGGTCTGTGTGGCACAATACACAGGGGGGGCTGTGTGGCACTATACACAAGGGGGGCTGTGTGGCACTATACACAAGGGGGCTGTGTGGCACTATAGACAAGGGGGAGCTGTGTGGCACTATCTACTAGGGGGCTGTATGGCACTATTTACAAGGGGGAGGGCTGTGGATCTATCTACAGGGGGCTGTGTGTGGCACTATCTACTAAGGGGGAGCTGTGCAGCACTATCTACTATACAAGGGAGGGGGGCTGTGTGGCACTATATACAGTGGGAGCTGTATAGTGCTATATACAGGGGGGCATCATTGCAATATCTACAGGGGGCTGTATGGCACTATCTATAAGGGGGAGGTGGAGGTGCTATCTACAAGTGGCGTGTGACACTGTCTATAAGTGGGGCTGTATAGCACTGTCTACAGGGGGGCCGTATGGCACATTCTACAGGGGGCACTATCTATAAGGGGGGATGATTGTGGCACCTGGGGGGGCCAAGTCAAGAGTTTGCTATGTGGCCCAGTCTTTCCTAGTTACGCCCCTGGATAGATAGATAGATAGATAGATAGATAGATAGATAGATAGATAGATAGATAGATAGATAGATAGATAGATAGATAGATAGATAGATAGATAGACAATCAGACACACTTATTCTTTTTTCTAACCTCCTTCTACCAATGCCTCATTTTCCATCGCTGATTATTATAGATAACGAGCAGGAGAATGTCAGGTCAGCAGAGGGAGCTCTTGTGACATAAGCTTAAACAATCTGTAACAATAAAAGTATTAAGCTATTCTAAATTGCAAGCCATCACTACAGATGCAGCAGAGTTTAAATTCTCAATGCAGCAGAGTTGAGTTATCCTGGTGCACACAAAAAAAAACACACAAATAAATGACAAATTCAGCTCTGCTACATCTGTATACTTATAAATTCAAATTAAAACAAATAACTAACATGATCACAGTATTTACAGAATGTGGACCATATCAAATGGGGACACTGTGACGACTTTTATGAGCGCTTGGGAACAGGACTTGGAAATTAAGTTTACAGCAGGTCAAAGAGAAAAATATATACATTAATTCATAAAGCAAGCGTATGTCGTAAAATACAAGAAACAGGATATATAGAATATTCACACGTTGGTATCAGGTACCGCTGAAAATACATAGAATTAAAAAAACAGCTGGAGAGGAGAATGGCTCATAATTTCATATATTCTGGGAATGTGAAATATTGAGAACGCACTGGAGGCAGGTGGGTAGAATAATAAGACTGGGAATAGAGGATGTGGGATAATTGGGTGCGGAGCTCTTCCTTCTGCATCACAATAATATCCACCTTAAGCATTATAAGGCTTCGCTTTTGAAGAATCTGGTTAAAGGGGACGAGAACCTCCATACCTGCGAAGTGGAGAGAACAGAGTCCACCAACAATAGACTCCTGGTTGGCAAAAGTAGATGAAATGATGAGAATGGCAGATCTTATCGCACTTAGTAAAGAAAAAAGATTGTGATTTCACATAGTGTGGGCAAACTCGATACAATTTCTATATATATCTGAAATACTAACAAAACATAACTGAGAGATACTGTTCGGGGGGAAACCGTTGGGGAGGGAGAAGCAAAACCAAAGATGATATAATTTTTTTAATTCTTTTTTGTGTTTTGTATTTTGTATCTGATAGCAGGAAGAGGAAAGGTTGGGAGATATACTAGGGGGGGGGGGGTGGTATATACACTACCATTCAAAAGCTTGGGGTCACCCAGAAAATTTTGTGTTTTCCATGAAAACTCACACTTATATTTATGAAATGAGTTGCAAATTGACTAGAAAATATAGTCAAGACATTGACAAGGTTAGAAATAATGATTTTTATTTGAAATAATAATTTTCTCCTTCAAACTTTGCTTTCGTCAAAGAATGCTCCATTTGCAGCAATTACAGCATTGCAGACCTTTGGCATTCTAGCTGTTAATTTGCTGAGGTAATCGGGAGAAATTTCAACCCATGCTTCCAGAAGCCCCTCCCACAAGTTGGATTGGCTTGATGGGCACTTCTTGCGTACCATACGGTCAAGCTGCTCCCACAACAGCTCTATGGGGTTGTGATCTGGTGACTGCGCTGGCCACTCCATTACAGATAGAATACCAGCTGCCTGCTTCTTCCCTAAATAGTTCTTGCATAATTTGGAGGTGTGCTTTGGGTCATTGTCCTGTTGTAGGATGAATTGGCTCCAATCAAGCGCCTGTCCACAGGGTATGGCATGGCGTTGCAAAATGGAGTGATAGCCTTCCTTATTCAAAATCCCTTTTACCTTGTACAAATCTCCCACTGTACCAGCACCAAAGCAACCCCAGACCATCCCATTACCTCCACCATGCTTGACAGATGGCGTCAGGCACTCTTCCAGCATCTTTTCAGTTGTTCTGCGTCTCACAAATGTTCTTCTGTGTAATCCAAACACCTCAAACTTCGATTCGTCTGTCCATAACACTTTTTTCCAATCTTCCTCTGTCCAATGTCTGTGTGCTTTTGCCCATATTAATCTTTTCCTTTTATTAGCCAGTCTCAGATATGGCTTTATCTTTGCCACTCTGCCCTGAAGGCCAGCATCCCGGAGTCGCCTCTTCACTGTAGACGTTGACACTGGCGTTTGCGGGTACTATTTAATGAAGCTGCCAGTTGAGGACCTGTGAGGCGTCTATTTCTCAAACTAGCGACTCTAATGTACTTGTCTTGTTGCTCAGTTGTGCAGCGGGGCCTCCCACTTCTCTTTCTACTCTGGTTAGAGCCTGTTTGTGCTGTCTTCTGAAGGGAGTAGTTCCAACCGTTGTAGAAAATCTTCAGTTTCTTGGCAATTTCTCGCATGGAATAGCCTTCATTTCTAAGAACAAGAATAGACTGTCGAGTTTCACATGAAAGCTCTCTTTTTCTAGCCACTTTGAGAGTTTAATCGAACCCACAAATGTAATGCTCCAGATTCTCAACTAGCTCAAAGAAAGGTCAGTTTTATAGCTCCCCTAAACAGCAAAACTGTTTACAACGGTGCTAACATAATAGCACAAGGGTTTTCAAGTGTTTTCTAATTATCCATTAGCCTTCTAACACAGTTAGCAAACACAATGTACCATTAGAACACTGGAGTGATGGTTGCTGGAAATGGGCCTCTATACACCTATGTAGATATTGCATTAAAAACCTGACGTTTGCAGCTAGAATAGTCATTTAGCACATTAACAATGTATAGAGTGTATTTCTGATTTAATGTTATCTTCATTGAAAAAAACTGTGCTTTTCTTGCAAAAATAAGGAAATTTCTAAGTGACCCTAAACTTTTGAACGGTAGTGTATATTGTTCAGATTTTGGTTTTGTACCAAAATAATGGAAATTATATGTAAAATGCATGGCTCCAATTTTTGAAGAATCGAAGAGTTGATTTTAAGGGCTTAGCCCATCAGAGACATTTATGACATATCCACAAGATGCCATAAATGTCAGATAGATGCGGTTCCCACCTATCTCTAGATCGGGGCCCCCTAAACCCCGTTCTACTGCTCTGTGTTGTGGCTGAAGCGTGTGATTTCCGACCATGAAGTACTGAAACAGGGTAGCATTTCCGTAACTCCCATGTCAGCTACAGAAACTGTGCAACATGCGAGCTATGCTGTTTCCGTAACTACCATTCCGTTTTATGGGACTTAGGGAAACAGCGTAGCTCAGCGAGCTTTGCTGTTTCCGTAATTCATGGTTGTAAATCACACGCTTCAGCCACAACACAGAGCAGTAGAACGGGGTTTAGGGGGCCCCGTTTTAGAGATAGGTGGGACCCTCATCTATCTGAAATTTATGACATATCCTGTGGATATGTTGCAGATTGAATCTTGGATCTATTCTTATTGTGGTTTACGAATGGGTTCCCCAGATCTAGAGGCCTCTATAAGGGGTTTCCATTCCAATAAATATGGTTCCATGCACATGTTCGTGCAGTATTTACGGTCAGTATGGACGGGCCGCGGAGTGTCCCCTGCATTTGTGGATCGTGCGCACAGTAATAGTATAGGAGCACGGTCTGTAAATGCGAAAAATAGGACATATCCTATTTGTGCGGCTCACTTACACGGACCGGACACACATCCGTAAATATACGGGTAGGTGTCCGTGGACCATAGAAATTAATGTGCCAGTATTTTATCCGCAATTACTGATCCGTGATTGCAGATAAAAACTACATAAAGTGTGCATGAGCCCTAAGTCTGAGTTGCAATGCCAGACACATCCCATGGACAAGAGTGGCGCTATTTCTGGAAGGTCTTTTTATTTTCTAATCTCATAGAACCCTGTAAAGTCCTTCTTCAGCCATTGCTGTATTACATGAATACCTTATATAGTAATTAATACCAGAACTGACTAGGGGGTTGGGTATTAAAGGGATTTTTTTAGGGGGCATTCTGACTCTTGTTATACGCATTGTGACTACATTGATCATGGGCTTTAACATTATTTGACCATGGACTTCCAATCATAATTTGGAGGTGTGCACCTTTCCCAAAGTGTCTTGTGAATGGCATATTGAATATCCAAGTGGTCTATGTATACATGTCTAGCACTTTTTCATTGCATGGGGTTGCATTTTAAGCCACACCCCATTTTTTATAGCGCACGGCCCTTGTCAAGTGTACCCAAAAAAGGGTCTGAAGCAGTTAATAAATGTAGCACAGAACATGTACAACAGAATTCTGTCTCAATTTGTAAAGTAAATCTGCCCCATTTTGTCCTTTGGCTAATGGAAGCTATAAAAAAATTACAGCTGACTTATTTTCAAAAGTCTGCAGTATTGATAAAGAGAGCGCTTCCCCCACCTTTCTCCCCATCTTCCCTAGTCTTTCACCAATGATTGACGGGTCGCTGTGGAACTGCATACAGAGCAGTCAGACATCAATCAATACCGAGAGGGCATGGGGAGACAGGGAGAGGCGGAGCAAGCGCTCCCGTCATGAGTATAACGGGTTTTGGTGAATTTTTTCAAATAATGTGTGTGATCCTGGCCTTAGCCAAATGACATAATATAGTATTTTTTGTGCTATTCGGGCCAATAGGAAAGCGGATCTGATCCCATTCTTTGCTGCCCTTAACCCTTTCCCGTCACAGCCATTTTTTTTTTTTTTTCGTTTTCATTTTTTCCTCCCCACCTTCCAAAAGCCATAACTTTTTTATTTTTCCGTTGATAAAGCCATATGAGTGCTTGTTTTTGGCGGGACGAGTTGTAGTTTTTCACCGCTTTATTTATTACACCATATAATGTATTGGGAAACTGGGAAAAAAATTCTTTGTGGGATGAAATAGGAAAAAACTGTGATTCCTCAATCTTTTAAAGGGTTTCGTTTTTATGGCTTTCACTGTACGGTAAAAATGCCATGTTACCTTTATTCTACCGGTCAATACGATTATGGCGATACCAAATTTATACATTTTTTTTTATGTTTTACTACTTTTGCAAGGAATACACTAATTGTTAAAAATAAAATTTGTGTTTTTTCACCACATTCTGAGAGCCAGAACTTTTTTTATTTCCATTGATTGAGCGGTATGAGGGCTTATTTTTTTGTGCGGCGAGATGTAGTTTCCATTGGTACCACTTTGACTTTTTGATACATTTTTATTTCATTTTTTTTGGAATATGAATTGTCAAAAAATCTGCGATTCTGACGTTTTAATTTTTTATTTTTTATGGCATTCACAGTGCGCCTTAAATAATGGTGCATGGTAATAGTTCTGACTTGTATGGACGCGGCGATACCAATTTTGTTTATTTTTTACATTACTTTAGAGGAAAAATGCAATTTTTTTTAAACTTTTAATATATATTTTTTTACACTACTAAAAACTTTAATAAACTTGTTTTTTACAAATTGTATTAGTCCCTAGGGTACTAATACACTGCAATACGGTAAATTGTCATTTTTATAGGCTCATGTTAAGCCCTGCGGATGAAGAAAGGCAGTCCTGAGGGCCTTCAATAGGCCCCTGGGCTGCCATAACCACCATCGGCACCCACCGATCTCACCGCAGGGGGGGCAACAAGCTTTCAGAGTGTGAAACTCCCTCCTTCTAACATCTTAGATGTTGGCATCGTGATTGATCGCAGAATTTAAGGGATTGCACGGCCAGGAATAGCCTGATCGCTGTTTCTGGCCGCTAGTCCCGGGTGTCAGCTGTAAAAACGGTTTCCGCATCAAAATCAGCACCAATAAGCTCTGAACAGGGCCTTAATAGGACAACATAGTCTAGTGACAGATCCACTTTAATGTTATATGACTGAGTAATGAAGGGGCCGATTTAAAAAAAAAAAGGTTCTTATCCAGGAGAAGCACGAATACGTTATGCTCTCATTCTGCGGCTCCAACAAGCTGGAAGATTCAAGGTGAACAGAACAGCTGGCTTATGTATGGTAAAATGAACCTGACATAAACTCTTTGTAGTAACAATTTTGCTCTGTTCAGGTCTATTTCGAAACCACTTGATAAAAGCAGTAAAGACGAACAAGCCTTGTTAGCAAGCTGCTTCCAGATGACTGCGCAAAGACACTTACAATGTGAATGCCTAGTTTAGCAAGGTGTTTTGTTATTTATAACAGGGCACCTTGTAATTTTCACCTGTGGCTCGACTTGATCTCATGCTAGCAGATGTTGCGGATCCTCCTAGGCTTTTTCAACCCTCAAACACTTCATTTTCTCACTGAGTTACCAGATGCTCAACTATGGAGGCATCAAAATCTGGCAAAGGTACACCTCCGTCATAATACATGGAATACCAATGAGATGTAAAGTATAAAAGCAATCGAGCACATTAACTATTTCCACAGTAGACGTACAGTATATATATCCTGAAGATCCGTGGAAAGGAAAAGACCACCAAGAGCAAAGGCATTCTGCATGGCATTGTATTAATATTAAATAAAATCGATACCATTTTGCATATATTCATTTATTGCTTTTGACATATTTTGTCCTCTAGTTGTCAAAGACTGAATTAATGAGAGTTATTATCATCTACAGTCCCAGTTTTGCAGACGAAATCTTCAATATATTGCATATATTGATTTAATAATGGGCCAACGTATCCTACAGCATCATAGTCTCCCACTAGAAATCTACACAACAACTTGATTTAAAGTTAAGATAATAAGTGTAGTAAATCTAATATGTACCTAATATAATCTTCTCTCTTCTGTGGAGACCCCCAAATAACTAATACACAGAAAAAAGGGGAACATAGATATACTATAAAAACAATCAACAAAAAAAAAAATCATGCCATACTTACTAAAAGGGTTGGTAGACACCAGTTCCCAACAGAATGCAGACAAGTCAAAAATGCTACGGAGGGAGAGGACTCAGGTGCATTAAACAGTGATATCCACTCCCACTAGTCATGAGGGGAGTGGCTGCTCAGTGTTATCACTGCACACAACCAAAGCTTCAAATAATGTGGCAGTCGCCTTGCAGCATATCTTGGGAACTGGTGCCTGTTGGGAACTGGTTTCTATCAACCTATTTAGTAAGTATGGCCTGATTTTGTGTTTTTTTGAGTATATATATGTCCCCTTTTTTTCTGTGTATTGCTTATATGTTGGCAACGAAAAGTTCTAGTGTAGGGACTCGTAAGACGGTGAGGACCCTTGACGTGGGTTGCGAGCTTGCATATTTTGGCCAAAATAACAACCAATTACCATGGATACGTTTACTGTAAACACTTTTTTCAGGATTCAATCAGGTCTTATAATGTTGGGAGACCATAGTGTGCCAGTGTCTGGTGTGGCGTGCAGGGCAGTCCGCCTGATCTAATAGTATGGGCGTGACTAATCCTGTGATCCGGCAAGATACGCTGCACCTTGCGACTGGCACATTATTTGAAGCTTTGGTTGTGTGCAGTGATAACACTGAGCAGCCCCTCACCTCATGACTAGTGGGAGTGGATATCACTATTTAATGCACCTGAGCCCTCTCCCTCTGTAGCATTTTTGACTTGTCTGCATCCTGCCCCAAATAACCAAGGCCCAAGTAAACCGGGTGTACAGTGACTCATGGTATAGGATGTAGTGTAGGGGTTGGTAAAACGGGCCGTTATATGTATAAATCTATATATAGAGACATTCTTCTGTCAGGGCAAGTTATGGACACCATGTGTAGAAGAATGCCATAGGAACATAGTTTGTAAGGTTGAAAACAAGACATAAGTCCATCCATTTGAACTCTATTCTACTGCAATTTTGTTCCAGAAGAAGGCAAAACCCCCCATGGGAAAAAAATTCCTTCCAAGTATGATAATTTTGAATAAATCCCTGGATATCCAATAATCTAGTACCAATAACTTATAATATTTTTACTTACAAGAAAATCCATGTTTGAGTAAGGTACCAACGGCAATAACAGTTGATTGTAGTAAAAATATAAACTGGGATCTCAATGCCAGGATGTTTCTTTTTGTCTATGCGAGCAGCATAATATTGTAAGCTCTAAAGTTCTCAACATTGGTTGCACAGTCATTATAGTCATACAAGATTCCAGGAACCTACCACTGCACATCGCTAAAGGGATGGAGAAGGATGCATGGGATACAGCTACGTGATTTTCAGTAAGGTCAAGTGATTACAAACAAGATTTTGGTAACAGGGAACGTTGTAGTTAATTCAAAGCGATCAATGATTGTCCTCATGTACACACTGTCCAAACACTAACCACATTATAAAACTAGACCAACTTGTATTTGTTTTGAGGACTCATTGAGTTGATCTACTGCACAGTAAGGGTAAATGACTATGCCATTCGAACTCAACCCCTATAATGGAATTAGGGGCATGGGGTGAAGCTTTGCCTCTGCAGAGAATAAATAGGGTGATGGATTATTTTTTCTAGCTGTGGCATTACACTTAGCAATTACACTTTTTTCTTCTTTTTTGGGGGGGATGGGGTAATTTGCTTATCTATATTTATTACATGGATCCTAAATACTGTGCCCACAACCTGCTGTGGGCCAATACTGTGTGGTTGCAAATTTATATGAAGTCATTGGTTTTTTTTTCTTACGGATTCCATATGAAAAAAATTGTCATGCAACTTTGCATATAAAGGGGGATCATTATGCCTCACAGAGATATCACAGTACATTGGTTTCCTTACAGACTGGAATATAGACTTGTAGCCATTCTGTGTGCCTCTGAACATGGTTCGTTGTCCAGAGCATGGGCCCTTCATTGAATGAGTCCAATGGAGCCCGGGATTTTAAGAATCTGGTGAAAGGGAACCTATTGTTTTAGTACAGGGTTGGACTGGCCCACCAGAGTAACAGAGGATCCTCTGGTGGGCCAAGACTCTGACCCAATAATGGGTCCTAAAAGATCTAAAACAGCCCCATTTGGAAATGACTTGGGAGACAAGCACTGGCCACTAGAGTCTATTTCTTATGGGTGATTCACAAAAAAACAAGTAGATCTTATTGACAATATGTCTTATGTGTACAATCATAACAACAAGTGCATGTGCACATTATCTGTAGAGATGGGGGGTGAGCCCCAAGAATCATTCCCTCTAATAGTCCCAAGGGATCCCAGTCTGATGCTGTTTTAGTACTTTCTCAATAATATACTAGAACTGGAAAGTTACACTGCCGGCACACACTGGGTAATGACAGGTTACTTTCAAGACATTCAAAAAAGTCCTTCTGGTTTTAGCTTCAAGACAACCCCTTTTCATATGTCATATTTAGGGGGTTCCCCGCTCTATAAGCCAGAAGGGTGAGCCACCTTTGTCCACCCAGCCCATCCATGTATTACATTGACGGCAATTAATATGAATGGTCAATATCCGAATTGTATGGGCGGCCCCTTATGGCCAAGTGTTTCTGAACTTGGACCCACTGCTTTTAGGTGATGGTCAGGCCGGCTTCCACATAATAAAGGGGTTGTCATCATGAAACAACCCCTTTAAGTAACTATGGGAGTCTTCATCACCTCCTCAATGCCCAGAGTTGTCATATTTCCAGTCCAGGCATGGTCATTATCCTTTTTCTTACAAACACTCCAGTGGGGGAACTAAGAATTAAAGTGTTCTGTTAACAATGATGAAACTATATTGCTAATATTAAAAAGCACACACAAACAAGAAAATCTAAGCGGCTTTGGATCAGGACAGCATCAAGGGAAATATATAAACAAACTATAGATCTTCAAGTATCATTCTTTAATATTTCTCATTAAGACTCCTATGTAAGAATCAGTAAAATATCTCCAGAGAGATATTATATGCAAATTCAGAAATTAAAAAATGAATATTAGATGATCCTATTGAGAGGTTTCAATGATACAGTTGTGTTGCTAGATATAGGAAATTGGATATATATATTTCATCTGTCTATGAAAAATTGAAAATTCTCTGCAGGGCGCCACATTCAATTGCTACATAGGCAGGATTTTGCATATGTACCAACACACAAGAAAGAGGTCAGTACATTATGAATTTTGTTTGGAAAAGCTGCACGGCACTAAGCATAAAACCCATTAAGCTGTGGGATTGGTCGTTTGTGAATAAAAAATAATAATAAATATTGCAAACTAGGTGTAAGAAGTTAGAGTGTTTCCTGTAGGGAGAAACTTTAACTTCGATTTACAAGATTGATGATGATAATGATTATTACTATTATCGTCTTCAAGTGCCATTTGGCTTTCCCTCCTGAGAACCAGACAGTGTTTATTCAGAATGTCCTGTCTTCTGTTTAAATTTGAAAGGTGTTTTATCAACAAGACGACCCCCTGTTGGGGTACCCTATTAGGGTATATAGATCATAGAAAGGGTCTCTCACTCAGGGCGCCCTTTAGTAACCAAAGTAAAGAGTGACTAACGCCTCATGCACACGACCGAGTGTGCTGTCCGAGTCCCGTCAGTGATCCGAGGAAAGAAGACGTTCTATCTTTCCACGGATCGGAGACTCTGACAATTTTTTACAGACCCGATTCACCCGCTAAAGTGAATGGGTCCATGAAGACTATCGGGTGTCACTCGGAAGCCATCAAAAATGGCCCGAGTGTCACAACGGTCGTGTGCATGAGTCATAAGAAAGGCTGGTACTGTTCTTGCGTTTCGGCTGAGCGATGTATTATAATTGAATGGGCACCATGTAATACTACATTTCTCCTGTAGTGGCCACTGCAGGGGAAATTGAGCATTGTGTTGAGGACATTCAAATAAATGGCCGACCATAAAATCTATAGCTGGGATAGGTCCTCCAGAACAGGAGCCTTTCTTATAGAGCAGCTCTCTATTCTGGCTCATAGAACGGAGTCCCACGTGGAGGACGCACCCTCTAAGATGTCCATATGTCCTAATAGGTCACACGGACAGAGGTTTGCCCAAGAGGACAGCGCCGTTGAGTCATGTATTCTGTAATTGTATCCATCCCGGCTGTGCCTAGTCGCCCTCTTCCAAGCATAATATATCTGTCTTTTCCAGTGAACTGGGTTTTTAGCAGTCTTCTTATTTGAGCTTCTAGTGAAGGATTGGTAAACATATAGGCTTGCTCAAGCCATCAGGGCTAGTGGTTCCCCCTTCAATAATGACAAATGTTGCAGCCTGTGCAACCGTACAGGTCGCACACCCTTAAGGCCAGCCTTGGCAAGAAGTACAATGAAGACTAGCGTTTACAATAGCAGAGTACGACAACTAGTTTTTGTTTTTTTTTAGCATTACATGAAGTAAATCCAGATATAACCTGCAGTCATTACAAGATGGGGACAAATAACTGTTCACCTGCAGCCTATAGAATAAGGCACTCTGATTAGCAAAGCTGTTTCCGGGAAAGGAGATTCAGTCCGGACAGGAAGTAAGTGTGTGAAGTATTTCCAGTCAGTGCATGCGTGGGAGAACTGTTCCAGAGGTGGCCTTTGTGAGATGTGTGCAGAGAAGCTGTGTACAGAAAAACTGTGTGCAGAGGAGCAGGCCAGTGAGTATCCTGAGTTGCACCAGAGCAGGAGCTGAAGAGACAAGACAGTCAAACACCATGAATCTGACTTAGAGACTTAGTGCTAAAATTAGGTCTACAGCGAAAGAGCAGCTGAAGCACATGCCCTTGCAAGCACTTCTTTTTTTTTTCCATTTATTTCCCTACTTTTCTATGTAACTGGTGCGTGAAACATGGACAGCTCACAGATGTCGTCCGTGTGCTGTCCTTGGTTTTCACGCACCCATGGACTAGGTGCGCAATATAGGACATGCTTTGAGTTTTATGCAACGGACACTCGCTGCGTGAAAACTCACGCATGTCTGAATAGCCCCATTGAAATAAATAGGTCCGTGTGCTGTCAGTTATTTCAATGCACCAGCACTCATCTGAATGAGCCCTTAATTGTGAGGCCTGAGTTATTCCATTTGACTATTCTGATATTATCTTCAATTTAATTGAAAGAGAGTGTTCTGATACAAAGAGAGACTTCCCAAAGTATTGCAGCACCCTGGTTGTCACTGTTGCTAGGAGTAACGAACTGACCCAGGTGGCTGCATGCAAGTATTATGGTGTTAAAAATTTCCATATTTGCAAAATATTTTGCAACTTTTTGCCATTTTATGTCACCTCCACTACTTAACATAAGGAGGCGAGCCACCTACGGCTCAAAAAAATTCACTATAATCACCACCAGAAACTATAGCAGCAATCTACACTAGCTCTTAGCTGGGTAGACTTCCCTTTCTGGTGCGCGGACATCCAGAGATGCGCCTAATTAATTAGGAGACATGCGCCTCTCTATAAATTAGGCACATTTTACTCCACTGCTCTTTATAATAAGACTGATGTATGAAATGCCAGTCTTACTAGTGGTTTTAGACACATATTATATATGCAGATTTATTACATGGATATCTCTTTAAATCATAATACAAGACAACTCAGTCTTAAACATAAGAACTTTAGATTGTTTAGCATGCTGCTTTTCTGAAGGACAGTTTACGTAATGAATTGTGGGATAGTCTCCTAGGAAATCAAAGGATCATATCCACATTGGCGGGATATTATTACCATGAATCTCATGATGATGCACTTACAATATGTCTCTAAATTACCCTGGTGAGATATATCAGTTCTTAATGTTGTATCAACACGTTTCTTTGTTACAAGCAATAAAAGGTTACTGACAAAAGCAGCTTAGCGCTCATGTTGTGATGTGTCTTTAGAGAAGACGTCCTTATGATTAATGGATCTCTGCAATTTATACACGAAGGTCCCAGAAATCAGATGTAAATAGTAACCTTGCTGTTATACTGGTAGTTCTGTATTGATCATGGATCTGTAACAGAAAGACTTACCACGTAGAAGAAGAACGATGACTACGGCTATAGAAGCTATGAGTAGAAAAGTGGATAAACAAAGGACAATATACAAATACGAATTCATGAAATAGCATCAAGGGTGAAAATAGAAGTCACAGGGTCCCATGGCAAAACTCAGAATAGACCACATTACTTCCACTGAGAGCTCCGACAAATATACAACATCTTTATTATAGATAGTTTTCCTGATAATTTCATAATATATGGGTACCAGCTCAGAGTCCAAAATCCTCTATTGTTCCTTCACATAGTCATAGAGTTAAATTATATAATTCTGCCTGGCTGCAGCCACCACTAGAGGGAGCTCAATGAATGTGGGTTTATGCATTTAGTACTGAACCTAATGGGATCTGGTTAAATTTGTATGCAATTTCAATAAACACCCCAGATGCTCCATAACTTCTTTTTGGGTGCAAGTTCCATGTTAATCACTTTTTGACTGACATGAAGCCATTATACTCTTTTCAAAGATGTTCTGCAGAATCTGGAGAATGCACCCATAAGGTAGTGAACCTGTATAACAAATGACTGTAAAGTTGGCACATGTACATGCAGTGAGTCATTTCCTATACAAGTTCCGAGACAAGACATGACAAACGCTGACCGTACCTGAGCACCTGGGGTTGGCACCTCCCTTCCGGGCAATAGCTGTATGTTTAGCCTTTGCCCAGAGTATAATTTTAAAGTGGCTACATCTAAGGGTTGGTACCACTGACATCACTGAAGGCGTAAAAGGACATAGGTCAGCATCGGTCTACGCTTACTGAACATTCTCCTGACGACGTCACTTTGTGTGGCGAAACCTATTGGGGGGTCAGTTCTATGTGAGTCTTAATCTCCATGTACAGAGTAGGCTCCTTGGGCATAATACAGGAACAAATTCTGAGGGGGTCATCCTCCATCTAGACAGAACATGTGCATGTCCACTTTTAATTACTAAATTATATCTTAAACTATACTGTCATTGTGCACACAGGTCATACCATTATTAAATTCTCATAGGCTATTTGTGAATCAAGAGAATTGTCTAGCAGCAAGAGATGAGCTCCAAAGTAGCATCAAACAAGACAAGAAATATAAAAAGATTTTTCATAAACATAAAAACATTAACAAAAATCTTATAAAGATAGAGTTCCCCTTAAAGCATAAACGGCAATATACATTTTTGTTTTATCAGTAATCAAAAGATGGGGTTTTACTTTAAACAAGGCAATGCCCACAGTTAACAAGACTGGCATATTTTACGCTAATTTAAATAAAGTAGGAGTGCTCCTTAGGGTATGTGCACACGATGAGAGGCTTTTACGTCTGAAAAGACAGACTGTTTTCAGGAGAAAACAGCTGCATCGTTTCAGACGTAAATGCTGCTCCTGGTATTATGCGAGGCGTCTTTGTCGCCAGTAATCTTGAGCTGCTCTTCATTGACTTCAATGAAGAACGGCTCAAATTACGTTGCAAAGAAGTGCCCTGCACTTCTTTGCCGAGGCAGTCAATTTACGCGTAAATGACAGGTCGTCTGCACAGTACGTCAGCAAACCCATTCAAATGAATGGGCAGATGTTTGCCGACGTAATGTAGCCCTATTTTCAGAGGTAAAACGGGGCATAATACGCCTCGTTTACGTCTGAAAATAGGTCGTGTGAACCCAGCCTTAATAAATCAGGCACATGTTGAACTCCTTGACCACCAGAAAATCACATTTACGTCAGCTGTCAATTCTATGCCTGCCATTTTCACTTACTGCAGTTTCCTCAATGCATGTTGCCTAAACCATGGCGCATCATCTTTGGCCAAAAACTGGAGAATTTGTGCTAATACATTAAAAAACAACAATATATAACTACAGTACTACAGTACTACTCTACAGATTCCCCTCTAAACAAATATTAGAGTGCAATACGTAGCATGTATGAGAAAATAAACATTTCTTGAATACTGCATTTAAAGAAAAACTCTTAGGCCGGATTCACTTGAGCGCGTTTGGTCCGTTATATACGGGCCGTATGTCAGACGTTTTTTTCCGGACCAAACACACTGCAGGGAGCCAGGCTCCTAGCATCATTGTTATCTATGACACTCGGTGTCGCTGCCTCTCCGCGGAACTATTGTCCCGTACTGAAAACATGATTACAGTGCGGGACAGTTGTCCCGCAGCGAGGCAGGGACACCTAGTGTCATAGATAACTATGATGCTAGGAGCCCGGCTCCCTGCAGTGTGTTTGGTCCGGGAAATTCGGCCAACATACGGACCGTATATCACGGACCGAACACACTCGTGTGTGGGAGGCCTTAAGATGAAGTTCCCCTTTAAACAAGACAATATATATATAAAACAATACACAGCCTAGGAAATTTAAGATTTCCCAAAAACTACAGTATAAAACATTTTTAAATACTCTAAATATGAAGTTCCTCTTTAAAGGAAGCCAGAAAATAAAAATTCACAGTATTAGAAAAATATTTCCGTACACATAAAACAATAAGGGTATGTTTACACGGCTTATTTTCAGCCATTTTTTAGGGTGTAAACACCTCGAAAAACGGCTGAAAAAATGGAAGCTGAACGACTCCAAACATCTGCCCATTGATCTCAATGGGAAAAACTGCGTTTCGTTCAGACGGGGTGCTTTTTTCCGCGGCCATTTGAAAAAACGGTGCGTAAAAATACGCCCCGTAAAAAGAAGTGCATGCCACTTCTTGAGCCGTTTTTTAAGCCGTTTTTCATTGGGTCAGTAGAAAAACAGATTCAAAATCGGCCGTAAAAAACGCTTGATGCATAAAAAAGCTCAGAGGCTGTTTTACCTTCAAAACAGCTCCGTATTTTACGGTCGTTTGCCGTTTGAACATACTCTTATAAAATACTCTAAAGATGGAGTTCCTATTTAAACATAACAGGAATGAAAATGACAGTATTAGAACATAAATATTTGCCATAAACTACAGTATAAAAAAAAGGTGATAAAAATACTCTAAAGATGGATTTAGCAATGAGTTGAATATGGTAAGTAAATAAATAAAGACAACATTAGAAAAAATGGTGTTTTTAAAAATAGAGCATAATTAAAAAAATGAACATGGAGTTTCCCTTTAAATAAAACAAGAAGTTAAAAAGGCACAGAACTAAAAAAAAAGTTAAGATTTGCCATAAACTACAGTATAGTTGAGAAACTCTTGTGAAGTTATTCTAGCTGACGCTTGTGACTACCTCTATTTGCATGTTAATGAAGTTGAAGGCCAGATGCCACTAATTACAACCTCTCCGCTCTGTCCAATATACCACGAGGAAATGCGCATGAATAGACCTTTTAATTCCATTATGCAAATGTGATTTAAGATGCTAAAGAATAAATTCTCACTCATGGCATCTACTGTGGCATATTGGCAGCGAGGAAATTAATTAATATATATGAGAAATGAAGATGAAAATACAAATACTTATTATTGTGCAAAACGCTAATGACACTGTGATTGAGAGCAGCTATTTGCTTTAGGAACACAGAAGGGATTTCCAAAAATCTTTTATCAATGATACATGAAACTGAGTTCCCAGTATTCATAGGCTCGGGTCCGCCTGCCAAGTTGCTGGAGGAACCTTTTGTTGACCTATTCAAAACATTTGGATCCAGAATGAAGTCAAAGAAAAGTGCATTGGATTGTTTACTGCTTCATATACCATAAACTCTGTCTGTTAATATTTCAAATATGCGTATTAAAGGAGGACTCCAGCTATAATCTCATTTATCCAACATAAACTCCAAAAACAACACATAAACAGAAAAGTGGTGGGAACATAAGACAGGGTGGGAACAATGATAACATGAGATGATGGAGTGATGGAAAACAAACAGTACTACTACTACTACTACTACTACTATTATTACTACTACTACTACTCCTCCTACCACCACCACCACCACTACTACTACTACTACTACTACTACTACTACTACTACTATTATTACTACTACTACTACTCCTCCTACCACCACCACCACCACCACCACCACCACCACTACTACTACTACTACTACTACTACTACTACTACTGCTATTACTACTACTACAACTACTCCTACTACCACCACCACCACCACTACTACTACTACTACTACTACTACTACTACTACTACTACTACTACTACTACTACTACTACTATTATTACTACTACTACTCCTCCTACCACCACCACCACCACCACCACCACTACTACTACTACTACTACTACTACTACTACTTCTACTACAGCTACTACTACTACTACTACTACTATTACTACTACTACAACTACTCCTACTACCACCACCACCACTACTACTACTACTACTACTACTACTACTACTTCTACTACAGCTACTACTGTTTCTACTACTATTACTACTACTACTACTACTACTACTACTACTACTACTACCACCACTACTAGTACTTCTACTACAGCTACTACTGCTTCTAGTACTATTACTACTACTACTACTTCTACTGTTTCTACTACTATTACTACTACTACAGCTACTACTGTTTCTACTACTATTACTACTACTACCACTACTTCTACTACTAATACTACCACCACTACTCCTACTACTACTTCTACTACTACTACTCCTACTACTACTACTTCTACTACAGCTACTACTGTTTCTACTACTGCTACTACTAGTACTTCTACTATTATTACTGCTGCTACTACTACTACTTATACTACTACTACTTCTACTACAGCTACTACTGTTTCTACTACTATTACTACTGCTGCTGCTACTACTACTACTACTACTACTACTACTTCTATTACTAATACTACTACTACTACTACTACTACTACTACTACTACTATTACTTCTACTACTACTACTCCTAATACTACTTCTACTACAACTACTACTACTACTCCTCCTACTACTACTACTACAACAACTAGTACTGTTTCTACTACTATTACTACTGCTACTACTACTTCTACTACAGCTACTGCTATTTCTAGCCAATACTACCACTACTACTACTCCTCCTCCTACTACTACAACTAGTACTGTCTCTACTACTATTACTACTGTTACTACTACTTCTACTACAGCTACTGCTATTTCTAGCCACTACTACCACAACTACTACTACTACTACTACTACTACTACTTCTTCTGCTACTACTACTACTACTACTACTACTACTACTACTACTACTACTACCACTACTCCTACTACTAATACTACTACTACTGCTACTACTACTACTACTACTACTACTACTACTATTACTACTACTACTACTACTACTACTACTACTACTACTACTACTACTACTACTACTTCTACTACAGCTACTGCTGTTTCTACTACTACCACGAGTGCTGCTGCTTAAAGAGGCTCTGTCACCACATTATAAGTGCCCTGTCTCCTACATAAGGAGATGGGCACTATAATGTAGGTGACAGTAATGCTTTTTATTTAAAAAAAACGATCTGTTTTCACCACTTTATTAGCGATTTTAGATTTATGCTAATGAGTTGCTTAATGCCCAAGTGGGCGTGTTTTTACTTTAGACCAAGTGGGTGTTGTACAGAGGAGTGTATGACGCTGACCAATCAGCGTCATACACTTCTCTCCATTCATTTAGATAGGGCACTTATAATATGGTGACAGAGCCTCTTTAAGATACTCTTACTACTACTACTACTACTTCTACTATAACTCCTGCTGCTACTATAAATACTACTGCTACTGTAACTACTACTACTGCTACTATTACTACTACTGCTGCTACTGTAACTACTACTACTGCTACTATTACTACTACTGCTGCTACTGTAACTACTACTGCTGCTATTTTAACGCCTAACACTACTAATACTACTTATACTACTAATACTACTACTACGTCTACTACAGCGACTACTGTTTCTACTACTATTACTACTACTACTTCTACTACTAATACTACTTCTACTACAGCTACTACTGTTTATACTACTATTACTACTACTTCTACTACTAATACTACTACTACAACTGTTACTACTACTTCTACTACAGCTACTACTGTTTCTACTACTATTACTACTGCTGCTACTACTACTACTAGTACTTCTACTACTAATACTACTACTACTTCTACTACAACTACTACTGTCTCTACTACTATTACTACTACTGCTGCTACTACTACTACAGCTACTACTGTTTCTAGTCCTAGTACTACTACTACTAGTACTTCTACTACTAATACTACTACTACTTCTACTACAACTACTACTGTCTCTACTACTATTACTCTACAACTAGTACTTATGCTACTGCTACTACTATTACTTTACTTTACCTACTGCTACTATAACTACTACTGTGACTACTATTAATATTAGTATTACCACTACTACTACTACTACTACTACTACTACTACTACTTTTACTATTAATATTATTATTACCACTACTACTACCACAACAACTACTACTACTATTAATATTAGTATTACCACTACTAATACTTCTACTACTATTTCTACTACTACTACTTCTACTACTACTACTACTACTACTACTACTACTACTACTACTACTTCTACTATTACTACTACTAATACTACTACCACTACTACTACTACTACTACCACCATCACTACCACTACTACTACTACTACTACTACTACCACTACTACTACCACTACCACTACTACTACTACTACTACTACTACTGCTACTATAACTACAACTAGTACTTATGCTACTGCTACTACTATTACTTTACTTTACCTACTGCTACTATAACTACTACTGCTACTACTAGTAATACTGGTATTACTACTACTACTACTACTACTACTACTACTACTACTACATAAAACAAAAATGTTAATAGGACTGGGTCTACGGAATGCTTTACAGAATATTTATTAATATGTATTATCTATCTATCTATCTATCTATCTATCTATCTATCTATCTATCTATCTATCTATCTATCTATCTATCTATCTATCTATCTATCTATCTATCTATCTATCTATCTATCTCATATCTATCTATCTATCTATCTATCTATCTATCTATCTATCTATCTATCTATCTATCTATCTATCTATCTATCTATCTATCTATCTATCTATCTCATATCTATCTATCTATCTATCTATCTATCTATCTATCTATCTATCTATCTATCTATCTATCTATCTATCTATCTATCTATCTATCTATCTATCTATCTATCTCTATATCTCTTTGAGTGTTTCATATATAAGTAAACCTAAAGACCAAATTAATTCTAAACCTTTTAAACTGTCATTTATTTCTAGTGTCCTAATTTATATTGGAAGGGCATCTAATAACTAGGGCTTGCAGTACAGAACAACATAGTAGTAATATTGGTTGTCTTCTGAACAACAGATTAATAACCCTGATACATTATTAGTACATCTCAAACTGTAAAAAGTGAGTGTTTTTATGAAAATTCATCCTAGAAGAAGCCAAAGGATTAGGCAGTCGGAAGAATTGTAAATGCTGTCTTATTATTAGATTTTATAAATCCCAAAGGGCAAGCAATAAGTGAAGAAAGATGCTTATCTTCTACAGGTTCTTCATTCTCTATGTTATCGAGATACCACCTTTTATCATTCTGTGCATTACAATGACTCCTAAAGAATGTGCAAGTCTGGTTTACATAAAAATAATCATACAATAGATAAATACAGCCTTAAAAGAGACAAGCAGGTCAACATTAGACAGCAAATTAATGACCTCATGACAGTCTCTCTGGGCAGAGTGTCTCTAATATTTCTTTTCAAAAAGAGACGTGGCAATAATTGACAGATACAATGTTGATGAGCTGCCTGTAAGTTAAGAAAATGACAGTCACTTTGTTTTACAGGTAGTTTTCCTATATCAACAGTGAGGACAGATTCTTAAAGTCAACTATTGAAGGTAAAACCTAAGGGAAAAGGAAGAGTACACAGTGCCACATGGTGCAAGATAAACCTGATGGATAAGGTAGAACAATTGTAAAGGGAAGGTGATAGCGCTCACCTTTACAGGTTGTACAAGTCAGGTACAACACTGATGTAAGCATTTACGGATTTTAACAAACAGCTGCTGCTCCCCAATCCAGATGCCGGTAACGTGGAAACGTAGTACCACAATGTAATGATTGAATTGGAAGAAAAAGGTGTGGATATACAGGAGAGCGCTACTATTAAGTAAACGGTTAACAATTGTAAATTCCTTAATTTATTAAATATAGGCAACGCATTTCGACACAGGACATGTGAAACGCGTTGCCTATATTTAATAAATCAAGGAATTTACCATTGTTAACCGTTGGTAATCTTTGCATCACAATGTCTACTGGTATGTTGAACAAATACTTGCCATCTTCAGCAGCTTGCACAAAACTTTGCTTATAACTCTTTGATTACACTTCAAAACCAGCTTTTGCACACCTAAACACTGCTCTATACTATTGTATCCTGTTGGCGTTGTTTATACATTCTCTTTTTTACTCAAATCGCCACCACTGTACGAAATATATGCATATATGTGTTTCAGCCAGGTATGCTGTTATTTATCTATTTGCTGCCATAATACCTTGCTTATTGTTTCCAACATGTTGACCATATTAGCACATCTGATTTATGATTGATGTGACGTCCTTTTTTATTGTGTGACTTATCCTTATTCCATCTTTTTACTTGTCCCATGTCTTTATTCAATAAAAATTGTATATATATTTTTTGTATTTCACGTGCCTCAAGTCGACCATTTTTTCTTTGTCAGTTTCTCATGCTAAATCTTTTGATCGACGCACCAAGTGTATCTTTGTCAATACTTAGGATATGATAACGTGCCGCTCACATAACTAGCAACAGTGCTTTACAGTGTAAATGTTGATGCTTCGAGCACTATTATTATTATCATATTCTGTCTGTTGGTATTCTTTTGGTTTATATCTGACTATTGAAGGTAGCCATAGGGGGTGCAGAGGTAGAAATTGCACTTGGGTGCCTGAGGGGGTTCAGTTTGGGGGAAAAGTTAGTCAGATGACTGCCTCCTTCTTGGCTGTGCTCTCCTCCCACCTTTTAGATAGATAGATAGATAGATAGATAGATAGATAGATAGATAGATAGATAGATAGATAGATAGATAGATAGATAGATAGATAGATAGATAGATGATAGATAGATAGATAGATAGATAGATAGATAGATAGATAGATAGATAGATAGATAGATAGATAGATAGATAGATGATAGATAGATTGTATGAGTTTACTTACCATTAAACTCTATGTCTATGCAGAGGATTTGGAGCTCTATCTCAGAAAATAGAGCTTTAACCCCTATAAATATATGTTATGGTAATATTTTATTCAGGATTTTGGACCTATGAAATGATGTTCCTAAAGCACATTTTAACAGTTTTAAGATTGGTCTATGGTAGTTCGTTTTACAGAATGATGAAAAATGATGAAAAAAAAGCACCAATTAACTGTACAATAAATATGAAATATATAATATATAAAAGGCTAGAAATTTGCAGCAGCCACTAGAGGGAGCTTTTTTTGATACTGTACGCTGTTTTATTTTAGTTACAATATGCAGAAAGCTCCTAAGCTCCCTCTAGTGGTGGCTGCAGACATGAAGAACTTTTTATTTTAATTCTATGTCTATACAGCGAACTCTGCATCAGAAAAAAAAAGCATTGGCCACTATAAAGCGTAAAAACAACATGGTGTTAGAAAATGGTCATTAAATTTAAGAATTGTTCCAAAGAAGTTAATGACTTTAGATGGTTCTACTGTGACACTTGTTGAGTTTTTTTCTTTTTTACCTGTTTAGTATATTTCTTAGTGCCCTTTAACATAATCTTGCTCTACAGTACACCTCATCACTGATCCAGCTCTTGTTAATTGTCTCATTGTCTTACCAGGGGCTCGAAAATAGCCTTGCCAATAGCATTTAGTGCACCAATAACACAGCTAGCAGGAGGAAATCATTTGGCAATTGAATAGATTGCTTCTTTGACAATACGTTAAACTAATAGAATTACATTGCCTCCTACTCGTTCTTATTTTGCAAATTATATTTGCCTGGTTCCTTATGCATCTAATACAGTGACCAAATTAGAATCTTCAATTATTAAACACAAATCTGTTTGCCGGTTTAGCAGTGTGGGCTGTGTACTTCTAAAGGACATTTTCTCAGCATGACAAATATTGATTAGAGAAATAGGATTTCAAAATATTTATAACCAGGTTTCCCAGAATGACAGTGACCTTTAAATCTGATTATCCTGCAAGCTATGCTGATCTGGTGACTCTGTGCAAGCATAAAATGTCAAAAGTTTCAAGCGTATGTGTTATGAAAAATTAACTCATCTTAAGTATATAAATAGGAACTTGATAAGGGTACTTGCTGCCATCTGTGGATCGAAGGCAGCCTGCTATTGTGTAAAAGCAATCTTACGCAAGCACAAACAAAGCGTGAACTTATCAAAATAGGCCATTCAGTTTGACCAGTTGTAAATAAAATTCAGTCTTGCCGTCTTGTTTGGAATATAGTAAGATGGCTATAGTGTCCACGGCCGCAGACCATCAGGATTACTGACCCCCCGACGGCCGCAGCCATGGTTCTGTGAATGCTGGCCCGCATCTACCCCCCAGGAGATGCCAGCGCTCACTTCCGCTCCGTTTTGCTGTGTCCCAATTAACTCATGATCACCCTAGACTATAAAAAGGGCTCTGCCCTTTCACCCATTGCCTGAGGGTTGTTGTGTTTACCCATGTTAGTCTTGCAAATGGTCCCTTAGTGTTATCCAGTGTTCCTGTATCTGCTACCTGTATCCTGTATCCTGTGCCACCGTTGTTCCTGTGCCTTAGAAAATTGGAGTCATGTTGTGCCATTGGTCACGTCTGCTGTGTTACAACACGCCTAGTGTCTGCTGGCAAGGTCCCATCTGAGCCTAGCCGTTACTTGTGTCTGAACTGCTACAGGTACCCTTGTGCGTGGACTATATAGACATTGACTTGGTACACTGTTTGGCCAGCTGCTATCCCGCTATGGTACGGCCCAGTGGGTTCACATACCAGGAACCTATCAATTTTTTTCTCATTCCTATCTATAATTAAATGCATTCACAATCGAGGTATATAAGAATAAGGGTCTATCTTACAAATCATCAGCAATGGAGTGTTGTTAAACTGTTTTTAATGGTGAAAAGTATAATATATGTAACAGAAAGCATAAAAACGTTCCTGGCTATGCAGAGCCATTATGCAGTTATTAATACAAATGAGTATCAATAGGATTAAAGGAAGGAAAGGTCAGGAAATAAGGGAGGGGGTGTAGGACATATAGGGAATATAATGAGGGAAATTTGATTCAGTGGTATCTTGTATTTCCATATATGGCCGATTGTATACTTATAAACCGGTATTTACTAGGGTACAAAATGATTATAAAACTCTTATGATACCTTCTAATAAGATTATGACTTCTGTGTTGTTAGATTATGACCTTTGTGTCGTTAGATTATGACCTTTCTGTCGTTAGATTATGACCTTTGTGTCGTTAGATTATGACCTTTCTGTCGTTAGATTATGACCTTTGTGTCGTTATGTTAGACTCAGTATATTTGATCCAGGGAGACCAAGTATCCAAATATTTTTATTCCTTGTCATAGATTCCCAGTGGGCTAGTTATTCTAATCTCTGAATTTCAGAGACCTTATCTATCCATTGGCAAAAATAAGGTGGCGATGTATCTCTCCTCTCAGCTGTGTAGTAAGAATCCTAAATAGCAATATTAACATTTTATGGAGTATTCTGCTTTTGATATCTTGCCTTTAGAGGGAGTTCCACATGTTAGTAAGTACAGGAGAGGACCACCTGGCTCATAATAAACTGTGTTTAGAAGTGAGTAAGCCAGTTCCATATTTAAGTATAACTCCTTTTCTTGCAAGATGGAACAACAAAGAGATGGGCCTCTTACATATTTGCATATAAATGGGAAGTTTTGGTGCTCTCAAATGATATAGGGGCAGGGCATAAAATGTTTCTTGAGATTCAAAGGTTGGAAGTATTTCATATATATTTGTGAAAAAATGCAGAGTTCCTTCAAGAATGGTATGCAAGTGTACCTAGAAGAATTGAAGCTCTTTTGAAGCAAAGGGTGGTCACACCAAATATTGATTTGATTTTGATTTTTCATCTGTTCACTCACTTTGTATTTTCTTAATTTATAAAAAAGAAACTATTAACACTTCTATTTTTGAAAGCATTCTTACTTTGCAGCATTTTTCCCCAACTGTCTAAAACTTTTGCACAGTACTGTATATATAAGTTTTTGTCTAGAAGCAGTGAAAACAGCATATATACACTGTGATGGAGCATGCTGCATTTTTTTTTATATAGAGGTTTCTATGGCCCCATGGCTTTCTTTGTTGATATTTAAGGTTACTGTATGTGCAATTTCAACCACTTTCTTCTTTTGTTCCAATGCATTTAATATACAAAATTAAGCAACTTTGCAAAGAATTGACACCATTAAAAAAATCCTGCAGTTTTGTGTATACAGTACCTATGCAGACCTAAGTGCACCAAGTTTGTGGCTGCTCCCTGAGTGCAGTCTATTCCTGAGTCATGTATTATTCCTTACCATCTGCCCCCTGCTTTCTGCTAGCCTGTGATTGAGTATATAGAAGGGCAAAGAGGCTTGGCATGATTTAAACTATGCTCTCTAATATCTTATTGTTGTATTATAAAACTCAGATAACCTCCTAATATCTGTCAAGCCTACATGTTCTAAGGTAAATACGTTAGATTAGATGAGCGCTAAAATTGTGACATTTCCAAATAGACAGAAACAACTATGCAGTTTATAAAGAGTAAAATTCATACAGATATAGCAGAGTTAAACGTCAACCTCTTTCGACTGTGTTACAATTATAGGAGAGTCTGTATGTTTGTGGAATACATGAAGAGAAAACTGATTTTGCATCAAAATACTATTCTCTATTCTGGCCATTTCTGCCCACCTGAGACCAGGGCTGTAAAGCGTTGAGTTCATTCACGGGCTCTAGGGAAAAACACTTGTCAATCACTATTCCGTTCCACAAAGTAACAGTGATTGACAGACCTGTTCCATAAAAAGGTTCCATAGCCACTGATGACTTTCTGTTTCAAAGGTTTTCATGGTCATAATAAGGCATGGATATACGAACCGTGCCTTCAAAGGACCTGCTACTTCTGGGTTGACATCAACTATCCATGACCATTATCTCCACCAATCAAAATATGACATATAACACGATGTGCAAAGCATGAAAGATGATATAAACTTTAAAAATAAGTAAAGATTCAGAACTTTTTAGAAGAGTAACCTGTTGCTTCCTATACAATGTACATTCTTTATAAGACGTGCTAAGGAAATGCACCACCAGTTTCATCCTTTGTGGTAAATTAATAGACTGATGTCAGAAGGTTCCATCTGAAACTTGAAGGACATATAGCTACTGTATACTCATCATGAAGTCTCCATTCCAATATTCTTTCAACAATGAACATATAATAGATCAAGCTCCAAAAATGATCCATTGCGAAGGTGATGCTCAACAAGCAACTATCCATTGTCAGAAAATCTTGACGAACAAGCTTGAGCTACATGGAGACCACTCCTGACCATAGATGAGGACTTTCGAGGTAGAGCAAGAGGATGGAACCTACTTAGTAACTTTGTAATAGATGAAGATAAAGCATGCAAGAAATTGTCTCTTAACTCTAGACAGCACAGTGGATCAGCCTCATTAAACTAAATGTACACTATATGGCCAAAAGTATGGGGACACCTGACCATCACACCTACTGTATGTGAGCTTGTTTGACATCTGTTTCCAAAACTATAGGGGTTAATATAGAGTTGTTCCCCCTTTTTTGGCTATAACAGCTTCCACTCTTCTGGGAAGGCTTTCTACAAGATTTTGGAAGGGTCTGTAGTGATTTTTGCCCATTCATTCAGAAGATGAGGTCAGACATTGATAAGGTCAGACGCAGGAGCCTGGCTCGCAATCTCCATTCTAGTTCATCCTAAAGGTATTGGATGTGGTTGAGGTCAGGGCTCCGTGCAGCCATTCGAGTTCCTCCACAGCAAACTCATCACACCATGTCTTCATGGACTTCACTATGTGCACAGGGGCACAGTAATGCTAGAACAGGAAAGGGCTAAATTCTAAACTGTTGCCACAATGTTGGAAGCTACAATTGTGGAAAATGTCTTTGTATGCTGTAGCATTAACATTACCCTTCACTGGAACTAAGGGGCCAAACCCTGAAAAATAGCCCCTAAAATAGCGTCTAACCATTATCCCTCCTATACCAAATTTTACAGAAGGAACTAAGCATGCTAGTAGGTAGCGATCTCCTGGCATCTGCCAAACCCAGATTCCTCCATTGGACTGTAAAATAGTGAGACTTGATTCATCACTTCAGAGGACACGCTTCTCCAGATTCCAGTGGCGGTGGCTTTAAACCCCTTCAGTCGACGCTTGGCATTGTGCATGGTGATCTTAGGCTTGTGTGCAGCTTCTCGACATGGAAACCCATTTCATGAAGCTCCGGATGCAAAGTTCTGGTGCTGCTGTCACTTTCAGAGGCAGTTTGGATCTCTGCTGTGAATGATGCAGCAGAGAATGGCTGATTTTTACGCGCCACAAGGCCCGCTCTATGAGTTTGTCTGCTTTAATGCTTCATGGCAGAGCTGGTGTTACTTCTAGGTGCCTCCACTTCACAATAATAGCGCTTACAGGTGACCGGGGCAGAGCTGGCAGATCAGAAATTTCCAAAACTGACTTGCGGCAAAGGTGCCATGCTATAACAGTGCCACGTTTAAAATCGCTAAGCTCTATGATACAATCCATACAACTACCAATGTTTATCTATGGGGATTGCATGGCTGTGTGCTTGATTTTATGCACTTGTTTGCATTGGGTCTGTCAACATACTGTGTACTACAACATACTGTGTACTACAAGCAGGCATCTTGATATACGTCCAGTGTAGCCCAATTTAACCCGTTAGTGACCGGCCCATCGTGTTTCTACGTCGGTCACTAACGGGCCTTATTCCGATGCCATATACTTTTTACGTCGGAATAAGTTTACAGAGCAGGGAGATGTCAAATCTCCCTGCTCTCAGCTGCTAGAGGCAGCTGAGGGCTGGGAGCGTCCCTGCTCTGCCGTGTGAGATCGATATTAGTATCGATCTCACACGTTTAACCCCTCGCTAGAGCACCGCATCAGAGTGGTTTTGGAGAGAGGGAGGGAGCTCCCTCTCTCCCCCACCGACACCCGGCGATACGATTGCCTAGTGTCTGTGTCTCTAATGGCAGCCGGGGGTCTAATAAAGGCCCCCAGGTCTGCCTGGAGTGAATGCCTGCTAGATCATGCCGCAGGCATGACCTAGCAGATGCCTGTCCGTGTTAAACGGACAGGCAGTAATACACTGCAATACAGAAGTATTGCAGTGTATTATAAATGCGATCGCAGAATCGCATATTATAGTCCCCTAATGGGACTAGTAAAAAAGTAAAAAAAAATTAAAAACCCAGCTTTTCCCCTTACAAAATGCTTTACTATTAAAAAAACAAAATAAAGTTAAAAAGTTACACATATTTGGTATTGCCGCGTCCGTAACGACCCCGACTATAAATCTATTACATTATTTAACCCGCACGGTGAACGGCGTAAAAAATTTAATAAAAAACTATGGAAAAATTGCTGTTTTCTGTGAATCCTGAGTTTAAAAAAATGTGATAAAACGTGATCAAAAAGTCGCATCTACTCCAAAATGGTACCAATAAAAACTACAAGTCGTCCCGCAAAAAAAAGCCCTCATACAACCGCATCGGCGGAAAAATAAAAACTTTACGGCTCTTCAAATATGGAGACACAAAAACAAATAATTTTGAATAAAAAGCGTTTTTACTGTGTAAAAGTAGTAAAACATACAAATACTATACAAATTTGGTATCGTTGCAATCGTAACAACCCGCTGAATAAAGTTATTGTGTTATTTATACCACACGGTAAACGGGGTAGATTTAGGACACAAAAAAGAGTGGCAAAATTTCTGATTTTTTTCTATTCCCCCCCCAAAAAAAGTTCATAAAAGTTAATCAATAAATAATATGTACCTAAAAATGGTGCTATTAAAAAATACAACTTGTCCCGCAAAAAACAAGACCTTATACAGCTATGTCGACGCAAAAATAAAAAGGTTATAGCTCTTGGAATGCGACAATTGAAAAACGTAAAAAATAGCTTGGTCATTAAGGTCCAAAATAGGCTGGTCATTAAGGAGTTAAGGTAGCCCATATATGTTGTTAGTTTGTTATACTTTTTTACCTTTAAACACCATATTTGAAGCTGATGTTGCATCTCCTAATGTGTATCATGACATTACCTTGAGCTTATACTGGGCACCTAATGTCGTATTGTATACAAATTGCACCATTTTAATTGATGTATATTTCTGCTTTTAGTCAATATTTTCTAATATTTGCTTTGCAGACTCCAGTTCACAAAAATGCTCTTTCTAATTGACTTGCCTTCTGTCTAAATAACTAAAAAGTACATAAAAAAAAGCCTGGCTCTAGTGTTCCTCGTATCAGTCAAAAAAAGAATCAAACACTACTTGCCACTACATAGAAGCAATTTTCCTGGAGTATAAACATTGCATCAACTTATCAAATTAAGTCTGAGGGTTTTGGCAAAGAGGAACATTTTCAATTTTGGGATTTTCTTTCTCTTTTTTTTTTTTTTAGAGACCAAGCAATTCTAGACATGTCCATTTAGTTAATATAGGGATTGTCTGGGCACGGGATGGATTTTCATACTGATGACCTATCCACAGGAAAGGTCATTAATATATGATCGGTGGGGGTCCAACACCCTGTGCCCGCACCGATCAGCTGTTCTGGCTGCCCTCGGGCACCGGACGTTATGCAGTGGTCAGTGCTGGAAGCAGATGGCTCCAGCCACAGTATAGCGGCGGAGCTGCAGTACTGTACACACATACTACACTGTATACACATACTATATCCTGCAGCCAGATGTTGTTTTTTGCAGCATTTTTGGGGCCAGTGGCGTTTTTTTTTCTGCCCTTTCTTCCATAGGCTTCCCTATAGGACTTTAGAAAAAAAAAAAAACCATGCACCAAAGGACACTAAATAAAAAACATCACCAAATACAGATGTAAAAAATTACACCAAAAACCCCTGAAACACATGCCGTTTTTAAATTGCTGAAAAAAAGTGTGTGTGCAGGAGGCCGGAAAGAGGTCACAAACCTCTTCGCTGTTTCCTATGAAAATCAGCAGAAATGTGACTACAGCTCCGGATTACAATACAGGCTGTAACTCGGGATCAGTACAAGATGAATGATAAAATGCATTTAGAAGTTTTCTCTACTTTGTACATATATATATACAGGGTGGGCCATTTATATGGATACACCTAAATAAAATGGGAATGGTTGGTGATATTAGCTTCCTGTTTGTGGCACATTAGTATATGGGAGGGGGGAAACTTTTCAAGCTGGGTGTTGACCATGGCGGCCATTTTGAAGTCGGCCATTTTGTGTCCAACCTTAGTTTTTTTCAATGGGAAGAGGGTCATGTGACACATCAAACTTATCGAGAATTTCACAAGAAAAACAATGGTGTGCTTGGTTTTAACGTTACTTTATTCTTTCATGAGTTATTTATGTCATTATGGGTGTCAGGTCCGAGCATTCCTAGATTAACAGTTTCCTGGAAAGTGGATTGGTCGTCGTGGGCCAGTTGAATGGCCCCCTAGGTCTCCCGATCTGACCCCCTTAGACTTTTATCTTTGGGGTCATCTGAAGGCAATTGTCTATACTGTGAAGATACGAGATGTGCAGCAACTGAAACTACGGATACTGGAAGCCTGTGCTAGCATTTCTTCTGTGGTGTTGCTATCAGTGTACGAAGAGTGGGAGAAGAGGTTTGCATTGACAATCCAACACAATGGGCAGCACTTTGAACACATTTTATAAGAGGTCAGAAACTTGTAAATAACTCATGAAAGAATAAAGTAACGTTAAAACGAAGCACGCCATTGTTTTTCTTGTGAAATTCTCGATAAGACTGATGTGTCACATGACCCTCTTCCCATTGAAAAAACTAAAGTTGGATACAAAATGGCCGACTTCAAAATGGCCTCCATGGTCAACACCCAGCTTGAAAAGTTTCCCCCCTCCCATATACTAATGTGCCACAAACAGGAAGTTAATATCACCAACCATTCCCATTTTATTTAGGTGTATCCATATAAATGGCCCACCCTGTATATTAGTGTTCAAAAATGAATGTACTCTAAGATGTGGATGGTATACAACATAGTGTTTATTTTATAACTCTTGAAAATATGAATTCATTAAAGGAAACGGTCTCAAACATAACATAGTATGCAAATGACATAAAAGCTAAAAGTAGTTAAACCACTTTGAGTAACATTGATTGCAGTGCGTATAATGCTGTATTTTCTCTTACAAACCTAGATGGAGCTGTATAGTGTTGTAAAGCTGTGTGTACTTAGACATGTTTCCAGCACTGCATTAATACTGAATCTAATGGAAAGCCGTAAATAGACTCTTCTCCATCCCATCAGGTCTCTTTACTTTGCAATGCTTATTTTCAATGCATTATGTTATCAGCATTCCTGCCACTTGTCGGAGGCTGACGAACAAAATCAGAATCATTCGTAATTGACTTGGATATTGTCAGTAATAAAAGTTGTGTGACTGCTAATGTATACAAAATGAAACAATTTTTATCTTTAAATGGCAGGGATTTTAATATCTCAGTCACTCAAATGTCAAGCAGAAAATCATTAACATGTCTAAAATAACATGTACTAAGAGAATGTACAATAACACACACACACATACACACACACACATACTGTACACACACACACACACACACACACACACACACGCACACACATGCACACACACACACATACTGTACACACACACACACACACATACTGTACACACACACTCACACACACACACACACACATACTGTACACACACACTCACACACACACACACACACACACACACACACACACACACACACACACACACACACACACACACACACACACATACTGTACACACACACACACACACACACACACACATACTGTACACACACACACACACACACACACACACACACACACACACACACATACTGTACACACACTCACACACACACATACTGTACACACACACTCACACACACACACACACACACACACACACACTGTACACACACACACACACACACACATACTGTACACACACACTCACACACACACACACACATACTGTACACACACACACACACACACACACACACACACACACACACACACACACATACTGTACACACACACACACACACTCACACACACACACACATACTGTACACACACATACTGTACACACACACACACACACACACACACATACTGTACACACACACACACACACACACACACACACACACACACACACACACACACACACACACACACACATACTGCACACACACACACACTGTACACACACACACACACACACACACACACACGCACACACACATACTGTACACACACATACTGTACATACACACATATTGTACACACATACTATGCACACATACTATACACACATACTGTACACACATACTATACACACATACTGTACACACATACTGTACACACACACGCACACACACATACTGTACACACACATACTGTACACACACACACACACACACTGTGCACACACACACACACATACTGTACACACACACACACACACACACACACACGTACTGTACACACACATACTGTACACACATACTGTACACACACACACACACACACACATACTGTACACACACATACTGTACACACACACATACTGTACACACATACTATACACACATACTGTGTGTACACACACACACACACATACTGTACACACAAATGTACCGTGCACGCACGTTCTGTACTTGCACATAATATACACACATACTGTACACATACATACACACACATAATATACACACATACTGTACACACACATACACACACACACACACACACACACACACACACACACACATACTGTATACACACATACTGTACACACACACACACACACACACACACACATACTGTACACACACACTATACACACATACTGTACACACACATGCTGTACACACACATATACTATACAAGCATACTGTACACACACACACACACACACACACACACACACACACACACACACATGTGTTATCTTTAAATGTCAGATTTTAATATCTCATTCACTCAAAAGTCAAGCAGAAAATCATGAACTTGTCTAAGATGCTATATACTAAGAGAATGTGTATACTGTACACACACATACTATACACACACACATACTGTATACACACATACTATACACACATACTGTACACACACATACTGTACACACACATACTATACACACATACTGTACACATATTGTACACACACACATGCTATATACTAAGAGAATGTGTATACTGTACACACACATACTATACACACACACATACTGTATACACACATAATATACATGCACACTGTACACACATACTGTACACACACATACTATTAACACATACTGTACACGCATACTGTACACACACATACTATAAACAAATAGTGTACACACATATACTGTACACATATACTGTACACACAAATACTGTACGCCCACATACTATAAACATATACTGTACACACACATACTTAAAACATATACTGTACACACACATACTATACACACATACTATACATATATACTGTACACACATACTGTACACATATGCTATAAACACATACTGTACACACATACTGTACACACACATACTATACACATATACTGTACACACAAATACTGTACACACATACTATAAACATATACTGTACACACACATACTTAAAACATAAACTGTACACACGCATACTATGCACACATACTGTACACACACATACTATGCACACATACTGTACACATATACTATGCACACATACTGTACACACACATTCCATTTATTTCTTTTTTTCAGCATTTTCTAGCAGAATTATAAAGCATCATCTTTGATAAAATTCACAAACATTATTTATTGAAATTATCAACAAAAAACAAATGTAGCACCAATGGGCAAAGTCAGGATTTTTTTTCAAGGGGTTGGGGTACTCTGGGTGCATAGTTCTGCGTATGCAGTGTACACACATATACAAATAGATGCACACTTGACACAATCACATAATGCTATTATACATTCAAACAGTCAAAATATTTCTTATCGCACCATCAGAATCCCCTCATTAAATAGTGCTATCATATGCGGCAGAGTGCCCCCTTACTTAATGCCAGGTAATTGCCTTTACTCCCTTAATATCCTTTTCTCCCTGATTTTCTCCGGTTTTGTCTCATATTGCTATATATATAAGAAATATATAACTTATTCTTCTTTATGTGTCCCAGGAGATCAATATCTTCCCCCTCCCTCCTTTGCAACATAAGGTCATGTTCACACATTTAGGATTCTATCAGGTTTTAGTTTCAGATTCCTCCTCTAAATCCTGGCAGGTGTCAAGTACGCCCGTGACTGCAAAACAATACACAAGAAAATGGTGACAACACTCTGCAAATACCAATGGCACCTGAACACTATATATAAATAAATATGCATTACTGCTTGTTTTTTTTTTCTTATAAAAGTGAGATATCTATTTTCTAATCTCAAACAATTCCTGTAAGGACAGTGTAAAGTAATATACAATTCCTTGTAGTTCTGAATGTTCCTATCTGAAGGCAACAACTGATGAAGCAATATTATATAAGGTTTTCTCCAGGACTTAAACATTAAAGGTCTATCTATCTATCTATCTATCTATCTATCTATCTATCTATCTATCTATCTATCTATCTATCTATCTATCTATCTATCTATCTATCTATCTATCTATCTATCTATCTATCTATCTATCTATCTACCTATCTATCTATCTATCTATCTATCTATCTATCTATCTATCTATCTATCTATCTATCTATCTATCTATCTCATATCTATCTATCTATCTATCTATCTATCTATCTATCTATCTATCTATCTATCTATCTATCTATCTATCTATCTATCTATCTATCTATCTATCTATCTATCTATCTATCTATCTGTCTATCTGTCTGTCTGTCTGTCTGTCTGTCTGTCTGTCTATCTGTCTGTCTGTCTGTCTGTCTGTCTGTCTGTCTGTCTATCTATCTATCTATAAGAAAATGGTGACGGCACTCTGCGAACACCAATGCCACCTAAAACACTATAAATAAATATGCATTACTGCGGAATCAACTTACAATAGTGAGGTTCTTAGCACACATTTTGATCAAATTGTGTGAGCCCACGTGCCACGACAAGACAACCTCACTTATAAGGTGGGTCCCTACACTGAACATACACCCTGTTCTGGGCCTGAGCCTTCAGGATATACCTGGGCATGGTAGGAACCAGCATTAAACTAATTAAAATCACACAATTTTATCAAAATGTGCACTCAGAACCTCACTATTGTAAGTAGATTTAGCAGTAAGGCATATGTATTTATATTTAGTGTTTTACATGGCATTGGTGTTCACAGTGTGCTGTCGCCATTTTCTTTGTATTGTTTTGCAGTCACAGGCGTACTTGTACCTGTATACACAGTTTTTTCATTAAGCTGGAATGTACTGATCAAATTTTCTTGTTTATTGTATATATCAGGGGGGTAGTGTTTTCCTCCGTTTTTATTCTTGCACCCATTCTGCCCTAGGGTGATTTTAATTAGTTTAATGCTGTTTTCTACCAACCCCAAGTATATTCTGCAGGCTCAGACCTAGAATACGGTATATGTTTAGTGTAGGGACCCGCCTTATAAGTGAAGTTGCCTTCTAATGGCAGGTGGGCTCACACAATTTGATAAAAATGTGCACCAAGAATCTCACTATTGTAAGTAGATTCAGAAGCAATGCATATTTATTTATGGTGTTTTAGGTGCAATTGGTGTTCACAGAGTGCGGTCGTCATTTTCTGATAGATAGATAGATAGATAGATAGATAGATAGATAGATAGATAGATAGATAGATAGATAGATAGATAGATAGATAGATAGATAGATAGATAGATAGATAGATAGATAGATAGATAGATCATAGATAGATAGATAGATAGATAGATAGATAGATAGATAGATAGATAGATAGATAGATAGATCATAGATAGATAGATAGATAGATAGATAGATAGATAGATAGATAGATAGATAGATAGATAGATAGATAGACCTTTAATGTTAAGTCCTGGAGAACACCTTATATAATATTGCTTCATCAGTTTTTGCCTTCAGATAAGAACATGCAGAACTCCAAGGAATTGTATATTACTTTACACTGTCCTTACAGGAATTCTTTAAGATTAGAAAAGAGGTCTCTGCCTTTTATAAAAATAAAAAAAACAGCGCCACACTTGTCCATGTCTGGTATTGCAGCTCAGCCTTATTAAATTAAATGGGGCTGAGCTGCAATACCACACACAGCCCATGGACAAGAGTTGCGGTGTGTCTTGAAAAAAGCAGGCCCGGTTTTCTATTTCTGGACGACCCTTTAAAGATCTATCGGACGACATAGGATACGTAATGACCTCTTTCAGTGTGGGGTATATTCCCATACTATAGTTTGCGGTAAACAGTAGCCTGAGGTCTGCTAATGGGTCTTTAAGGCAACCAAGGAGAATATAATCTCCTGCCGCCCTGACTATTCTTATTGGAAAGCCATCAAGCATAAAGATAAGGATTCTAATAATATTAGATTAAGGAACTTCTACTTATGCAGTTTCCTTATATATTATATGTGGCGCATTTCATACACTTTGACATTGTACAATGCTGACGCATTTGCGGTTAATCCGGCTTCTGCATTTGTTCATGGTGACATATGTAATTATGTCACCGGCTGATTTAAGTAGAAAATGTTTCACTTATATTTACCTAGAACCCATCTTATCCGCCTTGTAAGGGTAAAAATCACCATTGACACGTTATTATGGCCTGAAACATACAGAATGTTACAATGAGCTGTGCATGGAATAACATGTCAATTCTCACTGTTTAACACTGCGCTGCCTAAGCCTAATGGTAAAATTCATTATACTCACAAGGTCATAAAGCACAATGCAATTCGATCCTAAATAAATTAGGTACTTTTTCCACGTATTACTAGTCTGCTTTGTTTTACAGCACAATAGAAAAGAATTAGAAACAGCATTAGCCTGAGTTTGTAGTAAACAGACATTCTCTCCTATAGGATTCCTCAAAGGCAGAAATCATAGGGCTCCATGGCAAAAATTAGAATAGGCCCCCACTACCTAGAGGCATAGCTAGGTTCTCCTGCATCCGGGGCAAAAGATTCAGATTGCCCCCCCCCCCAACTTCTTTCCCGACATCACCTTCCCCCTCGACATGTTTGCCTTCTCTACCAATCAATGAGGTGTAATTTTTTTTTCTGAATTTTTTTTATGTCGCTCCAGCATAAAACCATTTGTACATTTTACAAGCAATATATGTTTATATGGGAGTTACCATAATAATAAATTCAAATAAAATAAATTAAAGAGGCCACACACAGACCCCCCCCTTGTAGATAGCTCCACACACAGCCCCTCTCTTGTAGTTAACGCCACACAGCCCTCCTGTTATAGATAGCGCCACACACAGCCCCTCTCTTGTAGATAACGCTACACAGCCCCCCTCTTGTAGATAGTGCCACACAGCCCCTTTCTTGTAGATAGCGCCACACACAGCCCCCCCTTGTAGATATTGCGCACAGCCGTCTCTTGCACATACTGTCACACTGCCCCCCCTTGTACTTAGTGCCACACTATCCCCCTTGTACTTAGTGCCACACTACCCCCCTTGTACTTAGTGCCACACACACCCCTTGTACTTAGTGCCACACTGCCCCCCCCTTGTACTTAGTGCCCCACAACCCCCTCTACCGTGTACTTAGTGCCACACTGCCGCCAGAGCAGGGAGCGGTAGTGCTAGCCTACCACTACCACTCTCCGCTCTGCCTGATGTGACTCACCGTTAAGAGGAGTCAGGAGGTCATGCGGCGGCGTTCCAACTGGGGTCAGTGCCGGCCCGGGAATGGACCAGTCCAGTCACCTGACCTGAGTCACCTGACCCCATGTCACTGCCGTGAGGTCAGGTGACAGGCCAGGTGTAAAGGATCTGCCAGGCACAGCTTCGGGGTTAACTCCCAGAATTAATCAGTCAGCACCTGAGGCTACATCCCTGAGACTGACTCCTGCTTCCACCACTGTGGCTGGCAGGCTTAGGAGTGGGAGAGCCTATCGTAACCTGGCCAGACTCAGCTAGCTCCCGCTCTCGGTCTATTTAAGCCTGCCCTTCCTGTCCCTCTGTGCTTGTGATTCTTTTCTTGTGGTTTCCTGGCCCAGCTACAGCTCCTGCTATTTTTGATCCTACTCCATACAGACCCTGGCTTACCGACTACTCTTCTGCTCTTCGTTTTGTACCTCGCACACTCCTGGCTTGACTCGGCTCGTTCACCACTCTGTTTGCTCACGGTGTTGCCGTGGGCAACTGCCCCTTTTCCTTGCTTGTGTTCCTTTGTATGTTTGTCATGTTTGTCGTGCACTTATTGAGCGCAGGGACCGCCACCCAGTTGTACCCTGTCGCCTAGGGCGGGTCGTTGCAAGTAGGCAGGGACAGAGTGGCGGGTAGATTAGGGCTCACTTGTCCGTCTCCCTACCCCCCGCCATTACACCAGGTGACTGGACTGGTCCACTTCCGGACCAGCAACGACCCTGGTCAGAACACCGCCGCATGACCTCTTGGCTCCTCCTAATGCTGATCGCTGCTGAAGCCTTTGGGCATACAGATGTAGCCATCTTTACCTTGACTTTTAATGTATTAAATAAACAATGGCTAGATATCTTATCTTGACTTTTTCAATGGTTTTTCAATGGCTTTTGTTGTGTGATATCACGCTGCAGCAGGTTATCAGAATCAAGTTAAAGATGGTTACATCTGTACAGGGCGCCTATCAGCAGCAGCCAGCTGTTTTGATATGGCTGCTCTGCAACGCCCCCCCCCCCCCTTCCCTACATCCTAGTTGCGCCCAGGCCTCATTCCCACTTCAGTTTATTTGTCAGGGTGCTGTCCGTCATTTTAACGGATAGCACCTTGACACATTCATTTCAATGGGGCCGTGCACACTTCCATTGTTTTAACGGAACCATGCGGCCGTTTCGTCAAAAATAGGGCAGGCCCTACTCCTGCCTGTTTTTGAATGAACAGTCTCGGCCTTTGCATTGATTTGGTCCGTGAAACAACGGACTGCACATGAAAGCCACCCATGTGCGGTCCGTGATTTACAGAACCGTCATTAGCGCCCGTTCAACGCCACACAGAAGTGTGCATGAGGCTTTATGCTGATAGGTCAGCGTCAGAGGCTGTGAGGAGGCTCCACCTCAGGAGAATCGCTGGTGTTGACGCCCACTTTTCTAGTATAGCCCCATTTGCATATTTAGAAATAAGTTGATAACTTTTAAAATAATAAATTATTTGGGACATTGTTCTCACTATTATTATCAGCATGACAGCGCCTATTAGATATGCTATTAGATTGGGCATTACTAAACTAGTGACAGATCCTCTTTAAGAGGAGTCCTTAGTTCAGGATCTTCATTTCTTGGCCAGACAGGAGAGCAGTTACCAAGATCGTCTCTCACTCTGGACCTGTTCTGTCCTGCATTACATAAACAACCCATTGATTTAAAGGTCACTGTGTAATACTTTAATTCTCCTGTGGTCGCACTGCAGGATAATTGAGCACCAGGTTTCACCACATATAACAGCTGATTGATAAACTATAGAAATCTGGCTTCATGCAGCCACCACTAGGGGGAGCAAACAACTGGTATTGAACTCAATAGGAGTGTATATATCATATGCAGTAATCTTCTCCTAGTGACGGCTGCAGGAAGCCAGATTTATATCACAACATGCAGGGCAAGCAGTTCATTACTAGGCCTCCTCCCACCAGGGGCGCTGTAGCAGCTGTGTGTCCTGCCTCTTTACATCTTATACTAATAAGTATTATATATTGTGATGTATTATTTTTTCTTTACTTTTTTTTTAATGTATATAATTCTGCAATTGTTTAGATTTTATGTTTCATTATGAATGTACCGAGTGCCAATTAAATGAAATATGTGCACCTGGAAGCATCATTCTCTTATTGAGGTCCCCGGAGACTTTTACAATTTTCAGTGTTGTACCTTCTTGTAGATACCATCATTCAATGTCCGCAAATAACATCCGATAACATTGTAATTCTATTCTGCGCTCTTTCAGTCTTTCTAACAGTGATGAATTTCTCCTCTGTAGGCCCCATTTATAGTGCCACAACCTGGTCCTCCTTAGCATTCCATTAGCGAGTACAATACTTTGGGGAGTTGAATTCATTTTAAATTCTCTTGTTGACTTTTTTCCCTCGGAGTGCTGCAACAAAAGACTTGTAACTTTCCATTTTTCTCCTTTTTAAGTCTTAAAAGATAGAAGTTAAAGCCAAAGAATAAAGTGTTAAGATCTTGCATGGAAGTTGACACTTTGGAGCGATTTTATTGAATATACTTTTAGTTGGTGCTTTCAAGTAAAGTGACTGGTAAACTATGCGTTGTAACAAAAAATAGGAAAACAAGAATAAATATATGATACTATAGTTTAAAAGCCACCGGTTCTTTACCAATCATTCCCAGCTCTCCCTTATTACCCCGCTTCCCTAGCTAAGAAAGTGCCAGTCTTCACTGTAGCACTTGTGTTCTATTCATAAACCATGAAAAACAGATGCTTGTGTCCTGTCGAGCAGAGAAGTAACTTAAAAGTTTCTGGGACCCAAATCATAATCTGTCAGTGGCCTCCGACTATCATGTGCTATGTCTAACTATAGTGTCCTCTTATGTGGCAGAGAGGCCATTGGTTCTCCTATGGAACCTTGCCCTGGTCCGAGTGCAAGCTCTGCCATCCCTGAAATTACACGCTTGCTGTCAAATTTGAAAATGATTACATATAGTACAAGTAAAATTGTGACAGAACATAATAAATATATATATATATATATATATATATATATATATAAAAAAGCAGCACTCAAAGATAAATTCCAAAATGGATATGGGTGCCCAGCAGGTAATCCTGATCCAAGGATGATGAATGTATATAATTCACAGTATTATCAAAGATATATTCAATTGTGCTCCCACAACATAACAATTTTAAAGGATTCACTGGTGAAATATATGAGTAAAATATAACATTTATTTATAACTCTCTAAAAACAGGGGTACAATCACCACTGTGAAAAAGCCCCACCGTGTGTATAAAAACGTATTAAATAATAAACACTGAGTTCTAATTCAATTGTGAACCTCCTATAGCTCAGTGTTCAACAAGAATATCAATACGGAATCAGCATTTGAAAAATGGGCATAACAATAGTCTTGACCCTAATTCACACTAGAGTCCGTGATAACCGCACCGGAAGCTCCTAGTGTTGAGGTATACAAACAATGCTAGTGTTCCCAATGCTAAAAAATTCCTATTCACAACCGACCCTACGCGTTTCAATACTCATCATCCGGGGTCTGTAGCTTGGTCACTCTGGCCGGGATGCCAGCGATATTTAGTTCAGCAGCAGGTATTCTGCTGTACTCCACGGAAGCATGCTCGCATAGATGTCAGCGGCATGCTTCATTCTGGGACTTTGAGTTATTTAAAGCATCTGACTCCTCCCCCTGTCCTCGGCACCGCCAATCGAAACAGCCAATCACACTCACCAATCGAATTTGTGACACCTGTCCATGTGACTCCTGGCCATCAGCTGACAGCCAGGAATCAACATCGACCGCATCAAAAGCCGAACGCACAGGCGCAGTAGAGGCCACAATCGAGTCGCCCATGCTGCCAGGAACTCACCACTGCAAAGAAGGAGTATATCGATATTTAAAGTTTGGGTAAGTGTTGCGGATCAGCTCAAAACCTGCAGCTGGACTGCCATTGATAAAACAACTGCACTGATAATACATATTGTGTAGATAAATGAATGTCTACCCCACTATAAAGTGTCATTATAACACCTACTGAATAAGGAACCATAGCCAGACTGCCCACATGATGATCATTGATAATTAAGAGACCACCTGTCATGACGACCATGTGGGTCTCTTGCTATCCTGAAGGGATAACTGGCCATGGAAATGCATGTTTAAATGAATGTTTAAATAAAACATGCATAGTTTGTCTGCTCATTTAAACCCCCTGGTTGTGTGCACGCCAATCTATAGATCCACTGGGCTTCCTTTCGTAGTATGAGGTTATCCCAGTAACCTCCCCGTTTGGGAGGCCTAATGAGTTAAATTGCTTGAAATTTAAGACATTCTGCACGACCCTGATGTGTAGCGTGTACATGTTTGGATATAGGAGTATCTCTAGAATTCGCAATGTCGCCAACATGTTCTCTGATCCGGCGCCGAAACTGCCGCACCGTTTTTCCCACATAATTCAGTGGACATGGACATGTTATCAGATATACCACCCCTGCTGTTTTACAATTGACAAAATCACGAATGTCATATTCCAATTGCGTAACGACACTCCTAAACTTGTCACCTTTTTGAATAAAATCACAAGCCTTGCACCTGCCACATCTGTGTGTGCCTGGTATTTGTCTGTCCAGCCATGTTCCTTTAGGTACAATGGGATCAAAACAACTATGCATAACTCTGTCCCTGATGTTTTTCCCTCTCCGGAATGTGACTGAAGGCCATTGCGTAATCTGATCTATCAAATCTACATCAGTACTAAGAATACGCCAATACCTCTTCAGGATCTGCATAATTTCACATTGTTTAGAATCATAAGTGCCTATAAGTCTCGTAACTCTCTCTTCCCTTTGTTGTCTAGGAACAAGAAGACTCTGCCTGTCCGCATCTCTCGCTCCCACATAGGCCTTTCTGATTACTCCCTTAGGGAAACCTCTATCCTTCCATCTGGTTGTAAGTTCCTGAGCCTGTCTCTCGAAGTCGTCCATGGAGCTGCAATTCCGGCGTACTGTCATGAACTGACCCTTGGGAATACCGCGTTTAAGGGGATAAGGATGACAACTGTTCCATTGCAGGAAACTGTTGGTTGCTGTTTCTTTACGATGTACTTGAGTACGGATTGTACCCTCTGATGTTTTTGTAATTTTAAGGTCTAAGAAAGACAGTTCCTGATTGCTGATTTCACATGTGAACCTTAGCCCTAGATCGTTCTGGTTAAGGGCAGCCACAAAACTATTGAATTCTTCCACTGTTGAATTCCAGAACAGCAGCACATCATCAATATATCTGATCCAGATCCCTATTGACGAAGTCCACTTGGAAAAACTCTCCCCAAAAACAATTGTCTCCTCCCACCAGCCAAGAAATAAATTTGCATAGGTGGGAGCAGTTGGACTCCCCATTGCAGTACCACATTGCTGGTGAAAAGTCCTGTCTTCAAAGATAAATACATTTTTCTCCAGCACAAAATGTAATAACTTCAGAACTAGCTGGTTATGAGCCACAAATTGAGTACCTCTAGATCTCAAGAAGTACTCTACCGCTTCACAGCCAAGTTTGTGTGGAATGGAGGAATACAACGCCTCTACATCCAGACTAGCCAAAAAGGTACTGCGTTTCAAAGTGATACCTTCAATTTGTTTCAAAATATCCATGGTATCACGTACATATGATGTTAAACCCAGTACAAACGGACGCAGCACCTGATCAATATACGTGCTTACATTTTGAGTTAGATTGTTTATGCCTGAAACAATGGGTCTACCACATAAGGGGGGGTACCCTTTGTGGATTTTGGGCAGGCTATAAAAACATGCCATGATGGGAAATTGTGGAAATAGGAAATTAAATTCACTAGCACTGATCAAGGACCTGCTTTTTGCATCACCCAAAATGCCCAAAAGCTCCTTTTTGAACAGTGCTGTGGGATTATCCTTTAAGATGGTATAACAGTCAGGATTGAGCAAAATGTCCTCACACATTTTTTTATAGTCTTCCCTGCTCATAACCACGATGTTCCCACCCTTATCGGATGAATTCACTGTATAAATTGATATAAATATAATTGTGCTCCCACAATATGAGAAAATTAGAAGGTTCACTGAAGTGAAAAACTGAGTAAAATATACCTTTTAATAGTAACTCGTTTTAAAAACAGGGGTAACACACCACTGTGAAGTAAGCCCCACCGTGAAAATTAAAAAATGTATTAAACAAAAAACACTGAGTCATTATGATAAATATATCTCGGTGTTTGTAACAATATTTTACTGGAACCAGCATTTATCCTGGGCACAACAATAGTACAATCCCCAAAAAGCACCAGTGTCCGTAAACAATCACCGGATCTCCTAGCGCTGGGTGTAACACAATGCTACTGTCCCCTATGCAGACATTCCATATACAATTGAACGACCCTACGCGTTTCAGATACTCATCCTCAGGGGTCCGTATCTTGGTCACTCTGGCCTCATCACCAGCGATAATAATGTTCAACAGCAGATATTCTGCTGTGCGTCACGGGAAGATGCTCGTATCGATGTCAACGGCATACTTCATTGCAGGCGCTGGGTTACTATAAGCACCAAAGCTCCACCCCTCGTATTTGGCGGCGCTACATGAACTGACCAATCACCGCACCCTCTCGATTCGTGACACCTGCCCATGTGACCCCCCGCCGTCAGCTGACAGCCAGGGGTCATCATCGACCGCATCAAGCCGAACGCGCAGGCGCAGTAGAAGCCAAGGACGTATCGCCCGGACTGCCAAGTAAGAGGAAGGTAAGAGCAAAACGATAATTTATTTTGTAAGTATGTCTTGCGGGACAGTTACCCACCGCAAGTGGACTACCTCACAAAGCAACTCTTTAGTTTATAAACACATATTAGGTGGACAAGATTGAGGGGTCCCTCCTATTTGGAAAGTATGACAAAAGATCTCTTTATATGTTGGCTGGCCAATATGGCCATATCAAACATAGTACACTATGCAAAATAAAATAAAACCACCCACCCAGAACGGCAACCCAAGGTAAATATTGGCCACCTAAAGAGGAATGGTATTGCATATTAAATAAAACATGTATAATTAGTCTGCTCGTTTAAACCCGTTGGTTGTATGCATGCCAGTCTATGGATCCATTGGGCTTCTTTGCGTAGAATTAAATTGTCCCAGTCACCTCCTCTTTTAGGGGGTCTAATGAGTTCAATTGCTTGAAACTTTAAACATGCTGCATGACCTTGGTGTTTAGCATGCACATGCTTAGATATTGGGGTGTCCCTAGCATGAATAATATCTCCAACATGCTCCCTTATCCGGCGCCGAAATTGTCGTGCCGTTTTGCCCACATAATTAAGGGGGCATTGGCATGTAATAAGGTAAACCACCCCCGCTGTTTTGCAATTGACAAAATCCCGAATGTTGTACTTTTTCTGTGTTGCAACACTAGTAAAGCTATTTCCTTTGAGAATAAAATCACAAGCTTTACAGCTACCACATTTAAAGGTGCCCGGTATTTGTCTCTCCAGCCACGTACCCCTAGGTATAATGGGGTCAAAGCAACTGTGCATGACTCTGTCCCTAATGTTTTTCCCTCTCCGATACGTGACAGAAGGCCACTGTGTGATCTGATCGACCAAATCTGTATCAGAACTGAGAATACGCCAATACCTTTTCAGGATTTGCATAATATCATTTTGTTTAGAATCATAGGTGCCTATGAGTCTCGTAACTTGTTCTTCTTTAAGTTTTTTAGGAACCAGGAGACATTGCCTGTCTGCGTCCCTTGCTCCCTCATAGGCCTTTCTGATTACACCCTTGGGGAAACCTCTATCCTTCAATCTTATTTTGAGTTCCTGAGCCTGACACTCAAAATCACCCATAGAGCTACAATTCCTACGTACTCTCATAAATTGGCCTTTTGGAATGCCACGTTTGAGGGGATAAGGATGACAACTGTTCCATTGCAAGAAGCTACTGGTTGCTGTTTCTTTCCGATGTACCTTGGTACGAATTGTGCCCTCCTCTGTTTTTAGAATTTTCAAATCCAGAAAAGACAATTCTTTTTCACTGATCTCACATGTGAACTTAAGCCCTATATCATTTGTATTGAGGGCCGCTACAAAACTATGGAACTCCTCTGCTGTAGAGTTCCAAAGAAGCAGCACGTCATCAATATATCTAATCCATAATCCAACGGATGAAGTCCATTTGGCAAAATTATCCCCAAAGACAATTGTCTCCTCCCACCAGCCAAGAAATAAATTTGCATAGGTGGGAGCAGCAGGACTCCCCATTGCAGTGCCACATTGCTGATGAAAGATCTTGTCTTCAAAGATAAAAATATTTTTTTCAAGAACAAATTGTAATAACTGCAAAACAAATTGATTATGGGCTGCAAACTGAGTGCCCCTTGATCCAAGGAAGTACTCGATCGCCTTGTAGCCCAAATTGTGAGGTATGGATGAATATAACGCCTCAACATCCAGGCTAGCCAACAGTGTATCTTTCTCCAAAGTAATACCGTCAACCTGTTTCAGAACATCCATGGTGTCACGTACATATGATGTGAGACTCAAGACAAAAGGGCGCAACAGTTCCTGGCTGTCAGCTGATGGCCGGGAGTCACATGGACAGGTGTCACGAATTCGATTGGTGAGTGTGATTGGCTGTTTCGATTGGCGGTGCCGAGGACAGGGGGAGGAGTCAGATGCTTTAAATAACTCAAAGTCCCAGAATGAAGCATGCCGCTGACATCTATGCGAGCATGCTTCCGTGGAGTACAGCAGAATACCTGCTGCTGAACTAAATATCGCTGGCATCCCGGCGAGAGTGACCAAGCTACAGACCCCTGATGATGAGTATTGAAACGCGTAGGGTCGGTTGTGAATAGGAATTTTTTAGCATTGGGAACACTAGCATTGTTTGTATACCTCAACACTAGGAGCTTCCGGTGCGGTTATCACGGACTCTAGTGTGAATTAGGGTCAAGACTGTTGTTATGCCCATTTTTCAAATGCTGATTCCGTATTGATATTCTTGTTGAACACTGAGCTATAGGAGGTTCACAATTGAATTAGAACTCAGTGTTTATTATTTAATACGTTTTTATACACACGGTGGGGCTTTTTCACAGTGGTGATTGTACCCCTGTTTTTAGAGAGTTATAAATAAATGTTATATTTTACTCATATATTTCACCAGTGAATCCTGATGAATGTATATAGAAAGAAATCCCACAGCACTCCGGTATGGAAAATAAAGGTGATTTATTTCAAACAGCAAAACAGGATGCAACGTTTCTGTCCGACCTTAGGACCTTTTTCAAGCATGAAAAAGGTCCTAAGGTTGGACAGAAACGTTGCATCCTGCTTTGCTGTTTGAAATAAATCACCTTTATTTGCCATACCGGAGTGCTGCGGGATTTCTTTCTATATATATATATATATATATATATATATATATATATATATATATATATATATATATATATATATATACAGTGAAGGAAATAAGTATTTGATCCCTTGCTGATTTTGTAAGTTTGCCCACTGTCAGGGGCGTAACTTGGAAAGACTGGGCCCCATAGCAAACTTTTGACTGGGGCCCCCCCTTCCCTGGGTGTCACACAACCCCCCCCTTGTAGATAGTGCCTTTTTTACAGCCCCCCCTGTAGATAACGCCATACATCCCCCTGTAGAGAACGCCATACAGCCCCCCTGTAGATAACGCCATACAGCCCCCCTGTAGATAGCGCCATACAGCCCCCCTGCAGAGAACGCCATACAGCCCCCCCTGTAGAGAACGCCATACAGCCCCCCCTGTAGGGAACGCCATACAGCCCCCCCTGTAGAGAACGCCATACAGCCCCCCCTTTAGAGAACGCCATACAGCCCCCCCTGTAGAGAACGCCATACAGCCCCCCCTGTAGGGAACGCCATACAGCTCCCCACCTGTAGGGAACGCCATACAGCGTCCCCCCCTGTAGGGAACGCCATACAGCGTCCCCCCTCCCAAAAAAATGCGACGTACAGTGTGTCCTACAAAATACATGTATCCCCTCTACACAGGATCTCCACAGGATAGGGGATACATGTGGGATCGTTGGCAGCGATAGAGAGAACGGGGGACTGAAAGTCCCCTGAACTTCTCCATGACAAACCTCTGACTTCCGGCGTCTGCGCAGCTCAATAAAAATGAAAGGAGCGCTGGTCACGCATGCGCACAAGCACGACCGGCGCTCCATTCATTTCTACGGAGCTGCCAACACAGCCCCCTGGAAGTCCGAGGTTTGTGATGGAGAACTTCAGGGGACTTTCAGTCCCCCGTTCTCCCTATCGCTGCCAGCGATCACACATGTATCCCCTATCCTGTGGAGATCCTGTGGAGAGGGGATACGTGTCCTGTGGAGAGGGGGGGGATACATGTCCTGTGGAGAGGGGATACATGTCCTGTGGAGAGGGGATACATGTCTTTTGCTCTATTTTGCGCCTTCAGGACCAGACACCGTTTAGCCATTTTTAGCACGTGTTAGTTAAATGGCTATAACTTTTTTATTTGTTGGGCTAACGACGTGATTTTTGCGACGTTTTTTCCGTAGACAATGCAGGTTTCATTTTTTATCGTTTTTATACACACCTTTTTTGCTATTTTAGAATTTTTATTCATAAAGTTTGAAAATAATAGTAAAAAAATAAGCTTTTTTACATTTTAGACCTTTTATTTGTGGTCGTCATTGTCTACCATAAATTTTTATATATTACATGTCCATATTAGGGTAATTGGGTCAGCGCTAGCGTTACAACAATGATTGGCGGGGGGAACGTTTTTTTTTTGGGGTGGGTATTTTATGTACATTTTTTTTGCACTTTACGTTATTATTTTTTTATTACTATGGTCTGTCCCCCAAAGGTCAAAAAAGACCTTTGGGGAACTTTATATATATTTTTTCTTTCTTTTACACCATGTTTTTCCACTGTAACTGGGACTGCATGGGGAAATCAGCCCTCTCATAGTGACGATTGTCACTAACTGGGCTGTGCTGGGTCTTGTAAGACCCAGCAGCAGCCTGCCACTAACGGCACCCGGCGATCATGTGACCAGTTACATGATCACCGGAAGGAATAGAGACTGCGTCGCTGCTGCTGTCTTTATTCCTGTACACAGCGCGCATTCAGCGCTGTGTACAAGTGATCAGAGAAGACAAAAGCAGCGAAAACTGCTTCTATCCTCTCCTCAGGGTCCCCGGCAGTCACTGACAGCCGGAGACCCGACATTCTGCTGCCCGATCGCGCGGGCAGCAAGTTAAAACCCGAGCCGTAGAAAGTCTATGGCTCGGGTTTTAAGGACCCTGACCGCTGGCCGTAAAAATACAGCCAGCGGTCGGGAACCAGTTAATGGCAGAGCGGGGAGATACCTCCCTGCTCTGCGGTAGTGTTCAGTGGTGTCCCGCTGTAGCAGCCATAGCGGCTGCTAGCGGAGCCTCCGGCCATGGTGGGGGCCCGTGCCGGCGGGCGATACACGGGCCCCTTCATGCCGCGGGCCCCGTAGCAGCCGCTACTGCTGCTACGGCGGTAGTTACGCCACTGCCCACTGTCAAAGACATGAACAGTCTAGAATTTTTAGGCTAGGTTAATTTTACCAGTAAGAGATAGATTATATATAAAAAAAATAAATAAATCACAGTCTAAATTATATATATTAATTTGCATTGTGCACAGAGAAATAAGTATTTTATCCCCTACCAACCATTAAGAGTTCAGCCTCCTCCAGACCAGTTACACGCTCCAAATCAACTTGGTGCCGGCATTAAAGACAGCTGTCTTACATGGTCACCTGTATAAAAGACTCCTGTCCACAGACTTCATTAATCAGTCTGACTTTAACCTCTACAACATGGGCAAGACCAAAGAGCTTTCTAATGATGCCAGGGACAAGATCATAGACCTGCACAAGGCTGGAATGGGCTACAAAACCATAAGTAAGACGCTGGGTGAGAAGGAGACAACTGTTGGTGCAATAGTAAGAAAATGGAAGACATACAAAATGACTGTCAATCGACATCGATCTGGGGCTCCATGCAGAATCTCACCTCGTGGGGTATCCTTGATCCTGAGGAAGGTGAGAGCTCAGCCGAAAACTACACGGGGGGAACTTGTTAATGATCTCAAGGCAGCTGGGACCACAGTCACCAAGAAAACCATTGGTAACACATTACGCCGTAATGGATTAAAATCCTGCAGTGCCCGCAAGGTCCCCCTGCTCAAGAAGGCACATGTACAGACCCGTCTGAAGTTTGCAAATTAACATCTGGATGATTCCGAGAGTGATTGGGAGAAGGTGCTGTGGTCAGATGAGACTAAAATTGAGCTCTTTGGCATTAACTCAACTCGGCGTGTTTGGAGGAAGAGAAATGCTGCCTATGACCCAAAGAAAACCGTCCCCACTGTCAAGCATGGAGGTGGAAACATTATGTTTTGGGGGTGTTTCTCTGCTAAGGGCACAGGACTACTTCACCGCATCAATGGGAGAATGGATGGAGCCATGTACCGTCAAATCCTGAGTGACAACCTCCTTCCCTCCACCAGGACATTAAAAATGGCTCGTGGCTGGGTCTTCCAGCACGACAATGACCCGAAACATACAGCCAAGGCAACAAAGGAGTGGCTCAAAAAGAAGCACATTAAGGTCATGGAGTGGCCTAGCCAGTCTCCAGACCTTAATCCCATCGAAAACTTATGGAGGGAGCTGAAGATCCGAGTTGCCAAGCGACAGCCTCGAAATCGTAATGATTTACAGATGATCTGCAAAGAGGAGTGGGCCAAAATTCCATCTAACATGTGTGCAAACCTCATCATCAAGTACTAAAAATGTCTGACTGCTGTGCTTGCCAACAAGGGTTTTGCCACCAAGTATTAAGTCTTGTTTGCCAAAGGGATCAAATACTTATTTCTCTGTGCACAATGCAAATAAATATATAGAATTTTGACAATGTGATTTTCTCTTTTTTTTTATATATAATCTATCTCTCACTGGTAAAATTAACCTAGCCTAAAAATTCTAGACTCTTCATGTCTTTGACAGTGGGCAAACTTACAAAATCAGCAAGGGATCAAATACTTATTTCCTTCACTGTATATATTAGACAGATATATACAGTATTTATATAGCACCACAGCGCTGTATGTAGTTGTCTCACTCTCACTGTCCCCAGTAGGGCTCATAATCTAAATTCCCTATATGTATGTATTTAAAGGCTATGTAAACTTTGCAAACAATTATTATTATTATTATTATTATTATTATTATTATGATTTTTTATTTTATGTATTTTTTTACTGTACTTCTTTTATGTATTAATTTATTTATTTTTTAAACAGTGTATTAGTGTGTTTGGTGCAACTTTCTAATTAATTCTTATTAAAAATAATTTTACTTTTTTCAGATACAGCCCCTTTGTATCCTGTATACAGAGTAGCTGTATCATGCGCTGAAACCTGAATCCGCCAGGTCAGTGGGACTGACGGGTTGAGTGACACCGGATCTTGTGTGTCTCTGATCTCACACTGTTTTATTTTAAAAAAAAAACATTCTGAATGATGTACATAGCCTTTAAAGTGGGGAGGAAATGCACAGTAATTTAGATTTAGTCTTGGTCAAATTGAAACCCTGGACTCCAGTCCTGCAAGGCAAGAGCGCAAACCACTGAGTAGATAGATAGATAGATAGATAGATAGATAGATAGATAGATAGATAGATAGATAGATAGATAGATAGATAGATAGATAGATAGATAGATAGATAGATGATAGATAGATAGATAGATAGATAGATAGATAGATAGATAGATAGATAGATAGATAGATAGATAGATAGATGTCCACTCTTTTCTTACATTTGGTTAAAGACTCCTTTCTCTCATGAAATTAATTCGATACAATATTGTGATATGCTAGTTAAACCTTTGACAGGCTGCATTTCACATCAGAACCACTGAGCGGCCACTCAAAGGCACATATAGCGTAGACATTTTGTGACAGAGTCTTGCAAAATCATGTTGTTTATTTTCACAGCTGATCCATCTCGCGACGCACATCTCCGGATATGTTGAGATAAGTGGAAAGGTAGGAAAGGACAAATTTGTGGATGCCGAACGATTATGCAACTTTGTTTCAGCGATGGTGGGGGTCTCAGCACCCAGAACACCACCGATCAAAACTTCTGATATGTTGCTATGACATATAAAAAGGTTTTCGGATAGTACAGTTCCTCTTGTCATTTCTATTTGTTTTTACAACATTTTCTGCTTGCAATGAAATTATTGCCAGTAAGCCTCTATGGCTGCAATCTATGCGTGCCTACTGGAATAGGATTGCAGAAGTGGGTATCAATTTTATGATTATTATTGCAAATTATATGTAATGGAAATGTTTAATAATAATAATCATTAACCAGATACTAAAAACTCTCCCGAGTACTTTCATCATCAAAGTAAAATAAAACATTCATGGCGTACAATGCTCAATGCATTGCCCCGGGATTTTGTATCAGCCAGCTATGAGTACATTTTTTTTAGCGGAGTGAATTCAATCTGTGGCACTTTTTCTTCATTTACCATCTTAGCAGGGAACAGAAGGGGTCTTGAAAGATGGAAAGTGAAAAACAGCAGACCCTCGACATGTCTACTAACTGGGGAGTCTGGTTACACCAGCATAAATTTTACTTTGCTTGGCATTTACTAATATTTTTATGTTTGTATTAAAATAATTTTTGCTAGTTTACTTTTACAAGGATGTCAAATTTGAAGAGGACGTCTCCTGACATGTCTGTTTTAGTAAATACTTGCATTCCTCGTAAAAAAAAATAACAATTCTGTACAATCTTTTCTTAGAACTCTGCTTTGCGTGGTTCCTCTGTTATTCCTCTTGGAAATGTATGAATAAATTCATAACTGAGTGTTACCATTTCTCTTGATGATGCACAACATATTGACAGTTGGAATGGTAATACCCAATTGTCAATTTTTTATACATTTCCAGGAGGAATAACACAGGAGGAGAACAATGCACAGTTCTAAGAACATATTATCCAAAAATACTTATTTCATGAGGACTGCAAGTATTTCTTTAAACCGACATGTCAGGGGAGCAGACAGGTCCTCTTTAAAAGCTGAGTCAATATCTAGAAAAAAAACTTATAATCTTAAAAACACAGTCCTCCGACAAGAGCAGATTTTCCACAAAATATACTGTAGAGAAGCCTAGAAAATCCAGTAGGGGGAGTAATAACAACAAGGGGTAGTCTAAGGTTAAATTGTTCAAAAAAAAAAATCTTCTGTAGAAACAGCGTCATCCTTGTCTCAGGGGTTGTGTCTGGTATTGCAGCTCAGCTCCATTTAAGTCAATATGGTTGAGCTGCAATACAAGAGATAGCCCGCAAACAACTATGGAGCTGTTTCGGGAAGAAAAGCAGATTATTTTTTTCTAGCTATATACAACACCTTTAATTTCGTTATCTTATCCATCCATATAGGCTTGGATGTATAGACATTACAAACCATGGTTCTACACAAGGAACATAACAACCAATCTTGGAATATGATGAGAGTTATTATCACCTGCTTAGAGACATTTGGAAAAGAGCATCACAATAAACAGTCCAATCTACCTCTGGATAAGTGCAGGAGTTGCTTTGTAAATGATTGTTAAATTTTTGTCGTGTAGAGAACCGGGTAAAGGATTTCTAACCCATCAGTTTATTATCTGGAAATATAAGAAGGCATATCCATTCATTTGAAAAGATAGTAAAATCTAATACACTCTGCCCCTTACCAATTTACTTTAGAGAATGTGCCAACAAAGACCATGATTAGTCATTTATCTCAATCCAGTAATATTAACACTACAAAGAAATGATGGAATGAATTTGTTATTTTCACTCTTAAAGCCGCAGGAAAAAGAACAGTTTTTGAAAAACATTATATTTAGGATCCTATGTATTTATAAACCAAAGAGAAGACATCCCCATTAAAGGGGTTCTCATGAAGGTTACGGTACATGGACATCATAGAGGGTAGAATCCCACTCATGAAGCCCCTCTATTAACCAAAGTAGAGAGTTTTAAAAAAGTTACCTAGAAAAACTCATACAAACTGTATGTATTTGTTGCTCTTGGTTGTGTTCAAACCCAGGACCAAACCCGAGCCTTCCACTTTGCACACGACCGTAGATTTAGTCCGTAATTACTGACTATAATTTTATGGTCCATAATTACGGACACATTCATTTCTATGGCCGACGGACACTTTCTCGTATATTTGCGGGAAGGTGTCCGTGTAGTACAAACCTTCCGTAAAAAATAGGGCATGTCCTATTTTTTTATTTTACGGACCGTGCTCCCATACTTTACAATGAGAGCACGGTCCACAAATACGGAGGACCATCCGCAGCCGTCCACGGCTGGCCGTGCCCGTAATCACGGACATGATTACGAGCAAGGTCGTGTGAATGGGGCCTTAACCAGTATTTTTCTTAAGTCTTACTTCATAGGGTTGTAGAGTCCATCCCATGTGCTGGTGAAAGCTAATAAGCCTGGAACAGTTTTTGTGTCTCTATGCTCTTAAATTATGGATATGTAATGGGTATTCCCAAAATCATAAACTATCACCTATCCACAGGATAGGTGATAATTTTATGACCGCGGGGGGGGGGGGGCCCACCGCTTGGACCCCCATGAATCATGAGAACAGTGATCCCGAACCCCCAGATCCTTTGCACTGCTCAACCGCATTGAGGAGGACATTGAATGGAGCGGCGGTTGGCTGTTTCCGTTATTCTTTTGGACATTGAATGGAGCGGCATGTGCATACTCAACTGCCGCTCCATTCAAGCTCCATTTAAGCTCCTCCTTACTGCGGGGAGTGCCGTAAGGAGGATCTGGGGGTTTGGGACACCCATTCTCGTAATCTTTGGGGGTCCCAGCGGTAGGACCCGCAGGGATCATAAAAGCCTCCTAAATATTTAGAATGACTGTGACCATTTCCTGATCTTTTTTACCTGCCCCAAAGCCACACAGCACATCCAATATTTGAACTTCAAACCATGGGATATTAAAACTGTTGTGTTCTACTTAAAGCGCTTTTGTCAGGGCTCTTTCTGAAAGCAGCATAGGATAGAGGGGGAGACGCTGAGCTAGGGAATATATAGCTTTCAATGATTTGATTCATTATTTTTATGTTAAAAGCTGTTTAACTGCTGCCAGGACTTTTAGAGAAAGCCTGTGAGTCCTGATCCCCCGCCCACACAGACTGATCGACAGCTCTCCACGCATACAAACTCATACAGGAAAATCTGTCAAGCATTCTATGTGGGCAGGAAATGCAGGACTCACAGGCTTTCTCTAAGAGTCCTGGCAGCATTTAATCACCTTATTACATAAAGATGCTGAATCTAATCATAAAAAAACAATATATTCCCGAAGTCAGCGTCTCTCCTTATCTCGTATGCTGCCCTCAGATAGGCGATCTGACAGATTCACTTTAAGTCTACCTCCCAACAGTCCCATTTTTCATTCCACAAGCCAATCACAAAGAGGGGCAGTTCTAGACTGTTAAGGTTATTCCCTATTAAACAAAGCACTGCTTAATGTCACACATTTTGGAATTCAAACTTAGATGTGATCGATATTATGGTGTTTTTATGTTAGACACACACAGGATCCGTTTTCAGCCCAGTCGTTAGTTCGGCTGAACTGACGGAATCGGCTCATAGTGAATCATACAGCTTCTATGTATAGAGGATTTATAAAAGCTGCATCAGTAAAATGAAACATTTTTAATAAAAGTCAATTGTTTAAAATCACCTAAAACATAGATTTAAGCTTTCAAAAGTGTACATATTTTTTAAGTCAGGTAAAGAAAAAAAAGGTCCAAAAATGTTCACAGTCATTAAAAAAGATCTTATTTTTTTTTATAAACTATTGGAACTTGATACCATAGACAGATGTTAATGTTTGCCTTGTTTCTTCAGGTTTAATAAGCCGATAGAAAGATATAATTAAATTATGTGAACCCTTTCATCTTTCTCTCGTAATTTGCACATCTTTCTTTAACAGAGATATTCTTTCTATCTATCATCGAGTAATTTACCTTTCCTCAAGGGCTTCTGGGTTATATAAGAACTTGTAGTGTAACTAAGTTCTCCTCTTTTAATAATTCCACTTGCTGTAACATTTCTTTCTTTTATAATTCAAAGCTCCTTTCCTTTGAGACATTAGAGTCCCGGGGGGAAATATTAACTTTCATTTGCTAAGTACTTCCATTGAAAAATCCACGCAAGACCCTATTACCTCAGAGGTTACACAAAATACCATATTTGTTTGCCTCTTAATGATGAGAAGAGAGTTTTATGAAATGGAAAATATAATTAAAACCCCAACATTGTATAGTTGAAGCTTTTAATTAAAATTAACTTAGTTCCTTTGCTAAATTATTCCCCTAAAAAAAAAAAAACAAGGATTAATTATTTACATATTTTTGAGACTGTAAATTGTGTTTTCTGCAGTTCTAATGAGACATGAAACAAATGACTGTTTATAGATATTCGGCTTAGTTTACATGATCTAAAACGTCTATTCTTCAATAATGTAACCTGTTTAGTGTCATCATAAAAAAATATCATGATAACATTACGTACCTTCAAAGCATGTACGGTAGGAATTTCCATCGGAAATTTTATAAAGGGAACATACACTGGTGAAAATGTTCCCACTGCATGTTAATCCATCCTTGCCCCACGTACCTGAATAGTGTTGCTGTGTACATGAAACGATTCTGTCATCCCTGTATAAAGAGGGTTGTTTGTTTTTTTCAGGTGCCAGCATAGCTATTTGGGGCACCGTTCACAAGGCATCACTCAAGGGGAAACACACGCACAACACGGTCGCACCACGGCACTTGTGTGTCGAAAGGAATCATAGTCATGACCACATGGGGCCTTCTTAGCCAATCCGGCTGGAAGATACTGTAATTGGTACACAGCGCACAATTTTTAATGGCACCCTCAAATGGGAGTTTGGGGTGTTGTTTAGAGGGTGCCATAGTGGCATGTACTTTTACTTTTGTAGTCTGTAACCATGGAGACATAAGTCTGCAAGAAGATTATTATTATTCTTTTATTTTATTTTGGAGAAATTAAAAAAAAATAAATGGTAATTAAGGAGCCCAATGCCTTTGAATTGATCAGTAGGTACTTACTTGTAATAAACCTATCTGGTTATGTTATTTATAGACCAAGTTGCAGCCACCAAGGAAGGGATTGAGGTAGGGTGGCAAGGCACTAGAAATGAGCGAATTTTCAGATCACAAGCAGCAGCGGTCACATGGGACAAAAAGGCATTTCTGGAGGCCAGCTGAACAGACACCAGCCAATGAGAGCAAGGACGCGTTGCTACAAAAGACCAGGCGAGGTGAGTATGGTATTTTTTTTTTAATCTCCTCTTCTTTCCTGTCCTCCCCTGTAACAAATTCAGTCTAAAACCTGAATTAAATCAAGCAAAATTTGGTGCAGACATTCATCTAAAATATGTAAAATGGCAAAATCTGTCAAATATAAAATCGCCGGTGGCTGCCATTTTGAAGCGATTTGTGCGCCGCAAACCTTACATTTTTGGGAATTTCAGACCTAATTCAATCAGTTTAAAGTAGAATCACCTCACACAAACAGGATGCCAGGTAAAGCGTTTTTATGTTTTCGTTCTACTGCCACCTGTTTCTCTACAACTAGAAAACTGGCACATATTCTGCTTTTGTATTTAATGTTGTCTCGTAGTGTAAGCTGAAGTTGCAAGATATGCTCAAATACTAGATGACGCAGCTCTAGAGAACACAAGCTCACAAATTGTTCTTACCGACCCTGAGCAGTAACATGTGAGATTTTAAGAAGAATCATCTTATTAACTTGCCGGGATGCACCGACAATTACAAAAACATCTGCTACATTTTTTAAACACAACTCAAGTCCTGATGTGGCTTTTGGCATTCAGTGTTATTATCCGATTTGCATTTCCTTTCCAGCCTTCCATTTCTTAACTAAGAATCCATTCCTCACCAACAACTTAAGTGTGATGGTTTACTTCTTTCTTTACAGGCTGCATTATTCATTAGCTAAGCGTTCTCCCGATTCACATTTTACACAATTGACTGGAACTCACGGATCCTATTACCTGCCTGGGTGTCTATTTTTTTAGGCCGGGCAAGTCAAGGTTCACGTCATCGCTGAAAGGATTCCAATCCTTCCTTATTCATTATGCATTAGGAAAGATGCAAAAGAGGGTTTTGTGGTTGGCGAAAAGCAAAATCGATTAAATCGAGAAATGAAAGAAGGATAGAAGTGAATAAATTATTAAATATCTATGAAAGGATTTTTAAAATAGCATCCTACATTATGGTCACTCAACATTTTCCTTCTGGAATAACCACCAATGTGTCAGTACAAATTTACCAAACACGTTAAATTCAATAAAGTGTATGACGGGACTGATTGGGCCAAGTAACTAAATCCATTTTAACTCTCTTTGGATTATACAAAATTTGGACACCAAATTCAGCCATTTTTGTTTTTCCTACAAAGGAAAACTTTAGGACTGGTTGGGCTTTTTATAGTAAGACTGGCCATCCGTTTTAGATCGGTTTAGCCAAGCGTGCATGTGTTCTCTGCTGGCTTATATAATAGCGAATAAAAGGATGAGGCATGATGAAATCCAAAAAACCCAACCCCTCTCTCCCCCGACATCTGCTGATGGGGAAGAGTCAGGACACTAACTTACATATTAGATGGTCGGGCCAAAATCGTCAGGTTCAGCCGTCATACATCTAATGTGTTTGGCCAGCTTAACAGTGTTATGTCTTGTTGAGAAGAGTAGGCTTGTGTGTATCTACTTGGAATTTGAACTCCTGTCATCCATGGAAGAAAATGGTTAGTAAAGACGCCAGACCACAGTATATTCGACAGAACCAATATAGGTGGCAGACGATAATAGAAATAACAAAGTTACAACATCAGAAGGCTCATAAGTAAGCAGTAGTTGAGTATATGACACCTAAAACAGAATGAATAATGGTTAAGTTACAAAGGTGTAGTCTCAGGTTTGGAGGTACTTTACATACTACTGGGCGAGAACCATGGATCACATGATGAACATCTAATGGGTCTGACAAGGTGGGACCAAAAGCTTCTAGTCATCTGAATGTTGATGTTACCATCATAGAAAGAGGAGTCCAAAGCACAATAATAATTGGTACTTGGAATGTAAATAGCACCGTAGACCATAAGTAAGTTAGAAATGTGGATGATGGAAATGGGTCACTTAAAGAGGCTCTGTCACGAGATTATAAGTGCCCTATCTCTTACATTTTCTGATCGGCGCTGTAATGTAGATAACAACAGTGGTTTTTATTTTGAAAAACTGTCACTTTTGAGCAAGTTATGAACAATTGTAGATTTATGCTAATTACTTTCTTAATAGACAACTGGGCATTGTACAGAGGAGTGTATGACGCTGACCAATCAGCGTCATACACTTCTCTCCATTCATTTTTAGCAGTACTCACAGCACAGCGTGATCTGTGATTCATTCTTACAGAAACTTTACCGAAGTGTCGGGAGTGTGAATAGACATCGCATCCTGGCTGGAGGTGATGTCTATTCACTCTCAAGACACTTCGGTAAAGTTAATGTGGGAGTAAGTGACAGCACAGCGTGATGTCGCGAGATCACGCTGTGCAGTGAAACGAGCTAAACATGAATGGAGATAAATGTATGACGCTGATTGGTGAGCGTCAAACCCTCCTCTGTACAACGCCCAGTTGGTAAAAAGGTAAAAAATACAGAGTTGTCTATTAAAAAACTAATTAGCATAAATCAAAAATTGCTCATAAGTTGCTCAAAATTGATCCTTTTTCAAAATAAAAACCACTGCTGTTATCTACAGTACATTACAGCGCCGATCACATTATGTAACAAAACAACATACTAACTACAAGACAATACAACAAACTAAATGGATTGGACTAGGACAATGCAATAGCATTGGACGTATGGATAAATAAATCTTATAGTTTTATTCAAATATATTTCAGCTGTGAGCAGTACTAGGTATCTATGAGTTTTGATCTACTGCGACAATCAGAGATCTTGAAAAATGTTAGGTAATTGAAACACAAAGTATATTAGAATGTTGCAGAACTTTCCATAATACATTGATTAAGCTTCATATACTTCCTGGCATGGAAGCATTTTCTACAAAGTATTTTCCTCTATGAGAAAGCCTACTCTACAAGGAAATGCCAGCCTCTGAAGTTTCAAAAAATAAAAATGGCAACCTTGGATTGACATCCCCTTATAAGATCTTAAATTATCTGGAGTTCTTTATTTTTTCTCCTGGGTGGGGTTTGGGGAGGGGGGGGTGGTTTCCTCTTTCCTTCTTTTCTTCCTTTTGTTTGGCTGAAGTAGGTAAAAGTTGAAAGGTCCTTTTTGTAAGGGTATGTTCACACGGCTATTTACGGACGTAATTCCTGCGTTTTAACCACCAAATTATGTGCGAAATTACGGCTTCAAAGCGTTGACAAACATCTGCCCATTGAAAGCAATGGGCTGACGTTTGTCTGTTCACACGAGGCGTATATTTACGCGTCGCTGTCAAAAGACGGCGCGTAAATAGACGCCCGCGCCAAAGAAGTGTCATGTCACTTCTTCAGATGTAAATGGAGCTGTTTTCCATGGACTCCATGGAAAACCAGCTCCAGTTATGTCCGTAATGGACGCGGTGTTCAAGCGCCTGCACATGCCGTTACGGCTGAAATGACGGGGCTGTTTTCTCCTGGAAACAGCCCCGTAATTTCGGTCGTTATGGACGCTGCCGTGTGAACATACCCTAAAGGTAATTTTGATAGGATGTTTTTTTATGGTCTTTTCTTCTACTTCAGTTATCTTTTTGTAAACTTTTGAAACAATAAAAAACGTTTAAAATAATAAAAAAAGTTTCATAGACATAAAGCAAAAAGAAAAAAAATATCATATATTGCAATGAAACGATAACACTATGTAGATGTCCACCGATACGTCTAGAAAGTTCCTTAAGTCCATCAGATGGCAGTAAAGAGTAGCATAAGACGGCTCACACATTTCTCAGCAGACAAGCACTTTTGCTGGATAATCATACAGAAGCGAGAGGCTAAACTTGTAAACATTCGATTCTATGGTATGATACGTCTTTCTCTTGAAACATTGAGCCAGTCAGACAAACGGGGAATCAGTGACTTGAACAAAATATTGTGCATTCCCTCACTGGGCTAAGGAGATAGCCAATCTTTATATGTGCAGCGGTGTATCGGGGACGCAATGATTACAAGTTTGTTGTAGCACATTTGTATTTTGTAGACAGCAGAATGCCTGGGTACCGAATGTCTGGATTTACAATGAAGACCTAGTTTTGACTCTCAGATGACACAGAATAGTGACATTTATATTAATAGCCGTTACGGTGCATTTGCAAGTACTGAGAACAGCATCAGTCATACAGTACCTGAAATGTAGTCCTCACTTTCTTACATAGTCAGGCTTCTTATCTACAGAGGATGCAAAAAAAAAAAAAAAGCTTTTGGATGCCCATAGCATCCAGTATACGGGTGTTTGACAATTGCTTCATCAATACAGACGCAGAGCAATCGACAGAAGCATATTGTGTAATGTCAATGTTTAAAAGGGATTGTCTGAGATTAGAAACGTGCAATACCAGATACAGACCATGATCCTGGGTGGCGCTGTTTCTAAAAAACAACTACAAAAAACAGACCAATCTCTTTAAATTGGCCCTCTGCTTTAAAGGGGGTTTCTGGGACTTAACTAAATATTCAAAATGTATAGGTATCAGAAGAAATAAAAAAAAATATATAAAACATTTTTACAATGTGCTTACCATTAAAATGACCTATTATGCAAAGTCACTAAGCCATAGTTGTTACAGTGGAGGGCAACATATTTTTATAATAATGCTTCATTTTTTTTCTGGATTCCTGGGCTTTTATAAAATCCATGCAATTTCTGAAAAACTCTTTTAAAAATCTCCTGCAGTGTTTCTATGATTACATTAGTAGGGTCACTAGAATAAATGGGACATCAGCAATTTTTCTGCGCACCGTGCCACTGCAGTTTTCAACTCAGACATCTCCGAGCTAATGTTGACAGCCCTGCTATAGGATTCAATGAAATGTAATGCACATGCATTTTCTCAGTTTACAGACCCCACCAATGCAATTTTCTCAGCTGTCTTTTTGGCACGTCAAAAGATTGATAAAAACGAGGAATATTAACCATAGCAAAATCGGTAAACTTATTGGTTTCTGTGCACCCACTAAATAGTCCCCAAATCCTTGTTCTGAGTTCCATGCGACCAGCTCCACAATTTATTTCTTCTTTTGGATGGAAGGAGATGAAGATTTCATATAAACTATCAACAATCTTCATATTAAGCTTAAAGTCCATCCTTTATTTATTACAATGATAACGCAAGGGTGCCCAAATACACTAGATAAATGTCGACCAAACCTGAAATGTTTTCGGGACCGGCCAACTATTTAATGTTTATGGCATTGTCCCCACCCTCTCCAACATGGCAGATGTTGGGGAAACGATGGATTGGGCATGTTGGATTTCAACATGCCTGATACATTGTTCCTGTGAGAGATAAGCCGGAGGGATCTGGCAGCGGCTTATTCCCCTCTCTCCCTTGAAAATGTGTATGTGTATGGGGGAGTCCGGCGGAATACCTGTCAGCTAAATAAGCGTTTGGCTGACAGCTATTGTAAGTGTATGGCCCCCGTTGTTATTATTATTTATGTTTGTCTGCATTTAGTTACTTGATATTGGTTTAGTATAGGCAGAGTATGTGATCATATTTCCAATGGTGCTTAGTCCACAAAGAGACTGCTTTTGTAAAGGATCTGCCAGGCACAGCTTCGGGGTTAACTCCCATAATTAATCAGTCAGCACCTGAATCTACATCCCTGAGACTGACTACAGCTTCCACCACTCAGGCTGGCAGGCTTAGGAGTGGGAGAGCAGCCTATCGCAACCTGGCCAGACTCAGCTAGCTCCCGCCCTCGGTCTATTTAAGGCTGCCCTTCCTGTCCCTCGGTGCTTGTGATTCTTTTCGTGTGGTTTCCTGGCCCAGCTACAGCTCCTTCTATTTTGATCCTGCTCCATACAGACCCTGGCTTACTGACTACTCTTCTGCTCTTCGTTTGGTACCTCGCACACTCCTGGCTTGACTCGGCTCATTCACCACTCTGGTTGCTCACGGTGTTGCCGTGGGCAACTGCCCCTTTCCCTTGCTTGTATTCCCTTGTATGTTTGTCGTGTTTGTCGTGCACTTACTGAGCGCAGGGACCGCCGCCCAGTTGTACCCCGTCGCCTAGGGCGGGTCGTTGCAAGTAGGCAGGGACAGAGTGGCGGGTAGACTAGGGCTCACTTGTCCGTTTCCCTACCCCCCGTCATTACATAATCACAAGCCCATACCTAGTCTACCCTGGTCCCTGACACCACAATGGACCCCCGTGAGACCCTGGCTCAGCAAATGCAGGGTCTCTCCCTACAGGTCCAGGCCCTGGCTCAGAGGGTCAACCAGCCTGATGCTACCTTGGTAGTTCCCCTCACCTCACCTCTTGAATCCCACCTCAAGTTGCCCGACCGGTTCTCAGCGGACCGGAGGGCTTTTCTCTCCTTTCTGGAGAGTTGTAGGCTTTACTTTCGTTTAAAGCCTCATTCCTCAGGTTCTGAGAGCCAGCGGGTGGGTATAATTATGTCCCGGCTCCAGGAAGGGCCCCAAGAGTGGGCCTTCTCCTTGGCTCCTGACGCCCCTGAACTTTCCTCCGTTGATTGTTTCTTTTCTGCTCTCTGACTTATTTATGACGAGACTGACAGGACTGCCTTTGCCGAGAGTCAGCTGGTGACCTTACGTCAGGGTAAGAGACCTGTTGAGGAGTATTGTTCTGACTTTAGGAAGTGGTGCGTAGCTTCTCGGTGGAATGACCCTGCCTTAAGGTGCCAGTTTAGGTTGGGTCTGTCGAATGCCCTGAAAGACCTGCTAGTTAGCTATCCCTCTTCTGACTCCCTAGACCAGGTTATGGCTTTAATGGTACGACTTGACCGACGTCTCAGGGAACGACAACATGAACGTTTATGTGTTTTCTCCTCCGACTCCCCCATGATGCCTCCCGAAGTTCCTTCGTTCCTCCCCAAAAGACTCAGAGATACCTATGCAACTCGGGGCCTCCGTGTCCCCCCAACAACGTAGAGAATTCCGCAGGAAGAATGGTCTCTGCTTCTACTGTGGGGATGACAAGCATCAAGTGAACAACTGTCCTAAGCGTAAGAATGCAGCCAGAGAACTTCCGCGCCTAAGTGATCATCGGGGAGGTCACTTGGGCGCACAGGTATTTCCCGTAAATAGAAAACGTACTAAGATCTTGCTTCCCTTTCAGGTCTCTTTTGGTGGTAGGTCTGCTACCGGCAGTGCCTTCGTGGATTCAGGGTCCTCTACTAATATCATGTCTGTGGAATTTGCTATGTCTCTTGCTATGCCTCTGATTGATTTGCCTAAACCTGTCCCGGTAGTGGGTATCGACTCCACTCCTCTTGCTAATGGTTATTTTACACAGCATACCCCTGTTTTTGAACTCCTTGTTGGCTCCATGCATTTGGAGCAGTGCTCTGTACTGTTGATGCAGGGATTATCGTACGATTTGGTTCTAGGCCTTCCCTGGTTGCAGTTGCATAATCCCACGTTTGACTGGAATACTGGGGAGCTAACCAAATGGGGTAATGAATGTTTTACGTCATGTTTTTCTGTTAATTCTATTTCTCCCCCTTGAGGAGGCGAACACGCTACCCGAGTTTGTTCAGGACTTCGCTGATGTTTTCTCTAAGGAGGCCTCCGAAGTGTTACCTCCTCATAGAGAATACGATTGCGCTATCGAATTGGTACCAGGAGCTAAGCTTCCTAAGGGTAGGATATTTAATCTTTCTTGTCCCGAACGTGAAGCCATGAGAGAGTATATCCAGGAATGCCTGGCCAAGGGTTACATTCGTCCCTCTACTTCTCCGGTAGGTGCTGGCTTCTTCTTCGTAGGGAAGAAGGATGGTGGTCTTAGGCCATGCATTGACTACCGTAGCCTGAATAAGGTCACGGTAAGGAACCAGTATCCCCTTCCTTTGAATCCTGATCTCTTCAATCAGGTTCAGGGGGCCCAATGGTTCTCTAAGTTGGATCTACGGGGGGCGTATAACCTTATCCGCATCAAAGAGGGGGATGAGTGGAAGACTGCGTTTAACACGCCCGAAGGCCATTTCGAATACCTCGTCATGCCCTTTGGGTTGTGTAATGCCCCTGCGGTCTTCCAGAATTTCATAAATGAGATTTTGAGAAATTACCTGGGGATATTTCTTGTAGTGTACCTTGATGACATACTGGTGTTTTCCAAGGACTGGTCCTCCCACATTGAGCATGTCAGGAAGGTGCTCCAGGTCCTTCGGGAAAACAAACTGTTTGCCAAAACCGAAAAATGTGTGTTTGGGGTACAAGAAATACCATTTTTGGGTCAAATCCTCACTCCTCATGAATTCCGCATGGACCCCGCCAAGGTTCAGGCTGTGGCGGAATGGGTCCAACCTGCCTCCCTGAAGGTGTTACAGTGTTTTTTGGGGTTCGCTAATTATTACAGGAGATTTATTGCTAACTTCTCGGTCATCGCTAAGCCTCTTATGGACCTCACTCGCAAAGGAGCTGATCTCCTCCACTGGCCTCCTGAGGCTGTCCAGGCTTTTGAGGTCCTTAAGAGGTGCTTTATCTCGGCCCCGGTGCTGGTTCAGCCCAACCAAATGGAGCCATTTATCGTGGAAGTTGACGCATCTGAGGTGGGAGTGGTGGCTGTCTTGTCCCAGGGTACCAGGTCCCTCACCCATCTCCGCCCCTGTGCCTACTTCTCCAGGAAGTTTTCGCCAACTGAGAGTAACTATGATATTGGCAACCGCGAACTCTTAGCCATTAAATGGGCATTTGAAGAGTGGCGCCACTTCCTGGAGGGGGCTAGGCACCAGGTAACGGTCCTTACCGACCACAAGAATCTGGTTTTCCTAGAATCTGGCCGGAGGCTAAACCCGAGACAAGCTCGATGGGCGTTATTTTTTACCAGATAAAATTTTTGGGTTACCTATAGGGCTGGGTCTAAAAATATTAAGGCTGATGCACTGTCGCGTAGCTTCATGGCCAGCCCTCCTTCGGAGGAAGATCCTGCTTGTATTTTGCCTCCAGGTATAATCATTTCCTCGATCGATTCTGATTTAGTCTCTGAAATTGCTGCTGATCAAGGTTCAGCTCCCGGGAACCTTCCTGAGAACAAGCTGTTTGTTCCCCTGCAATTCCGGCTAAGGGTACTTAGGGAAAATCATGACTCCGCACTATCTGGTCATCCAGGCATCCTGGGTACCAAACACCTCATTACTAGAAACTATTGGTGGCCTGGGTTGCCTAAAGACGTTAAGGCCTACGTCGCCGCTTGTGAGGTTTGTGCTAGGTCCAAGACTCCCAGGTCCCGACCAGCGGGCTTACTGCGTTCGTTGCCTATTCCCCAGAGACCTTGGACACATATCTCCATGGATTTTATCACCGATTTTCCTCCATCCCAAGGCAAGTCGGTGGTGTGGGTGGTAGTAGACCGCTTCAGTAAGATGTGCCACTTTGTGCCCCTCAAGAAACTACCCAACGCCAAGACGTTGGCTACCTTGTTTGTCAAACACATCCTGCGTCTCCATGGGGTCCCTGTCAATATTGTTTCGGACAGAGGGGTACAATTTGTTTCATTGTTTTGGAGAGCCTTCTGTATGAAGTTGGAGATTGATCTGTCCTTCTCCTCTGCCTTCCATCCTGAAACCAATGGCCAAAGTGAGAGGACTAATCAATCTCTAGAACAATATTTAAGGTGTTTTGTCTCTGACTGTCAATATGATTGGGTCTCATTCATTCCCCTCGCCGAATTTTCCCTTAATAACCGGGTCAGTAACTCGTCAGGGGTCTCCCCCTTTTTCTGTAATTTTGGGTTTAATCCACGGTTCTCCTCCGTTTCACCTGGTAGTTCCAACAATCCCGAGGTAGAGGTCGTTCATCGGGAACTGTGCACAGTCTGGGCCCAGGTTCAGAAGAACCTAGAGGCGTCCCAGAGCGTACAAAAAACTCAGGCTGATAGAAAACGTTCTGCTAACCCTCTGTTTATGGTCGGGGATCTGGTGTGGTTGTCGTCTAGGAACTTGCGTCTCAAGGTTCCGTCCAAGAAGTTTGCTCCCCGGTTTATTGGGCCGTATAAGGTCATTGAGGTCCTCAATCCTGTCTCCTTGCGGCTGGAGTTACCCCCGTCTTTTCGTATACACAACGTGTTTCATGCCTCCCTCCTTAAACGCTGCTCCCCGTCCTTGGCTCCCTCGAGGAGACCTCCTGTTCCCGTCCTCACCCCTGAGGGGGTGGAATTCGAGGTGGCCAAGATTGTGGACAGCAAGATGGTCCAAGGCTCCCTCCAGTACCTGGTCCATTGGAGAGGATACAGGCCCGAGGAGAGGACTTGGGTACCCGCCCGGGATGTTCACGCTGGGGTATTGGTGAGGAGGTTCCACCTGCGTTTCCCCAGTAAGTCAGGTCCACTTAGAAAGGGTCCGGTGGCCCCTCATAAAAGGGGGGGTACTTTAAAGGATCTGCCAGGCACAGCTTCGGGGTTAACTCCCATAATTAATCAGTCAGCACCTGAATCTACATCCCTGAGACTGACTCCAGCTTCCACCACTCAGGCTGGCAGGCTTAGGAGTGGGAGAGCCTATCGCAACCTGGCCAGACTCAGCTAGCTCCCGCCCTCGGTCTATTTAAGCCTGCCCTTCCTGTCCCTCAGTGCTTGTGATTCTTTTCGTGTGGTTTCCTGGCCCAGCTACAGCTCCTTCTATTTTGATCCTGCTCCATACAGACCCTGGCTTACTGACTACTCTTCTGCTCTTCGTTTGGTACCTCGCACACTCCTGGCTTGACTCGGCTCGTTCACCACTCTGGTTGCTCACGGTGTTGCCGTGAGCAACTGCCCCTTTCCCTTGCTTGTATTCCCTTGTATGTTTGTCGTGTTTGTCGTGCACTTACTGAGCGCAGGGACCGCCGCCCAGTTGTACCCCGTCGCCTAGGGCGGGTCGTTGCAAGTAGGCAGGGACAGAGTGGCGGGTAGACTAGGGCTCACTTGTCCATTTCCCTACCCCCCGTCATTACAGCTTTATTCAGAAGTAAGGTGCCGTTCATGGTCACTGTGGACATAGAGCGGGATAGAAGCATTAAGGATACTTAAGAAGTAGTGGAAGATGGGGGAACATTTAATGCAGATCTTTCAAAGACAGAGAAAATGAGAAATACACATAGTAAAGCCCAAACTTGCTGCAGTTGGTGGTCATGGTACAGTGGGGGTCAGATTTAATCAATTTATACAAGGTCATGCTCATGTTCTTTTTCTGCACCCCTGCTTATAGGGCAGCAATGTTAACGAGCAGATGTGTCCTTCCTTACTTTTCCTCTTTTCTCAACATATCCTGAGATGCGTCTTGCAAGATGCCCAGCTTTGAAAAACAAAACATAATTATTTCACGATACTCAGTCACGAGATGTCTATGCTCTATGTGTAGCCTCCCAGTGGTGATGATGTGGATTGCAGCATGCAGCATGTCAAGTGTTTTGCTGGCATGTTGCGATATTGTATTGAATTTGTTTAATGAGAAATTGGAGTTCTTAACCAAATTCAAGCAAAGGTAAGGGTGGACAAATCGGTAGGTACCATTCCATATCTAAAACTCCTGGTAACCACAGAAAGATAATAAGGAAAACAGGTGACAACATTCGTTTAGTCTCTATTTCGTCACAAAAGGCAAATAATCTCTACTTTGGCCGGTTTCCTATTTTTCAAATTTCGACATAATTATTAATCCCGCAACACCTGCACTCCTCTACTGCAGTTCTACTAAACAGAATTTAGATCAACATATGGTTTTTGGTGGTCTGGTCTTTGGTTGGTTCAATAGAACCGCAAGGGACCCGGATGTTGCGGCCGTACCACAGACACCATATTATGGACATGAGAAACGAGCCTCATAATTATATCAGCCTAATAAGTAATTTGTATAGTACAAATCAAGCAGTATAGTTAGTAGTGAATAGACCATTCACTTTCCTCCTTCTATAACATTCCTTAAAATACTGCCATTTTATTTGTTGACAAAACACTCTACGGACTGTAAGTTACTCAGTAAGCCAATTTCGGCAGTAAAATATTCACAGTCAGATTTAATCAATGGCTCAGTAGTTATTCCGATTTAAGTATAATAAAATTACTAAAGAAAAATGTTATTTCCACATCTTCCGAAGCAAAAAAATATATATTGCATTTATGAATCATCATGTCCAGAGTGCCCCCAACTATTTTATATAAATGTAATAGAAACATCATCACTTGACTTAAATTAGAAAACAAACCAAGGTCTACGAAGCAATGGCTTTTCTGGAAAAAAACAAATGGAGATCTTGGTGAGAATTGGGGATCCTCCCCAGCTGTTTCTTCCAGGTCCTAGCGCTCTCAATGCCTGTAAAAAGTTGAATCAAGATCCACAGGTCCTATGTACAATAATATAATATTAGTCATTAGGTCAGGTAGATCATAAAACCATGAAAACAAGCCAGGAGATGTTTCGACTACGGGCATGTTACATAGTTACATAGTTACATAGTTACATAGTTAGTACGGCTGAAAAAAGACACATGTCCATCAAGTTCAATAGCCACTTGCTGTCTGGAGCAGTAACGTGTCATCAGTGGTGACATCACTGTTGTGCTTGTCATATGTCCATGACTCATTTTTGAGGAGGTCAGAAAACCCCTTTAATTGGCTTCCTATAAAATTGGCCATAGGGCTCATTCACACGAACGTGAATCTCGTCCCATGAATTTCAATGGGACTGTTCACACGACCGGTGTTTCAACAGAGCGTTTGAAGGGTCAGTTGAAAAATAGGACATGTCCTATTATACTGTGGGTCTCGCATCCCTCCATAGACTCTAGTATGTGGGAGATCCGGGACAACGCGTCCCGCACGGGTCCACCTCGGACGTGGAAAACTGCAGTTTTTCACGTCCGAGGTGGGCTAAGTTCGTGTGAATGTAGCCTTAGTATGAGAAATATGAGTGTTTTCACTGTACAGGAATGTGTTGGTGCTCTACAGAAAGTAAATAATATGTAAGTCGAGATAACAGAGTAAAATTTCTGCAATTCCACATCCACACATCTTCCAATAGACAATGCTGTTCGAGTTGTTTTATAGTAGTATTCCCATTCATCCAGGCCGCTGATACAATGTAATAAAATGATTAAACCTATCCACTGCACAAAGTGCTCCGAAAATAAAACACACTCGGCAGAACAGGATGAAAGGTGTTTTTATGCAACACGGATTCACAGCATGCTACGTCCTAGATTTATCAAGTGGGGGTAAAAGCTCTCCAGTGAGAATACAACTCCAAATCCTATTATATGACAGTGCATTAGCAAGCAGTGACATTTTTAGGTAGTTTGATAAATCAGACTTATATAGTTTAAGGTTATGGCGGAAGCTTCATCCACAATGGGCTCGGCCAATAAAGGGGAAGTGTGAACTAAAATGAGCAAGGCCTATAGGATACACAGGTGAGCCGGTGACATTTAGGAAATGATGGAGGGATGGCTCCCTGAAGCTGTGAACTTTTTGTCTGCAGAATGGCAATAAATATGAGTTAAGAGCTTTAATAACATGTTCCTGTGTAGCTTGGCTTTCGGAGACGGCTAGCTATTGCAGTAAATGAATAGAACCCTGTGCCCTAATGTACATCAAGCACAGTAAATTACGGTACATACAGTATACAAAAAAAAGCATTTGGAAGTATTGATATTGTTATAGCATTTTCTACTCGGTTCAAGCCACCAGCTTGTGTCGGTTACAATGACTATTGATCCGTTTCGAGCCCTGACAACGAGATCCACTTCTATTAGGACAATATAGGGAAAGAAAGCGTCTGGCTGACCTCTTGGACTCCGAGCACTTACGCTATTTCAGTTAGGAGCCGTTGTCAGGGAGCTTATCAAAATAGTATTTTAGAAGGAGAGCAGCTCTACAGACTCACTCCCCGGCTTTTATGTATCACATTATTTCAATTATTTTCTCCGAGCTCAGTATAAAGGATGGTTTATTATTAAATGTGCCTGATGTTTGAAACTTGTATGTTCTAAGAGGAGTCTCTTAGGGCACGTCGGCCACTCTTGCTTTAGAAGACGACACAAATGATCCGGCACTCAAGGCTTTCGACTGCCACAAATCTTAATGGTAATTGTATTGCAGGATTGTTTAACCATTCTATATCAATATTATTAGGTAACTTTATTTGTGGAGCTGTAATTTGGTCACTGTATGGTGGTTATATGAGTACTGTACGGTGGTATTTACTTAGGAATTTTTGGACACTGCTACTTAGATATCATACAGCAGTGGTCCCCAATCAGTGGGTCGGGAGTCACATGTGGCTTGTGACCTTCAGTTGTGTGGCTCGCAATAGAATCCTGGAGTTATATCCATATGAATTGGCTACAACAAGATTCCAGAATTTACTATATTGAAGACATTTCCGAAACCTCTGAACCATGCCAATTTGAATGGTATAACACATATTTTCTTCTATTTGTACCATTTAAAACATGCAATACCACTTGCACCACTTTCTCAACTTACGACCACATGTTCCTCAATATTTGGATAGTGGCTCACGACCATCACTCCAAGGGTAATGTGGCTCACAAGGTCTAAAATCCTGAGGACCTCAGCTATACAGTATATTATATATATATATATATATATATATATATATATATATATATATATATATATATATATATATATATATATAATAGCAGTGTATGGTGGTGGCAGCACGGTATAACAATGTTAATTTGGTAACTGTATGTAAGTGTTATATGCTCACTGTATGTTGGTATTATTTGAGTACTGTATGGCAGTATTTACTTGGTATTTTTGTGACACTGCTACTTAGATACAATACAGTATATTATATTTGCAGTGTATGGTGGTGGCAGCACAGTATAACATTGTTAAACAGGTAACTGTATGGAAGTGTTATTTCGTCAGTGTTTTGTCCTACAGATGTAGCCATCTTTATCTTGACTTTTACAATAAATACAGTGTCAAGAAAACTTTCCTTGACTTTTTCTCTGCATTTTAATGGCTTTTGCTGTGGGATATCACGCTGCAGTAAGTTATCAGAGTCAAGATAAAGATGGCTACATCCGTATATGTCCATTCTGTATGCCACTTTTAATTATACACTGTATGGTATAGTTATTTATTCACTGTATGATAATATATCATATGGGAGTGCCAACAGAAGATTATACACAGGGCAATGCCCAATGAAAGTCTAGCGCTGAAGATGGTATGTGGGATTGTATTGTTTTCATTGGTAAAGCATGGGCAGAATGTCATACATATTAAGAGGCAGCCCATGTGGCTGCTGTGGGGCAGGTGGAGAGAGGGACCCAGTCCAGAATGGCTGCTTCCCTTATTTTTATGGGTGATGGGAACTTGTGCAGAGATCCCCTTTCTTCAGGCCCTACAATGTAGCGAACAAAGAGGTGGACAATTACCAAAGGATCCTGGAAGGGAGATGGAGAGGGGGAGGTGACAAGCATTAAGTCCTCCTGTCTCAGATGGTTAAGGGTGTGGTAATGTCAGCCAGCACCAGAAGGGGCATCATTTTATTCTATGGGTCTTTCTTAACATAAGCCCCTGCATGACTGAGATGACCCCAATCTCCAACAAGGGCTTTCAAAGCTCTAAAAAGGACAAAAAACACTGACAATCTTACAGTACTCTGCAAAGGGTAAGGACGTTTACTGGGGCCACTCTAGATCTACATTAAAACCGGCAGGTCCTCGTCGTTTTGTCCCATGTGAGCACTGCAGCCAATCAGAGGCTCCCTCCAGGACGGATGAGATGACTCTTTATCCCGTGTGACTGCTGCAGCCACTTAGAGACTTCAGCAGTCACATCAGACTTAACAATATATTCTCAGGAGATGGGCAGGGACGCGTTGCTACAAAAGCCCTTTAGGCTGTGTTCACACGGAGTTCTTTGCAGGAGGAAAATTCCTCCTGCAAAAACTGCTCCAGTAGGTTTTTGCACAGTGGTTTGACAAAAACTCGTCCAAACACTCATCGAGGTTTTTTTTTCCTCTTTCTGACTGATTGAAATGGGGTTTTGGAGGCGGAAACCGCCTCAAGATGGGTCATGACGCTTCTTTTTACCGTGACGCGTTTTGAAATCAATGGGAGGCATTTTCGGGCGGTTTTTGAGGAGTTTTTTGGCGCGGTTTCCGCGTAAAAAAACTCGTCAAAAAATAGTAACAAAAACTCTGTGTGAGTATGGTGTTACTGATTTGTGCGCGCGAACCTTGAAGGTTTCGGATTTCCTCTAATTACATTTTTTCGTGAAATTCGGACCAAATTAGATTACTTTAGAACCAATTTCCTCATCTCTAGTAATGAGATATGGATAGGAAGGAGCCTCTTACATGTCATCTAAAAGACAGTAAGGACCACTGTTATTTTTTTAAGTTATCAGTGGACCGACTTGCCTACAGGATACCCTGTGATGTGCCGTGCTACATGGACACTACCAATCTCTTCCTGCAGGAGCCGTTTGGACCAGATCACTTTTGCAGGAAATTTTGTCTCCTACAGTATGTCAATCACCAATTTGCTGATTCCTCTATCTAAAAAGAGGTTCTTCAGCAGCTGCAGTGTGTATTATACAGTATTGTGTCCCTGCTGCTGCAGAACATCATAATACACACCAGAGATAAAGAAAACCTACAAATTGACTTCCTATTTTAAATAATAAAGAATATTATGAGTCACCTCTGAGTTCCATGACGTATGAATGTACAGGTGACCTCCTGCTTTTATATAGTCAAGGAACTCCTCATATTATTCTATATATAAGTCTGTTGCCTTGATTTTTAAGGGGAATGTCTCCATGACAGATTTCCTTTAAAGAAGTTGTCTCTTCACCGACAACCTCATTAATATGAGAGTTGCCATTGCTCCCAAAATGGAAAATTGTTGTTGCTACATGGCGGCCATTCAGATGAATCGGCATCCATGTAATATATGCCCAAGTCCGCCAGAATGAGAACTGCTGTTTGTTATCAGCATTTTGTTTCATAGAGAGGAATTACAGACGGTGGACTGCCATGTAGGACATCCATGTACCCTAATAGTCATATGGACAAGTTTTGTCTTGTGCTGGGACAACCCCTTTAAAGGCTACATACACCTTTGAAGATAATTTTTTTTAATCTGATTGCAAGTTTGAAATTGGCGTTTTTTTTACTTTTTTTTTTAAGATACAGCTTCTACGCATCCTGTATACATAGAAGCTGTATCGTTCCATCAAAGACGATTCTGTCAGTTCAGCCAAACTGACTGCTCGGCTGAAAGCTGGTCTTGCGTGTCTCTGACACACAGGATAAATCTAATAACGATCACATCTAACTTATGAACTTAGTTGTGATTGATATTAGGTGGATCTTGTGTGTCAGAGACACACAGGACTAGCTTTCAGCCGAGCCGTCAGCTCAGTTACTTTAACAGAACGATACAGCTTCTATGTATAAATGATACATAGAAGCTGTATCTTAAAAAGTAGAAAAACATGTTTAAAAAAAGTCAATTTAAAAGTTGTTTAAAATCAGATAAAACATTGATTTAAAGAAGCACTCCACTTTTTTTTTTTATTGCCCCCTCCATTTGTACATTGGTGTTTCAGTGGGGTACTGTGTGCAGAAATTCTTACCGATCTCTTCACCATGTCGTTTTCGGGTCCAGCGCCGCACACATGATCTTTACTCTGACCTGTCTGGAATCACTGAAAAAAAAAAGTGGAGTGCTTCTTAAAAAAAATAAATAAATAAAAAAAAATATATATATATGTATCTTTAAAGGTGTACATAGCCTTTAAGTTTAATAAATGGTCATGTTATCTATAAGCCATATGGAAAATATTAAGAGGGAATAGACATGGACCGCACAATCCACAATGTATAAATTGATCTGAGCCGCTAGGCATAATTTATAAACATAAACATGAGGTTCTTTGTTAACATTTGGATCAAACTGTATAAGCCCACTTGCCACTTCACGGCAACCTCTTTTAAAGTGGGTCCCTACTATAGCTGTTGCAACACCGCATGGCGGCCACCGCCACCGCAGCACCGCTCCTGCAGAGAGAGCAACCCAGGGGCCCAAAAGCACCCATGCTATCAGATAAACCATATTGGCATAACTAGGTAAAAAAATAATTCACTCCCATGTTCTACTGCCAGAGGGTGAAGAAAAAATTAAAAGCCGAGAATTGTCTAAATTAATCAAAACTATTAAAAAATGTTAACATTTGCATTACAGATAAAAGAAACAAATCCTTGAGAAAATACAGATGACAACTATTTTATTACAAATGCCAAATATAGACGTATAACAAAAAAAAACTACTGAACTGAGAACAGTAGTAGAGAGAGGTTTTCTCCAACTCAGCAGATTTATTGCAGCCAATGAATTGTTAAATCCCTCATAATAGATCATTTCACGATGCACCAGTCACTTTTGCTGTTGCTGCTCATCCCGTTGATATACACCCATAGCTTTTCAATGACTAGGAAAAAAATCCACTTTTCTTCACATAAGGTAAAACGCCAATGCCAGCTTCCAATATAAAAATGTACTGTGAATGCTCATATTTGTCATGTTATACTCCATGGCAGTGACTTTTGCATTGTTTTATGTATGCTCTTAAGGCATAACCACACCTGCAGTCTGCCATAGAGCTATGGAATTTGACAGGTATGGGGCTTGTGGTGGAAAGGGGTACAGCACTAAATTCTGTGCCACTATCTGCAGCGGCCACTAGAGCGAGCTAACTTCTTACAGCTTTATACCACTGCCACTGAGTTTACTACTAGCTGTATAAATCCATGTGTAGCTAGCTCCCCCTGGTGGTGGCTGCTTGCTGCAAAAATCATATAATTTACAGTATTAATCAAGAAAAATGGTGCTTAAGATATAGTATAAATTTATTCAGCACAGAATTTTGGACCTTAAAATGACATTGTGGTCATTTATTTTAATAAAGGTGAAACTTTGTGTAGGGAGAGGACCCATGCTGGGTTTTAGGTATGAGACCCTATGTCTATTTACTAATGAACAGGTGATTAATTTTGTGGCTTTTGTGACCTACTAGTATATTAGAATTTTATTAGTGGATGGCTTTTAACCTTGCCTTTGTATCATCTCTTTAAAGTGACGTGTAAATGTTGAAGAAACACTCCAAGCAAAACTGATACACTGTGTTATGCCTCGTGCATGGCGTAGGTGGATAGTGAATGAAAGCAAGATCAAAGAAGGAATCCTTGTGTCATGTGCCGCCCCCTCAGTCCCTGCACCAGGCCCGTAGCACAGTGTGTCAGCTTTGCCTGTAGTGTTTCTTTAATTGTGATCCCTTTTTTTTCTATGAATATAACCCTTGATTGGATGGCTGGACACATTGGTTTCCTGCGGTGATCAGGTCTTCATTACGGGGGAGTCCCTCTAAGGAAAAACGTGGGCTGTCATTGGTGAGATACTGCAAGCAAATGCAGGGAAAACACATGATGATCTTTCACGAGGAAATTCTTTTTTTTACACTGTACCAGTGTTACTGGCATTTTACCGGCTAGATGTTTTATTAACACTTTGTGTAGTCATATCAAGAAATGTCTGAGTCTCGCAGCTTCGTGGGTTATTTTCAGATTTCTGATCCGATACAGAAGCATTATACAGTATATATTTGTAAATCCTCAGTTGTGATGACGGCAGCTCCAATACCTATTTCCGCACTGTACTTTATGTCCTTTACCACATCTGGATATTGGTAGAAATTACACTGGAGCAGATGGTACCTGCTGGTAGCTGGGCACATAGGGAGAGAAAAATTACTCGGCAATGGAAAGAAATGACTAAATAATGTGCTGTTCTGTTTCTTGAATTAATTTCATATATAGTTCAAAACTGGCACTACACCCTCGATGTTAAATGAAGTAAGAACTTGTACTGAGCGTTATACACTCGGTCCATATTCACAACAGGCTTTGCCAAATGGAGCACTAACAGCAGCAGTAGCAACATTGGTAACTTGATGACTGCAGGAATAGCTTAGTACTAATATTGTAATAAAAAATACTCAAACCCAAATGGAAAACTTATAAGTCAATAGGATCCATCAGGTTGAGTCAGGAACCATTTGAAAACCGATCTGCCATAGCTGTCATGGCTCCATTACAAAGCCATGATGCTAGTCTGATCAGCGTCTTACATGGCATAGTAAGGTTACCTTTGAACTTTAATGTTGGTAAAAACATGTGTGAATACTGTGGAAGACAAGGAGAACAAATAAGCGGTACCCTGACCATAAATGACCAAAATTACCAAAATTGTGAAACACTTTGAAGACTCAACGAGAACACAGAAGAAAACTTTTTGGAGAAAGACTATTCATATAGTCCCAATATATATAATAAGTTGAGGCTCAATATATTATATGTTTTAAAATTTTAGTGGTGGAAAATATTTCTATAACATTGTAATGCACAAGTAGAAAACATTCCTGCATCAAACGCATATGTAATGCAGTCACATTATTCCAAATAGTTATACAATTTCTTGTAAAAAGGCTTCCTAGCCAGATTTCTTGCTGACCTTATAACCATAAACTATTCTATGTGTTCGATGGTGGACGTTCTCCTGACACCTGTATAGTCTAGGGTATGAAAAGCTCATTGACTTAGGATATATTTAAACAAAGTAATTAGGTCACTTCTAAGTCATTTTTAATGTACAAAACTAATTTATCAAATCTCTATTTATAAATATAACCTCTCCATTCACATAATGAAATTGCCCACCATGGACATTATCCTTTTACCTTGTCCTTGTTCTATATAGGTGCCCAAAACTATACCCAAGACTTGAGACGTGATCTAATCTATTCAGTGACCTACACAGTGACACAGTTGTGTTTCTAGTATGTGTTTCCATTACAGTTTAAAATCATATTCACTTTTGCAGCAGCTACCTGACACTGGATGCTAGCATTCAATTTATAGATTTTTTTTCCCCCTCAAATACAATTTGCTGTGTAACATGGCCTATTTATAAATATTGTAGAAGTTTTCATGGTTCAATACAGTTAACTATAATTCATTCTGAAGAAGTGTAACAAAGCCAACTGGAGCAGTGATCCCACTGGGTTATTAATGGATTTGAAAGTGCTTAACCAGGGAGTGGAGTCTTAGGTATTGTGCTTTCTTCACCCTTAACCCCCACAAGGGGTTGAGGTATGGACTTTTCCACAGGGAATCCCAGGGTCGCTACCACCTAAGTAGTCTTGCTTAGCAACATCTGGCATGGAGAACAACAGTACACACTATAATGCGGTACCAAGGCAGCAGGCACAGTTCGAGGCAGACAGAGTTCAGTCATAAATGGTAGACAGGCAGGGGTCAAGATATGCAGCAGACAGGAAGACATGGTCAAATATACAAGCAGGGTTGGTAACAGAAAAAATAAGAATAAACTCCTTTTAGACTTGAGGAACCTAAAGGACCCTATTTTTAAAGCAATAAGGGATGGGGAAGGTCCTTAAGAAGTCTTTGGCATTGGCTTTTTGAAGAGGCCTGGAGTCCGCACATGAGCTTGGCCCACAGCCAGAGCGGCACCGTGCAGGAGGAGGCGGGTGGGAGGACACCCGCTACTTTGGAAGGTGAGCTGGCATATTGTTACAGCATATTCCATTAATACTAAATTTCCGATTTTTTTTCTCTATCTTTTTAGAGAACATTTAACAAGATTAATAACAGAATTAATTTGTGCTCTCAACATCTCCTACTTTCAGTTTCTAAAACAAGAAGAAATTATTTCCTACTGGCCATATTATCCCCCATAGAACTAATATCTCGTCATCCAGCCAAGTACAGAACCTACAAGTCTGTGTCTGCACGTAATCTCTTATTGTAATGACAGGGATAGGGAAACAGACAAGTGAGCCCTAATCTACCCGCCACTCAGTCCCTGCCTACTTGCAACGACCCGCCCTAGGCGACGGGGTACAACTGGGCAACGGTCCCTACACTCAATAAGTGCACGAGAGACAACAGACAAGGAAACACAGAACAAAGGGAAACGGGGCAGTTGCCCACGGCAACACCGTGAGCAACAAGAGTAGTAAACGAGCCGAGTCAAACCAGGAGAGTACGAGGTGAAAAAACGTAGAGCAGGAGAGTAGTGAACAAGCCGAGTCAAACCAGGAGTGTACGAGGTACCAAACGCAGAGCAGAAGAGTAGTCAGTAAGCCAGGGTCAATACGAAGCAGGGACTAGTAGTTCAAGAAGCTGCAGCAGGGCCAGGAAACCAACAGAGAAGAATCACAAGCAAGGAGGAACAGGAAAGGCAGGTATAAATAGACAGAGGGCGGGAGCTAGCTCCGTCTGGCCAGGCTGTGATAGGCTCTCCCACTCCTAAGCCTGCCATCCTGAGTGGTGGAAGATGGAGTCAGTCTCACAGACATAGAAGCAGGTGCAGACTGATTACCTATGGGCGTGGATACAGAAGCTGTGCCTGGCAGATCCTTAACAGTACCCCCCCTTTTATGAGGGGCCACCGGACCCTTTCTAGATGGACCTGGTTTATTGGGGAAACGAAGGTGGAACCTCCTGACCAATACCCCAGCGTGAACATCCCGGGCGGGTACTCTCCTCAGGCCCGTATCCTCTCCAATGGACCAGGTACTGTAGGGAGCCTTGGACCATCTTGCTATCCACAATCTTGGCCACCTCGAATTCTACCCCCTCAGGGGTGAGAACGGGGACAGGAGGTTTCCTCGAGGGAGCCAAGGACGGGGAGCAGCGTTTAAGGAGGGAGGCATGAAACACGTCGTGTACTCGAAAAGATGGGGGCAACTCCAGTCGGAAGGAGACAGGAGTGAGGACTTCAATGACCTTGTATGGCCCTATAAACCGGGGAGCAAACTTCTTGGACGGAACTTTAAGGCGCAAGCTCTTTGACGATAGCCACACCAGATCCCTGACCATAAACAAGGGGTTAGCAGAACGTCTTCTATCTGCCTGAGTTTTTTGTATGCTCTGGGACGCCTCTAGGTTCTTCTGAACCTGGGCCCAGACTGTGCACAGTTCCCGATGAACGACCTCTACCTCGGGGATTGTTGGAACTACCAATTATTAATTAAATGGCCGTCCATGTATTACATTGGTCTCACCCGGTCTGCTATATCACGACATAGAACACAGGACCACCCTCTATGACATCTATTGTATATGCCCTAATAGGACATATGGTCAGAGTTTGTTGTGGTAAGAAAACCCCTTTAAGTATATGAAAAGTGCATGAATATGCATTTGAGCAATGAGTCCTTGATGAGTAATATATAGACAGACATTGAAATTTCCTCAGTGAACTACCTACCAGCTAGGCATACTGGGTAATTATCGGTCTAGAAATGACATAATTGAGGGAGGAAGTTACTTCATACAGGGGATATAAACTGGTCAGAGAAGTGAATAGTGGGAGTAGTCACAGTACCAAAACTTGAAAAAAGGTGAAAGACAAGAAATTATTTTTTTTTAAAACAGAAAAAGTACTTTTATTGCAGACTTTACAACTCATACCCAGAAAATTTTTGTCAAATTTATTGAGAATACATTTTTATGAAGTTATACAGCAATGCAAATGATTTAAAGGAAGACACAGGGCAAAATGTATACACTGTGTTATGTTTATTGCAGGGCCTGAGTGGGCGGTGCATGACAAAGGCATTAAAAGAACACCAAATACAGAAATCATATGTCATGCTCCGCCCTTTTAACAATGTTTAAGTTTTGGCCAGAGAAATTCTTTAAAAATATTACCCAACCCACGTCTCAGGAAGAACTTTTGGCCACAGAATGATTTCAGGAAATATTCTGTCTTCAGAGAATGGAGAAACTTGTATCTGTCTCTTATGCGTCTTCAGATGTGTTCTTAACTACTGTACTGGAGAACTTGGCTAGACTTCCTCGCAACATTTGAATCTAGAGGGTTCCACTGTCCTTTTTTCATTCCTAGATGGGTACTCTTTATTATATATCAGAATTAAGACTTGCCTAGTTTCTTCTTTTCTAACTTCTTTTATTGCACCTTATTTATTCGGGCATCCGGCATTTATTGAACTGGATTCTCACTGTTTTGATATCCTCCCCTTATTTTCCCAATAATTCCCCTAAACATTTACAACCTGACAAAGAGCACACATTGTATTGTATTATGACTATGTTGATATGGTTTCCCAGACTTTGCACACAGTATTGTCCTGTTTATTTGAACTCTGCTGCATCAGGTGCATTATGGTAACATTTTACCAAAGTTGTATAGCCATCGCACCCCTTCTATACCTACTTTTTTTTTCCCTCCATTTTCTTGGGTGAATATTTTGAAAAAGTCAATACAGACTTGAACGTAAAAAAAAAAAATCACCCAAAATGCATTTGGAAGGCCGTACCTTTTTCCTCATCTAGCATACCAATCAGAAAACAAGACTGAATGTGTACATTTTTTAAGAATTAATTTGATTTGTGATCTGATCGAAAGCTACGTAATAATGACTAATAAATACAATTTTGTTTTCGTGTTGTGTTCGATGGTAGAAATATCACACTTCTCTGAATTATACAGCCCGCTCTGTGAGCTTGTGGCATTTTTTCTGATTATCAACTTGTTGAGGATAACTAATAGATGTGCTTGTAATGTAATCAAAATGTTTTGTCAGTTGAGTTTGTTATTCCGTTCATTGAGATTTGCATTTGAGATGTGGAAGAACATAAGCTGTGGGGATGAGTAGATTTATGAAAGAAAAAGTTGCTGCAAAAAGAAGAAAAATATTATAATTTTTATGCATATTACTGATGATGAACAAAGACTGAAACAACTTCTGATGTGTAGCACAAAGTCAGGTTTATGTTTCGCAATATTCCATATTTTATCCATTGAGTTATGAGCCGGCACTTTTTATGAATAGATATTATAGTAGAATAGTTGTTTGTTTGCTCTAAAACAAATAATTCCCATAATGCTTGGGTGATAATGGCTGAAAACAACAAAATATAAAGCTGTGAATGTGGATGGATGAGGCAGTCAATGGTAGACTTGTTCTACTTTAACCAATAATCTTGGGTATAAGGCACAATATAGTAACATATAAGGTCTAAATGTAAATATGAAGCCAAACAACAATCCAGTTTTGTCTATTAGATCTTCAGTGGAAAAATGTAGTAAGAAGATGGACTGACATCGGACTGTGTTCAATACAATTGCTGAATCCAGTGTCATTGTAGACCCTAAAGTGATTCAAGTAAATTGGTGCAACTTCTTTAGCTGACTCCATATTTATAATAAACATAATTCTTTAACTCAAATCTTGGGTTAACTATTTGCAGTCTAGGAGCGTATACAGAAATTATAGGACTTAATAGAAAAACCATGTTCACCATTCTTTTTTTTTGTGTGTTTTTTTTCTAAAATGTCATAATGTATAAGGTAACTTTATGTAGTGCTTGTACTTCATATGGAGCTAACTGTATATAGACTTCTATGGCTAGTGTTGAACTCAATGGGAGCTATATAAATCTATATGCAGCATATTCCCCCGTTAGTAGCTGTAGGTAGCCATTATGACAACGCCATGGCAAGCAGTTAAGTGACGGGCCCCCTCCCACCATCGGCACTAGAGAAGTAACGTGCGCTTTCCCTATGGTAGGTTCAATATTCCACTGTGTGAATCGATATACGGATGTAGCCATCTTTAATTTGATTCTGATAACTTGCTGCAGTGTGATATCTCACAACAAAAGACACTGAAAAGTCAATGAAAAAGTCAAGATAAGAGATCTAGCCATTGTTTATGTAATGCGTTAAAAGTCAAGGTAAAGATGGCTACATCTGTACTGTACAGCTTAGAGATTTAAGAATTTATGAAGATATTAGGAATTTTAGTTCAACTTTGTATTCTATATAAATATGCAAAAATTAGTAATGATGAAATAAATGGAATTGGTCCTGGCAGTTAAGTTATAAACTTTAAGCTGTTTTATTCTTTATCATAACTAATTCCTCCAAACCTAGAAACTGACTTACTGAAGTGAAATCCCAAATCTCTCTCTGTTCTTGAGAAACGGTGGAGGACCCAGTGGTCACACCTAACGATTAGTAAGTTATGGCATATGTCCTTGGAATTTTCCACAACTAATTTCGGTGGAAAACCCCTTTAACTCCCTTGAGCCTCACTCTCCAACTAGGGGGACTCTGTACTTTTTGAAGTATTACCAGACACAGTGCTCTTTTAATTTATGGTCTAATTATGGTACTGAGTCCCATTTTAGCGAGCTGCAATATTAACCAAAGTACATGGACGTTCGCGGCGCTGTGTCTAGTAAAACTTGGAATAAACTGTGGCTCTTCACCAAGTACTGAGGTGTTTTTGTAGTTGATAGAAGTCCTAGTGGTGGGATCAACAGCGATCTCACATTGAAGGAATGTGTTAGGGATATCGCAACTGTGCAGGACGCCTGAAATAAAAATATAATAGAGAATCAATATAGTAATGGTAGGCGCCAATATAGTAATGGTAGGAAGAAGCATTAACACCTTCTAAGTAAACCAAACACAAACAAGAAATCCAACTTATTGTATACTAAGAGGAGAACCATCACAATTTATTATTTATTGTAAGGGTTCATTAATTAAATCAAACCTACAATATAAGGAAAGTGAGGAGGATCCTTCAAATGGAAGCAGCATGTCTGAAGTCATCTCCTTCACTTCCTAAAACAAAATATTTAATTATATTCTCCCAATCTTCAATTTCGGCAGGTTTGGCTAACAGATATCTCATATTTATCCCAGATGTCATTGGAGATTTCCTGCATCCACTGCTAAGATTAAATTCTACAGTATTCACAGGAGTAGAACTATATATAGCAAAAGTATAAGTAAAAGCCAGAGGAACTTCCTTCAATAATTCTGAGCTCTACAAGATTGGTTGGAATTCATTTTTGTAAAATCTATCTCAAATACTGCTTCTAAGATTAAATATTTCCACTGGGATATTAAATAATGTCACATACTAGGAGACGGTACAACATGCAATGCAAGTGTTTGTAACCCTTTTAACCTATCGGAAAATATATTATTTGATCTACCAGTGGAATTTGCTACCTTAAGGAAAATATACTGTTCATGGCTTGTATATAAACACAAATATATAGTGTTTATTGTAGGATGCACGGGTTATAGTGCTTATCAGCTTGCGGAACAACATCTATAAGATGCAATATTTTTCTATTCGAGTTCTGTGAGAATTTTAAAGGGGTAAACCCAAGAAGAACAAACTCCTTTACAAATGTACACCCTTGGCGGTGGGCTAACCCTGGCGGTATAGCTGCTGGAAGCCCTAGGGAACAGATTTTAGTGGAAATGTGGAATTACACGGCAACCCTTAAAGTGAACGGGTGACTGTGCAGTAAATGGACCAGCCATGTCTGAGTGAGAGGCGATCTTTACAGTTGCTCTCAGATTTGACTTATGGAGTTGGGGTCCTGAGCAGGGGCTACATCTTTGATATCCATATGCCCTAATAAGAATAGATGAGTGATACGTGAAGTTTTTCTAGTTTAGATCTTGCTGTGTGTATACTAATGAACGGTCTGGATGCTAGATCAATAAAGGGGACTACCGTAATAATACTCCACTTAGAAGATCCTCTGTAATGTCAGGATAGGGAGACAGACAGGTGAGCCCTAATCTACCCACCACTCAGTCCCTGCCTACCTTCACGGCCCGTCCTAAGCGACGGCATACAACTGGGTGATGGTCCCTACGCTCAATATGTGCACGACAGACAAACAAGACAAGGGAACACAAAAGGAATGTGGGGCAGTTGCCCATGGCAACACCGTGAGCAACAGAGTAGTGGACGAGCCGAGTCAAAACCAGGAGTGTACGTGGTAACAAATGCAGAACAGGAGAATAGTCAGTCAAGCTAGGGTCAATATGAAGCAGAGGTCAATGGTAACAGCAGGAAAAGCAGAGCCAGGAAAGAGAATCACAGGCAAAGGACAAGCAGCAAATGAAGGTATAAGTGGACCAAGGGCTTGAGCTAGAACCGTCTGGTCAGGCTGCGATAGGCTCTCCCACTCCTCAGCCTACCAGCCTGAGTGGTAGCAGATCGAGTCACACTAGCAGACCTAGGAACAGATGCAGGCTGATTAACCACGGGTGTCGACACAGAAGCTGTGTCAGGCAAATCCTTCACATCCTCAAACTGAGTTGATGTTGGTGGCAGGATTGCCATTAGGAAGAGAGAACATGTCCCGAATTACCGACACTGATAATATATGTATAACTAGCAAGTCCTTCACCATTTTCCCTGCACAGCAGTGCTTCCATTTACCCAGTGGACCGTAAGGCTGTGTTCACATCTGGTTTTTTTTACACGTTCCGTGTATATGTTTGGAGTTCCTCGCAATGTATTTCTCTATTGGACACTGCAATTGCTCTTACACAGCTCCATTCACATGAATGGAGCTGTGCTGCAGGTCCCTGTATATCAGATGGTCCGGAAACATCTCTATGCATTTAAAACGTAGCTACAAGTACTCAATTAGTAATCTTTAATGGACCCTTAAGGCCCATTTACATTGCCAATTATCGTGCAAACTAGAGTTCATATGAACAATCGTTTGTAAACAGGGCAGTGATCAGCTGATGAATGAGCAAACGCAAATTGGCTGAATGTATTGTTTATGCAGCATGAAATATTATCGTTGTCGGCAGCATATCTCTCTGTGTAAACAGGGAGATGTGCTGCCGACATGATAGAAATGTATGGGGACAAGCAATCGTAGTAATGAGCGCCCGTCCCCATACATAGCTCCTTGTAAAAGGAGCAAACGAGCACCGATCAACGAGCTGTATCTTTGATCGGCGCTAGTTTACATGGCCCATGTCGGGCCATGTAAGAGGACCCTAACTTGATGGCCCCCTTGTAGATCAAAAACAGTATTATGAACTACAGCAATTGACGTCCATCCAACCTAATCCGCACAATCCCCTTATGGTACAATGTTTGAGGATATGTTGACTTAATATAGTCAACAACAATAGAAATTGTAGAATATGTGAAGTTTTTCTTTGAAACATTGATACCATATTAAATACATTTGAAAGGGTCATAATCTTCAATATTTCATCCAGGCAGACTATTCTTCTTGTAAAGCCAGTCGTGCTATTTTTCTACCTTTGGTTATTAACTTCAGCACTGACAGCAAAATGATTCAAATGAAATTGGAGTTGGAGATTTATGAACTTCCTTTAATTTATGTAATTGCAATCACTGCTCAAACTTCAACAAGGAAATTGAATGAATAAGGAAAGCTTGTCACTTGTCGGACACACTTAAATATGCTAATTTCTTAACTTCAGCTTGTTAGTACTCCTGCACATTTAAGACAAAATAATAAGAGAATTATCTAGTTAATACCTCTGTATTAGCTCCATCAAATGTTCTCTAACCTGTACGAGAGTCATTTTATGAAAATGCAATCAGCTCTGGATAGAAGAATATTCCAAAAGTTTCAGATTTTTAAATGGGCAGCTAAGTATACAGGGCCGGCGTCAGCCCCTGGTGAACCCAGGCAAGTGCCGGGGCCCACTACCCTTAGGGGGGCACACTTGGCCGCCGGGTGCTGTCGTTGACGCTGGCGCTAGTGGCTCTGCTCCGGGACTCCGTCTCTGGGGAAGCCCCTGACATCACTATTTATATATGTGTATAGGTTCATACAGCACCAGATACGTGGAAGAGTGGCGTTTTGCACGGATTGGGGCCCAACCCAAATATAAATATAAAAGCGTATCCCGCACACCAATTTTGAAGCAAAGGTATTTTTATTTTGTTTTTGTTTTTAATGCCAGTGACAGAGTGCGATGTTTCGGTCTAAGTGACCTTCATCAGGCACTGAGCCGTGCTGGAAAACTGTATAGACGAGCGCTAGGGGTGCTGATAGCGGCTGGCCGCTGTGTCATGGCGCTCTCAGCACCATTAGCGCTCGTCTATACAGTTTTCCATCACGGCTCAGTGCCTGATGAAGGTCACTTAGACCGAAATGTCGCATCCTCTGCCACTGGCATTAAAAAACAAACAAAATAAAAATGCCTTTGTTTCAAAATTGGTGTGCCGGATACTCTTTTATAACTATCCATATATGGACAGTGATGTCAGAGGGAGAGAAGGAGTCCCATGCAGAGCGCTACAAGTGGCTCTGCTCTGATACCCTGTCTCTGAGGATGTCCCTGACATCACAGTCCATATATGGACAGTTTTGGCAGGAGCAGAGCAGTGTCCCAGGCAGAGTGCTAGTAGTGCCATATATAAGCATTGACGTCATGGGTTTATCCTGCAGCGGAATCCCCAGCCAGAGCATCGGCAATGCTTTGGCTGGGGATTCTACTCTTAGAGGGAACCCCAAAGGCGCTACGTTCTGAGAGAATAAAATAATGAATTCTTCTTTTTATAGACTCGGTACAAAATGGTCTCAACCATTGTCCATGAAAAAATATATTAACATTATTGGTCATGCCTCAAAACAAGTATCTCCACCCAAAATGATACATTTGTCTAAAGTCAGAAGATTCATAGTTATAAACACAGAATAACTTTGGTATCTACTTTTCAAAAACCTAATGCCTATCTGTGATCACGTCAATAGCGGAGTCTGGTACATTGGTCAAACTGATTCATACGAGTTTGCACTGGCATATTAAACAAGATCATGCTGCAGGAAATAGCTCATCAATATTGATATATTTACTGAAGGGTCCTTTCTGTTGTGACAGGTTGAGGAGCTACTAAAAGGTGACCCCAAGATAATATGCTGGGATATATAAAATTTTTACCCGAGTGATCAGTGAGTGTAGGCATTGTGAGCATGCTATTACTAACCATGCAATCCATAAATCCCATTCTGCTATGATTCCCAGGATGCAAAATTCCTTTGATGCATATCTCTAGGTTCCACTAGAATTCTTAATCTATGCAGAGATAGACCTCTTTAACTCACAAATGAAGAGGTATTACCAGTTTGTTGAGGCACCTGTTTCTAGGTAGCCATCTAAACATATTCAGGCTTTGCCTAACTAGCACATCACAAGCGGAAATTACTCCCAGAGTGTCCTGAAATTCTGAGGTCCATTTGTGCCGTAGAGGTGGGAGGGGCGTGACGCAAACTGCAGAGTTCAACTTCAAGGTTCCTGTCACCTTAGTAATGGTGTCCCAGGCCACACCTCTCCGCCGCCAGGTCAGCACCACCACAGTCTACAAACAACAGTACTTCAGTATATTACACTAACGAGGACCTGAAAATATTGGTCATGTGACCACAGGTCCTATCTGCAGAACACCCAACAGCACAATATCCAATATTATTGTAAATTGGCCGCTAAAGTGGGTCGCAGCAGCGCAAATAACACATAACTGCTGCTAAGACCAACATTCACACACAGATGTCTTGTCTTGAACCTACTAAAAAATCACAAAAATCAAAGTACAGTCACATTCACATTTGGTGTTTGGAGACCCTCATATCATAACAGGAAGACCCTTAAATTATATTAGTGATGACAAACTAGTATTAGCAAAGAAGTCAACAAATCTCAGCAATAATATAGCACTGGAAAATATGGAATGCTTTATCTGAACCATACACCAAGCTTCTTTATATGGACACTAACTTTTCATACAACTTATGCTGAACTAATGGTATACCTGATATAAATATACTCTGTAGTTTAATTACTGTTAAAATGTAGTTGTTTTATCCATGCCAATTCTGTGTGAAGTTACTGCCACTAGGTACCACCCATCCTGTAATCCGCTCTCAACCCTTTGTTGTCAAATAATGTCCGTCCGTGGTTATGGACAGGCTGCAGAAGGTGCGGGTGTGTCATATAACTGCCTGCCCATACAAGTCTATGAAGAGGGGAGGGGGAGCAGGAGGATGGAGCAGAGAGTGTGACTCAGCAACACACGCTGAATGTAAGTTTATGGTGGGGGAGGGGTGAACAGGGCGAGGAACTAGGAGCAGAGAGAAAGACACAGACATGATGGTAGGATTTCTATGTCACTCCAGTGCTGGATTCTCAGCTACACTGGTATGTACTGCTGTACAATCTTCTCCATGCTGCTGCAGCTTCTATATATGTGATAGAAAGAGATAGAAGAGGAGAATCCTGCTCTCCTATCTGTCCAGTGTGTAGAACACATGCTAGCCGTTAGAGTTTGCCCACTAGCTTTCAGACAACTGAGAATTACAGATAGTACCTGCAGAGGGGAAAATTGCTAAACAAGTCGCCTGAAAAGTAAGGTATGCTTTAAGGCAGGAATAGGAGTAGGGGTTTCTCAAGAATGGAAATATTTTTTAGGGATTCTTCCATGGGAATAAGGTCGGGAAAGACAAGTTGCAAAAGAATTACAATGGAAAACATTGGTTTTCACTGGATGACTTTTGGATGGGGTTGTACGTAAAGTCCCAAAATATTTTCCAAGAAATAGACCTAATGTACTATACAATGCCATGTCTACAACATGTTAATTATATTCATTGTTTTCATTTACTCTTCCATACAAAAACCCTCTTCTCTCATGTTCATTATGTTCCACTATCAGCACTTGATGTTTTTTTGCATTATACAACATACCCGTGTTTCCCCGAAAGTAAGACAGTGTCTTACTTTCTTTTTATCCCCAAAAGCCCCACTATGTCTTACTTTCGGGGTATGTCTTACATTGGCAAAAAAATATTTTTTTTTTTTTTTATTTTTTTTTTCACAAACTTTATTTAACTGTTTTACATTTTTTTTTTTTAGTCCCACCAGGGGACTTCACTATGCGATGTGCCGATCGCATATATAATGCTTTGGTATACTTAGTATACCGAAGCATTATTGCCTGTCAGTGTAAAACTGACAGGCAACCTATTAGGTCATGCCTCCGGCATCGCCTAACAGGCAGATGCTGAAGGCAGACCTGGGGGTCTTTGTTAGACCCCCGGCTGTCATGGAAACCCGACGGCGACCCGCGATTTGTTTGCGGGGGCGCCGATCGGGTGACAGAGGGAGCTCCCCCCTCTGTCAAACACATTAAATGCCGCTGTCACTATTGACAGCGGCATTTAATGGGTTAAACTGCCGGAATCGGCGCGCGCTTCGATTCCGGCAGTTGCAGCAGGAGCCAGGCTGTGTATAACAGCCGTGCTCCTGCCGCTGATCGCGTGGGTACAGTCTCAGTACCCGCGCTATCACAGGACGGATATATCCGTCCTCCGGCGCGAACTAGCAGCTGCTGAGGACGGATATATCCGTCCTTCGGCGTTAAGTGGGAGTGGAAGTGGGCAGGAGGCGGCAATACCCCCGTGTTTCCCCGAAAGTAAGACATATGTCTTACTTTCGGGGTACGGCTTATATTAGCCGACCCCCCTGAAACCCCCGATACGTCTTACAATCGGGGGTGTCTTACTATCGGGGAAACACGGTAGCTCTATCCCAAAGTTCATTGCAATGCACCGCAAGCAAATCCATCTCAGCCACTGCCGTTCTAATGTCCTGTAAGTGGACCACTGGGGATGAACCAGGTACCCATGGTCCTCAGCATCTTCAGATATTGACAGTTTTGGCTTAAGGCACCAATGTCAATCTTCACTTACGTAACCAACCATTAGCTTTCATATATTGAAAGCAAAGCTCTGTTCCCTTTTGTATTTTTAACTGTCTGTCATAAATTAGCTAAAACCTGGCAATTGTATTGTATTAGCAGTAGCAGATGACAGGGTGGCACAGAATATATTCTCATTTGCCACTCACACTTTATGCTTGTCTGTTTGAATCAGACCATCTTTGCTGATGTAACAGAGTTTAGCATTTGTTGATGCACTAAACTGCATCATTTTGCATTTTTATTGCTGATTTTTTCTTGTATACGCTTTGATAGGTCTTCACATAAAATATGCATTTTTTTTCATCAAATTATACTGAAGGACTGTTCTATAGTTATATTAAAACACTTCCAGAATGTTTCAAACAGTTCAGTCTAGGAAAATCTTAGGTCGCAGTCCAACTGGATTAGGACACATATGTACACGTTGTATGACTCCAGTTTTTACACTTTTTTTTTTCTGTTAAACCTCTGGGTATACTAGGTACTTCAGTCAAATGAGGCGGAAAAAAAGCTACTTGGCTAGTTGTACAAACCACAGATCTAAATTAAAAGCTATGTACAGCATTAAGGGGAATTTTAAACAGGTCAGTCAGTGTGTTTGGTGCAACTTTATAATTAGTCCTTATTAAAAATCTGTTGGAATTTTTTGAGATACAGCAGCTCTGTATTCTCTATACAGAGCAGCTGTATCTTTAGTTTTCACCTGAATCCGTCAGTCCCGCGGACCTGACAGGTTCAGTGACAGTGGGTCCTGCTTGTCTGACACGCAGGATCCACCTGTAATCCTTCACATTTAAGTTATTAACTTAGATGTGATGGATAATAGGTGGATCATGTGTGTCAGAGACACAGGACCCGCTGTCACTGAACCCGTCAGGTCCGCGGGACTGATGGATTCAGGAGCAGGATTTAACACTACATACAGCTGCTCTGCATACCGAATACAGAGCTGCTGTATCTAAAGAAGTAAAACTAATTTTTAATAAAGACTAATGAAAAATTTACACCAAACACACTGACTGACCTGTTTTCTTTTTTGTTTTTTAGAAATGCCCATCAAGAGTTCACATAGCCTTTAAAATATAAGACTGCCCAGTGGACAATAAAATAGCACAGGAAACAAAACAGGGTCTTGGACTAGGGCCAACTTTCCTCTTCACCTTTGCCAAACACCTTACAGTTAAAGGGTTATTCCCGTCTGGCCAGCACACATGTATAATCAAAAATAACCCTATTGAACTTATCCATTCAGATTTCCTACCAGGATTTGATCCTCAATCTTCTTCTTTTCCCTGCTGCTCATGAAGATTTTTGGGCGGTACTCTGTGATACACAAAGTGCTTGTTCTAAACTAAACACTGTTATCTCTCTAGCCGTCTATATGTACAAAATTACATCCCCGATAAGGTCTCTACTGCTGCGTGAGGTGTTAAAAAACCTAGACGGCTCCAGGGCTACTGCGCATGCCCGGGAGCCATCCCATTCACTTTCATTAGAGCAGAAGTGAGGCGGCCGGACTTGAAGGTACCGCACATGCTCAATGCGCACACCAGAGAACCCGGCCAGCATATTAGGGAAATACACAGTAGAAACTGTACAAGCTCGGCCACCACTGCAGGACCCTAGCTATGGCCATAACTATTGGAAACCATTTACAAACAAAGCAAAAGACATGGGGTGGAACGGATGGATTATCTTCTGAATGCCACAAAACTTAAAAAGATGGTATTCACAAATATTCATATATTTGCATATCCAACAACTTAAACTAGGATCATTGAGATGGGAATACCCCTTTAAAGGAACATGAACAACTCATACCCTGTCTAATGCTTAGTGCAGGACCTAAGGGTCGGAGCATGACACATGGATTTTTTATTTTGTGTTCTTTGAATCCCTAACTCATGTGCTGTCCCCTCCGGTCCTTCACAAGACGTAGCACAGTTTATATGTTTTGCCCAGAGTATTCCTTTAAAGCTAAATGAGTTTACTGGTACTTGGCTGATCCCATTTTACATAGTGTTTTATCAGCCCATATTAAAGTGGTCAAAAACTCAGTTATGTCCAGTGTTAAAGCTAACCTGAAATATCTGCTTTAGTAAGTACTACCACACTCCTCATAAAATAAAAATTCTGCATCAACGTTTCTTAGAACTGTGATGTACCATTAATCTGTTATTCCTCCTGGAAATGTGTAAAGAAACTGACAACTGGGTGCTGTGATGCACCTTGTCAATGGGGCATGTCCCTATGCCCTCAGATCATGCCCAATCAATACTTACAGTGTCAGACTGTGTAGGGACACACTCTATTGACAAGGGAATGACAACACATAGTTGTCAATTTATTCATATCAATATATTTATAAATTTCCAGGAGGAATAACAGAGGAAGTATACATAATAGTATGCGCTGGCGATCTAATGTGTATGCAGCCAACCAACTCAACTTCCAATTTCAACTTGCTCAATCCTTTGTTCCCCCAGGAGATAAATATGGCCAGAGGTGTTTGACATCAGCTCAACTCCCTCTTCTTTGGCTATAAACATGCACGTTTAAAGTGGAGTCAAGGGCCATAGACAATAACTGCTATCCTATGTGTATAGGTACGTAGCCTTAATGGAGATCCCAATATTGCCCCTTTTGCTATAATATACCATGGACATGGAGAGAGTACTCAGATGGGACCAGTAGGCAAATTATGAAGAGCCCCTTTTTTTTTTAGACTGTCTTATAGACTAGTCAATTCTGTAAATGTATACAGCAAAAGCTAGATGCATATTATACAAATATTTCAAACCCTTCAATTCAGACATTATTATAAAAAGAATACAAAGACTGTTGCATCCTGGCACATCTCAGTTAATATCTACATTGTATCGCCCCCTATTATTTCCATACCGTTATTTATTCAGATAATTGTGTTTATAAATAAGCATAAATCATTTTAGTGATATTTCCATTTACATAAAATCGCAATACCTTACTTGAAGTTAATGAGCTGTCATTTTGAAGTAATATCGCTTTCAGCCTATACAAATACCCTAAGCTGACACAGGTCTAAATACAAGTCCCCGCTTAAAGAAAAAAAAAAGTCACTGTAATCTTTCAAAAATAAAATGGTCATTCCGCATTTAGCTTTATTTGCCATAATTTAACAGAACCTAAGAAAATCGAGGCCATGGACAGTGTCTAATAACCCGCAAGGCTTTCAGAATAAGTGTAAATACCATTTATTTAACTCAGGTTAAAAATGACAGGTCCTTGTAGAAAGTAATAAGTTATATTACAGATAATATCGTTATGTCATCTGTCAGCTACTGCACGCACTGCTGGATGTTTGGACAGCTCCTAAGCAATGAAAACAACGAGGAGGGGGAGGGGGAAGCATTAAAAAAAAAAAAGAAAGAAAGAAGAAACAAACTAAGAAATAAATGCATTTATTAATAATATTTAAAAAAGAAAAATACTGTGTAAAAATAAAAAAATATTGAAGGTGTGTGTGTGTGTGTGTGTGCGCGTGTGTGTGTGTGTGTGCGCGTGTGTGTGTGTGTGTGCGTGCGTGTGTGCTTGCGTGTGTGTGTGTGTGTGTGTGTGTGTAGTGTGTGTGTGTGTGTGTGTGTGTGTGTGAAATTAACAACAAAAAAGTATGAATGTATTTTAATGAATATAAAAAAATCACAAAATAAAATGAAAACATACAATAAATGAACAATGAATGAATGCATTTTTAATAAATATTTGCAAATTCACAGTATAAGACAATAATACAAAAACATAAACAATGAATGAATGTATTTTAATAAATATATAAAATTCACTAAATGAAATCAAAATAATACTAATGACAAACTATGAATGAATGCACTTTTAAATAAATATATACAAATTCACAAAATAAAAAAAATAAAAAATGAATTCCTTTCTTTTCTTGTTGAAACAATAAACCACTGGTTTCCTTAATGATCAATATATCCCTCAGGAAAAAAAAATCTATTAATACTCATTGAGAAATACTATACAAAGGCTAACCATTTGCCCTGTATGGTCATAAACACGTAATGAAATATATATTAAAGCCAAAACAGTTAATAGACAACAACAAAAAAAAAAACTCAATACGTCGTACAAGGTTCTAGATTTCCCTCTAGTGAGGACATGTATTTATTAACTTCTGTAGTGTAACATCACAGAATCCACTGACATATCAGGCACTTGTAATTGGGTTTCTGCTTAAAGGCAACTATAAACATGGAACTGAGAAAGCAAAGTGTACCGCAGTGCTGGGTGACCTTGGGAAGCAGCGCCTAAGGCACCTTGCTGTGGTAACTGATATCATTAACTGTGACTGTGATGCCTGGGCTTTTGGAGTAATCAGACTTCGGAGGAATGTTTCACAGGGGGCACCTTATGGAGGTCAATCTTTCATGCACTCATTATGATGCCCTACGTGTTTGATTATATGAGAACAAGTAAAATCTACCTTGAGGCATATCAAGAACTCCAGCTGGAGGTATTAGAAATCTTGACAGAGTAAAGTAGTGTATTAAAGGCTTTGCCACCGAGGATCCTCTTTAAAATGGGATTCCAGGTCTGCTCTCTGCATATCACGTTTCATCCGAGACATCAAATAGCTGACGGAATTCCTATCAGTCTTAGAGTCATAAGACAATTTTTTCTGTTTTTTATTTAAGAATTTTAACTTGGAGAATATTTTTTTTTAAGACCTTAGAAGAACTAATCTGCTTTGAGCATCTTTCTTTTTAAAGGGAACCTGTCACCAGCATTTCACCTGTTGAACTTTACTTATCCCTCACTGGCCGCTGCTATCAAAAGTTCATTGCCGTTATCCCCTCTCCTAAACTCCTCCTCCGACTGTAAATAACGGTCTGCAAACATTTTGCGCCTTTTATCGTAATAATCCGGTGTCCCGTTGTACGCACACCCCAGAAGAGGACATCAATTCACAAGCGCAGGATTTCGTGTGTGCTGGGGGAAGGCGAGGAGCTGTCAATCAAAAGTAAGGAGGCGGGGTCAACTCGGAAAGACTTGAGGAATGAAGATCTGACTTTTCAAACAAAGATTTGACTCTTTTCAAACAAAGATATGACTCTTTTATGCTCATTAGCATATGGTGCGGGAACACAAAAAAACTGAATACTAAAGGTACAGAGCTGACTAAGAAGACAATTATAGGTTATATAGAAATGATTTTTCACCCACTACCACCTGGTATTGCTGGTGTAATAGGTGAAATGCTGGTGACAGGTTCCCTTTAAATAATGCATGACGAGATTAATAGTGTTGCAGATGTCTTCTACTGTCACTTAGCGATCAAAACAGATTTTTTTTCCCACCATCCATTTTAACTTAATCGTGTAATTATTAACAGCTGAAATCATCACATCACAAAGTTGTTTTTTTCAGTATAATTAAAATTACTTCGGAAATTTGCAAGTTTTTAAAAAAAATTTATTAACCCATATTTTTGCTTTATATGTGTTTATCAATAGAGATTTTTTTTTTCTGTACAGGCATTATTATTACGCATAGTATATCACTAGGATATGCCACCAATGTTCGATCAGGGGATCAGACCAATGTGACAATGTGATGCAAGCAATGGCCAACCATGTGGTCGTAGAAAGAACTGAGCAAGCTACAGGAGATAAAGTGACACAGGGCTTTCCTAGTGTAGTTGTAGCGATCAGTGGGGGTCACAGTGGTCCAACCCACACTGATCAGATATTGATGGAAATTCCTGTGTTATATCATCAATGTCTTTACTGAAAAAAAATCTTGTACGGAGGACCTGTCCGCTATCCTGACATGTCCGTTTTAGTAAATACATGTATTTACTAAATCCAGAGTCTGGAGCATAATTTCTTAGAACTCTGTATTTTACTGTTCCTCTGTTATTCCTCCTGGAATTGTATGAATAAATCACCATTTCTTTTGTCAAAGGGGCATATCCCTACACACTTTGACACTATCTAATCAGTGCTGACAGTGTCAGGCTGTGTCGAGACACAACCTATTGACAAAAGGCATAGTGACACACAGTTCTCAATTTATTCATACATTTCCAGCAGGAATAAAATATAATGGCAAAAAGCACAGTTCTAAGAAAATATGCTTCTGTGCTGTCCTAAATTCCCCAGACAACCAATTAATTTGAATGGACACTGTATAATTCAAAATTTCCCCTATGGTGGTTCTTCAGAGAAATTGAACATTTACTACAAAGGTTTCCTAACAGATTACAGCTGATCGTTGGGGCTCCCAGCAAAAGGAAATGTTGTGATCAGTTTATTGTCAAGCAACCATGTTAACAAGTTGGGGCTTTCCAAAGCGGTGAATCCCTTTAAATGGCTGCACATAATATTGGTAAAACTGAGAGCTCTCTACTACATTTTTACTCCTCCCCCCTGCTTTCTGGCCAAAATGTAGAAAAAAGCAGTTAAAATGGAAAAGAAAGATCTCAGTAATACCAGTATTCTATCTAAGTGAATGCAGGAGGCGACTAGGGCAGGAAGTCTGTGAGATGCAGCTTCAGCCAATATCAGCAGAGCAGGAAGTGATGTCAGCAACAATGTAGTCATTTAGCAGCTTCTCCTGTAAAATCCAGTAACATAAAGTCATTTTGCTATTTCTTGCAGAGGACCTAGAGTGTTCAGGCTCTAGTATGTTACATGAACCTAGTAGCTCAATTCTGCTAATATTGAGAATTTTCCCGGAGCTTCACTTTAAGTATTGTCAAGTCTATTTTTAGAGCAAAAGCAAATTATTCCTAGAATATCAGACTACATGGATTCAGTAGTAGTAAACTTTAATGAACCATCCAACTGACTACTTTATCTAGATTTCATAAAATTCAAATAAAATATACATGGGAGACATAGTAGACATACTCAACCAGTAAAGGAACCCATATTTATCCAAGTGCAGCAGACTCTGTTGTCTATTATTTATGTTGACTACCAGGTAACAGTATTGTGTTATGGTGTTTTTTGCAATGCATTACCGAGCCTCGCAAAGATGGATGTGTTGAACATTCCACATTATCTCCTTGCAGAGCTCCCTGTAATATTTTCTCGAGCAGCTCACTTTATTATACCGCCAGCATTTTTCAGATGTATGTTGTACACACTAATTGTCTCAGTGCTGACAGCACACTGTTGTATTTGCTTCTCTGCAAATACCTGGAAAGTCAATGCACTTACGTTAATTGATGTCTCGGGAACATAATCTCCAGTAATACGTTCTTCTCATGCTGTGAGCTTTTGCATATTATACCGATTTCATAATACGGTGTTGCTAATATATTGTTTTAATTGTTGCCCATGTAGCACATTGCTCTGCATTTTTCATTACTAAACATGTTCAGTGCACAATAGTGTATAACGGATGCAATTTAAAGCCTTTAATCTAACCTTCTGGTCTCAGTGCTATATGTGAATGGAAATTATACTTGCAGCAGTGCTTTTCTTTTGATCTTATATTATATTGTTAGATATTTTTGTTGGTAGGCTAGGTATACAAGGCAACCGTTCCTTTTTGATAGGATGCAATGTTGTCACTATATGAAGTTATTTTTCATCATGCCCCATGGTCAAAGCATTATAACACATACATTGACTAAAAGGATACACTGGCAGTTTGTCCCTTTAGAATTGACAGGAGTCTTAAAGAATGAAGACCCAACTTAGACTTAGACTTAGACCAAACAATAGACTTGATGGAATAGAAATGTGCCAGTAGGGGGTAGGGAAAGTCTGAAAAACAGGTATGCAGCTGTATTTTTTGGACACTCATTATAAATTTAGGGTTAGACTCTCTCTTTTAGGAAATATGTCCATTTTTGGTGCAGCAACTGATAGGAAAGGTTAATTCAAAACTGTCCTGTTTAGGGTTGTCATTGGAATATTATGCAAAGTCTGTCCTTTTCCAAAAACATCTTGCCAGTAGGTGTTAAAATGGTACAGAAAGCTACCAAAACAGGTCATGTATGATGTTTAAGGCATGGAGACCCAGTTTTATTGGCAAATAAATGTGCAAATAGGGGATGTCTTGTTTAGGACTCTCATTGAGATATTAGAATATGATTGACTCTTTTAGGACAGATCATGTCAGTTTGTGGTTCAGTAAACCACCATAAAATGAAATGCAACTGTTCTCTTTAGGACTAACATCAGAATACTATGGAAAGTGTGTCCTTCTAGGGATATATATTCTCAGTAGTTGTTACAGTGGTATTTGTAAGCCAAAATGTGAGGCCACATTTCCATTTAATTTGCGCCTGGATGTGGACACCTAATCTGGTTGAATGGGGGTCAGGAAGCCCTATGTGGCCGATAAGTGGGGGTCTGGACCTATTTTAGTTTAGGAAATACAGTGGCAACTACTTGTCACCCAGTATCTGTAGAACTTTCTATAACTAAAACTGTTTTAAAATAACATTTTACCAACTTGGCCAAAGAGGGTGGTTTATGTCACTGTGCCATCTTTGTATCAGGACAATCTGTTGTTCGTTCATCTGACTACCCATCTCCTTTAAAACAAAAAGTGTTTGAGGTCCTCAGGCTGCTTATGTGGAGGTCAATGTGGAGAGGGAGCCTTGTACAAGGTCAATTACCCATGGAGAAGCATAGAAATTTTTTTTTATTTTTTTTTAGTTAAACAGTTATTATATACATGATTAGACATTCTTCTAATTTTTAAATTTTTTTCACAAGTCAGGAAATATTATAAATTAGATTCTAATTTATAACATTTCCCTGTGCTGGGCACCAGAGGCAGCAATTCCCAAAATTGCAGCATTGGCATGTGGTAAAGCAACCACATTGCTTTATGCTACAAAATTTGAGAAGACAAACTCGCTCGAGCGTCCTCAAACAATTCCCCCTCCCTTATTCTGGCTAGTGCCAGGAGAAAGGAGGGGGTTGAATGTGCAAACCTCCTACACTGTGTGCCGCCATTTTTTGAGCGAATACACAGTGTAGTAGGATTACATACAGTGGTAATCACACACTAAAGCACGAACATACACAAACATAACTTACCTGCTCCAGCCACCGCACCTGCCTCCGGTCCGTCCGCTCCTAGTGCTTGCTTCTAATCACATGTCAAATGGCGCCGGATGTCGCTCGGCCAAAGACCTTCCCACACAGACGGCGTACACCATAGTGAATGGAACGGCTCCCGTTCGCATTCTCTATGGGGATCTATGTGCCGTATTCCATCTCTGTATGTGTCGTTAATCGACACATACAGAGATAAAAAAAAAAATTGCAGCCCCATAGTAAAGAAAAAGTTAGAAAAAAAATAAATTAAAACACAAACACACAAATAAATAAAATTTATTTTAATAAAACACTAAAAGCAAATTGATATAATTTTTTTTTTTTCGCGACACCTTTCCTTTAATGGACACCATAGCAGCTGTTTTGACTGCCTCGAAAGTAGACATGCCCTTGCTCCTTAACCCCTTCCCGACATTTGACGTACATGTACGTCATGGAAAGCATTGACTTCCCGCAAAATGCCGTACATGTACGTCAAACGTTTGGCACCGGCTCAGAAGCTGAGCCGGTGCCATCATCACCGGATCTCAGCTGTATCTTACAGCTGACATCCGACTCTAACGGCGGGGACCGAAATTAGCTTCGATCCCCGCCATTAACCCCTTAAGTGCAGCGCTCAAACGCGATCGCTGCACTTAAGGTGTTTGCAGCTCATCGGAGCCCCAGCAATGAAATTGCCAGGGTTCCGGTGGCTGCATAGGCAACCGGAGGCCTAATACTGGCCTCCCGGTCTGCCTAGCACCGAAGCCGGTCAGGATCCGCCCGGCGGCGGAGCCTGATCGGCTTCCGTAGCTGCCGGCAAGATGGCGCCGGGTCAGGAGCTGATCCGGCGTCATCAGCGGTGGAGGTCAGCTGTACTGTACAGCTGATATCCACCTGTAACGGCAGGAACCGGAGCTAGCTCCGATCCCTGCCATTAACCCCTTCGATGCAGCAATCGAAAGCGATTGCTGCATCGTAGCGGTTACTAGCAGATCGCCAGCCCTGACAGGCAATCGGGACTGGCGACTGCTGTTATGGCAACAGGAGACACAATGGTCTCCTGCTCTGCCATTACGGAAGCCGATTTAGGCCCCGCCGGGAGGCGAAGCCTAAACGGCTTGCTGTCAGTGAATGACTGACAGATCTAATACATTGCACTACATAGGTAGTGCAATGTATTAGAAAAAAATATCTGACTGTTGGACCTTCAAGTCCCCTAGTGGGACTTGAGAAAAAGTGTAAAAAGAAGTATAAAAAAGTGTAAAAAAAAGTGCAAAAAATAAAAGTTTGAAAACAATAAAAGTTTCAAGTAATCAAATAACACACAATCCCCCTTTTACTCTTATCAAGTCCTTTATTATTGAAAAATAATAATAAACCATATGTATTTGGTATCGCCACGACCGTAACGACCTGAGGTATCAAAATATGATATTATTTATTGCACGCGGTGAACAGCGTAAAAGAAAACGTAAAAAACGTTACCAGAGTTTCTGTTTTTTGGTCACTTTGCCCTACAAATATTACAATAAAAAGTGATCAAAAAGTTGCACGTATCCAAAAATGGTACCTATAAAAACTATAGCTCGTCCCGCAAAAAACAAGCCCTCATACACGTCCGTCGACAAAAAAATTAAAAAGTTATGGTTCTCACAACTTGGCGACAAAAAAAATACATTCTTTTTACAAAAGTAATTTTATTGTGCAAAAAGTTGTAAAACATAAAAAAGTGCTATAAATTTGGTATTGCCGGAATCGTACTGACCCGCAGAATAAAGTTAACATGTAGTTTATAATGCGTGGTGAACGCTGTATAAAAAAAAACAAAAAAAGCTGTGCCAGAATTGCGTTTTTTTGTTTACCTGGCATCCCAAAAAATAGGATAAAAGGTGATCAAAAAGTTGCATGTACCCCAACATGGTACCAATAATAACTACAGCTCGTCCCGCAACAAACCAGCCCTCATACCGCTACGTCTATGAAAAATAAAATTAGTTATGGCTCCAATAAGTCAGGAAATAAAAAAATATGCAGTTGTGCCCGAGGGGAACATTTCTTCTGTTTGAAGAGGCGATTTATCAAGGACCTAAAATTAGGGAACCAGGAAGGGGAGGGCCCAAACATATCCGCTGGAAGCGACGGTGCCCGTATTATACCAGGACAACACTTTCCCAGCAAAATTCCCCAAACTACAAAGGTGCGGAGTGTGGATCAAAAGGGGGATAATAAATGACACCATTTATCAGTGCGACACCGGCCTGTGCAGAAAGGATTGCTTCACAGCGTAACACACATCTATGGATTATTTTTATTTTTTTATACCACCTGACTATGCCCCTTATATACTCCGCCCCGCTTACATGTACCCCCACATTATAAAACACCAGCAATACTCAAACAAATATAGTACCAAGCAAAATCCGCTCTCCAAAAGCCAAATGGTGCTCCCTCGGCCCTGAACCCTACAGCGTCCCCAAACAGCAGTTTCCTTCAACATATATGGCATCGTCATACCCGGGAGAACCCTTTTAACAATTTTTGGGGTGTGTGTCTCCAGCGTCATAAGCTGGGCACGACATATTTGCCACTGAATGGCATATCTAGGGAAAAATATAAATTTTTAATTTGCACCATCCGCAGCGCATTCATTTATGGAAAAGACCTGTGGGGTGAAAATGCTCACTACACCCCTTAATTAATGCCTTGAGGGGTGCAGTTCCATAGTGGGGGTCACTTATCAGGGGTTTCTTTTTATTATTTCACATCTGAGCCTCTGCAGTTGTGAACCAATACTTTGTAAATCGCCAAATTAGGCCTCCACTCCGCATGGTACTCTTCACTTCTGAGCCCTGTCATATGTCCAGACAAAAGAATAGGGTCACATGTAGGGTGTTTCTAAAACCGGGAAACACCGCATAATAATTAGAGAGCTGTCTCGTTATGGTGGCACAAGCCGGGCACCACATATTGGCATATCTATGGAAAAAAATCCCATTTTCACTCTGCAACATTGAGCGCACACTAATTTCTACAAAACACCTGCAGGGTTAAAATGCTTACTACACCCCTTGGTAAATGCATTGAGGGGTGTAGTTTCCAAAATGGGGTCACTTCTGGGGGGTTTCCACTGTTTTGGGCCCACAGGTGCCCAGAAACCAATCCAGCAACATCTGCACTCCAAATGGCGGTCCTTCCCATCTGAGCCCTGCGGTTTGCCCAAACAGCAGTTTATGACCACATATGGGGTATTGCCGTACTCGGGAGAAATAGCTTTACAAATGTTGGGTTCTTTTTTTCCTTTATTTGTTGAGAAAATGAAAAAATTTGCGCTAAAGCTACGTCTTATCGAAGAAAAAGGACTGTTTTTATTTTCACTGCCTAATTCTAATAAATTCTATGAAACATCTGTGGGGTCAAAATGCTCACTACACCCCTAGATGCATTCCTCAAGAGGTGTAGTTTCCTAAATGGAGTCCCTTTTTGGGCGTTTTCATTGTCTTGTCCCCTCAGGGGCTTTGCAAATGTGACATGGCCTCCGCAAATCATTCCTGCTAAATGTGATCTCAAAAAGTCAAATAGTGCTCTTTCCCTTCTAAGCCCTGCCGTGTGTCCAAACAGCCGTTTATTACCACATGTGGGGTATTGTTTTACTCGGGAGAAATTGCTTTACAAATCTTGTGGTGCTTTTTCTCCTTCAGTCCTTCTGGAAATGAGATAAAATTAGCTAAACCTACATTTTCTTTGAAAAAATGTAGATTATTATTTTCAGGGCCTACTTCCAATAATTTCTGCAAAAAAACTGTGGTGTCAAATCGCTCACTATACCCCTAGATAATTTCCTCAATTGGTGTAGTTTCCAAAATGGGGTCACTTGTGGGGGGTTTCCACTGTTTTATCCCCTCAGGGGCTTTGTAAATGTGACATGGCCTCCGCAAACCATTCCTGCTAAATGTGAGTTCCAAAAGCCAAATGGCGCTCTTTCCCTTCTCAGCCTCGCCGTGTGTCCAAACAGCCGTTTATTACCACATGTGGGGTATTGTTTTACTCGGGAGAAATTTCTTTACAAATTTTATGGTGCTTTTTCTCCTTTAGTCCTTGTGGAAATGAAAAACAATTAGCTAAACCTACATTTTATTTGAAAAAATGTAGATTTTCATTTTCACAGCCTACTTGCAAAAATTTCTGCAAAAAACCTGTGAGGTCAAAATGCTCACTATACCCCTAGATAATTTCCTCAAGGGGTATAGTTTCCAAAATGGGGTCACTTGTTTGGGGTTTCCACTGTTTTGTCACCTCAGGGGCTTTGTAAATGTGACATGGCCTCCGCAAACCATTCCTGCTAAATGTGAACTCCAAAAGCCAAATAGCGCTCTTTCCCTTCTCAGCCACGCCGTGTCTCCAAACAACCGTCTATTACCACATGTGGGGTACTGTTTTACTCGGGAGAAATTGCTTTACAAATTTTGTGGTGCTTTTTCTCCTTTAGTCCTTGTGGAAATGAGAAAAAAAATCGCTAAACCTACATTTTCTTTGAAGAAATGTTGATTTTAATTTTCACGGCCTACTTCCAATAATTTCTGTAAAAAACCTGTGCGGTCAAAATGCTCACTACACCCCTAGATAATTTCCTTGAGGTGTCTAGTTTCCCAGATGGGGTCACTTTTGGGGGATTTTGACTGTTTTGGCACCGCAAGAGCCCTTCAAACCTGACATGGTGCCTAAAATATATTCTAACAAAAATAAGGCCCCAAAATCCACTAGGTGTTCCTTTGCTTCTGACGCCGGTGCTTCAGTCCAGTAGCACGCTACGGCCACATGTGGGATATTTCCTAAAACTGCAGAAACTGGGCAACAAATATTGAGTTGCATTTCTCTGGTAAAACCTTCTGTGTTATAAAAAAAATTGTATTAAAAATGTATTTCTGCCGAAAAATATGAAATTTGTAAATTTCACCTCTACTTTGCTTTAATTCCTGTGAAATGTGTAAAGGGTTAAAACATTTTCTAAATGCTGTTTTGAATACTTTGAGGGGTGAAGTTTTTAAAATGGGGTGACTTTTTTGGGGTTTCTAATATATAAGGCCCTCAAAACCACTTCACAACTGAACTGGCCCCTGTAAAAATAGCCTTTTGAAATTTTCTTGAAAATGTGAGAAATTGCTGCTAAAGTTCTAAGCCTTGTGAGGTCATAGAAAAATAAAAGGATGTTCAAAAAACGATGCCAATCTAAAGTAGACATATGGGTGATGTTAATTAGCAACAATTTTGTGTGGTATCACTGCCTGTCTTACAAGCAGATACATTTAAATTGAGAAAAATTTCACAATTAAATACTGAACATATCGAGCAAATTTTGCCAGTAATATAAAGTCCAATGTGTCACGAGAAAACAATCTCAGAATCGCTTGGATAGGTGAAAGCATTCCGGAGTTATTACCACATAAAGTGACACATGTCAGATTTGAAAAATGAGGCTCTGTCAGGAAGGTCAAAAGTGGCTAAAGAGGGAAGGGGTTAATTAATAAAAAAAATAAATCAAAGAGTTATTGTTATTACTGTCAACAGCTACTACTGTAAGATTAATAAATATAATTGTTCCCGCATAGTACAAAAACTTCTTAAGGTCAACATCTTGCGTTCCAAATTGTTTATCTGTGTGGCATTCGGAGCTATGAAGCCAGAGATTCCCTCCTCAAGCCTCTCCAGCAGGTGTAAGTGTAGCTGGCGGCTTTATCTGCATGTTACAATTTTCACAGCAATAGGAAGGAAAGTAATAAAAATATGTGTTTCATTCGCAGAATTTGTTTGCCACTACTCATGTGTGAGGGTCAAAGATCTTCGTGCAGTTACTTTGTATATACTCAGATATTCGTTTCTAAATAGCTGTATAAAAAAGGAACACTTTTTCAGAAAATCTATCGAAGATACTTGTCAGCGGTGTACACAGCGGTGCTCATCTCCTTGCTCCAGAGGGAGATATTTAGTGGCAAAATATTCAGTGGGAGATGATTTTAGCCTCAGCAAGGACATTTTTCACAGCTTTCTGAAGCCTGAACAACTTCCTTTCTCTCCTGCTGGGGCAATAAATGGTAAGAAAACCATTACTGTTCAAGGCAAAAAAAACAACACAACCGAATATATATATATGTGTATATATATATATATATATATATATATATATATATATATATATATATATATATATATATATATATATAGATAGATAGATAGATATAGATATATATATCTATATATATATCTTTATATATCTATATATATGTATATATATATCTGTATATATATATATACTGTATATATACACATGTACACACGTAAAGGACATGTACACATTTATAGCCTTGATTTAAATGTTTAATTGATTTTTTTCATGCTTTACAAGGTAAATAATGGAAACTAATTTGCAAATAGTTTTGATTACCGTTTTGTGTATGCAGCTCTGATGCAGACCTATGTGTTTCCATGGTATATGTAGTCTAATCCAGTCTAATCCTACAGTTTGTTACTCTCTTCCATATGCCCCTCCACTATCCGTAGGTTAGGGTCTATCCACACTGCTTTAGCAGTGTACATCGGTTCTATAAATCTGGATGTATACTTCTGATGTAAGCTTTTGACGTAAACCACTATATAGGCATACAGTGGCATACGTCACCCATAGGTTTCCACTGCAAAATAACATAAAAATACGTATACCGCCCAGTATATGTTTTCTTCTTACTGATAGCCAAATTATGGATTAGTGCAGTCGACTACGCTTTTCCATATAGTTGAAAATAAGGTATACTAACATATTCCAACAGATTCCCAAAGAACACACTTTTGGCATTTATCGAGTGAATGGGCTTCTATGTATACGTTTAGCACATTTTCTGGGAGCTTTCTCTAGGGGCTGCTGCAAGTAGACAGAATTCCATCATTTAACTGAATAATTATGTATAGAGAAGCAGGAGATTTGAAGCTCCGTTTTATTCCGGACCTATGTAAATTAACCAGGCCTGAAAGGGCCTTAAAAGGTAACTAAAATTTAAAAAAAACTTCTGACCCCCCCCCCAGCGCTAAAACGAAGTGGCAGAAGAATTTGGGTGAGCGCTGAGCCGTTTTGTTTGTGATAGTTTTTTTTCCTCTGACTTTCCATTGAGCCCGTACACCAATTGCTCAGCTTTCCGAGAAAAAATAATCAGACACAAAGCGGCTCAGTGCTCACCCGAGCGCTTCTGCCTCTTCGTTTTTGCAATCGGTGGGGGTCCCCCTTTGACATGTCAGAAGTTTTTTTAAACTTTAGTTACCCTTTAAGACCTTTTCAGGCCTAGTCATTAAGGGGTTAAAAAAACACTTAAATGATCCCCTTATTTATAATACCCTGCATTACCCTAAATCATATCATAATAACAACAATATAATACTATTGCTGTATAATATTAAGTGTTAAATACCAATTTACCCTAGACTCTCAGTGATATTAGATATTAACAGTAACCATCCCAGGCACCATGGATAATATTAACCTCTTTATCCCTCTAGACCACCAGAGATATTGTGAATGAACTGTTAAACCACTCTCGACCACCAGTGATATTTCAGGAATACTAGCACTAACTCCTAAGCCGCTCTATGTAGAAATGTGGGATGTAGTAGAGTGAGTTTAATTGGGATGGCGGAAAAAGGAAGTCAATTTGCTTACTCTGTCATAGGCGCCAATGCACTTGGAAATGCCTTTTAAAAATTAAGAATTTGCCCCTGCTTCAATAGACACATCATTATACAGGATGGGCCATTTATATGGATACACCTAAATAAAATGGGAATGGTTGGTGATATTAACTTCCTGTTTGTGGCACATTAGTATATGGGAGAGGGGAAACTTTTCAAGCTGGGTGTTGACCATGGCGGCCATTTTGAAGTCGGCCATTTTGTATCCAACTTTAGTTTTTTCAATGGGAAGAGGGTCATGTGACACATCAAACTTATCGAGAATTTCACAAGAAAAACAATGGCATGCTTGGTTTTAACGTTACTTTATTCTTTCATGAGTTATTTACAAGTTTGTGACCACTTATAAAATGTGTTCAAAGTGCTGCCCATTGTGTTGGATTGTGAATGCAACCCTCTTCTCCCACTCTTCACACACTGATAGCAACACTGCAGAAGAAATGCTAGCACAGGCTTCCAGTATCCGTAGTTTCAGTTGCTGCACATCTCGTATCTTCACAGCATAGACAATTGCCTTCAGATGACCCCAAAGATAAAAGTCTAAGGGGGTCAGATCGGGAGACCAAGGGGGCCATTCAACTGGCCCACGACGACCAATCCACTTTCCAGGAAACTGTTCATCTAGGAATGCTCGGACCTGACACCCATAATGTGGTGGTGCACCATCTTGCTGGAAAAACTCAGGGAACGTGCCAGCTTCAGTGCATAAAGAGGGAAACACATCATCATGTAGCAATTTCAGATATCCCGTGGCCTTGAGGTTTCCATTGATGAAGAATGGCCCCACTATCTTTGTACCCCATATACCACACCATACCATCAATTTTTGTGTTCCAACAGTCTTAGAGGGATCTATCCAATGTGGGTTAGTGTCAGACCAATAGCGGTGGTTTTGTCTGTTAACTTCCCCATTCACATAAAAGTTTTCCTCATCACTGAACAAAATGTTCTGTGTAAACTAAGGGTCCTGTTCCAATTTTTGTTTTGCCCATTCTGCAAATTCAGTGCGCCGATCTGGGTCATCCTCGTTGAGATGCTGCAGCAGCTGGAGTTTGTAAGGGTGCCATTTGTGAGTAGCTAATATCCGCCGAAGGGATGTTCGACTGATGCCACTCTCCAATGACATGCGGCGAGTGCTACGCTGTGGGCTCTTGCTGAATGAAGCTAGGACAGCCACTGATGTTTCTTCATTAGTGACAGTTTTCATGCGTCCACATTTGGGCAAATCCAACACTGAACCAGTTTCACGAGACTTGGCAAGCAGTTTGCATACTGTAGCATGGGAGATGGGTGGTCTCGTAGGGTGTCTTGCATTGAAATCTGCTGCAATGACCAGGGTACTGCGTTCACCAGGCATCAACACAATTTCTATCCGCTCCTCACGTGTTAACCTCTGCGACATGTCAATGGCTGTAAACAAAGAGAAGCTTGTAAATAACTAATGAAAGAATAAAGTAACGTTAAAACCAAGCACACCATTGTTTTTCTTGTGAAATTCTCGATGAGTTTGATGTGTCACATGACCCTCTTCCCATTGAAAAAAAACTAAAGTTGGATACAAAATGTCCGACTTCAAAATGTTCTGCCATGGTCAACACCCAGCTTGAAAAGTTTCCCCCCTCCCATATACTAATGTGCCACAAACAGGAAGTTAATATCACCAACCATTCCCATTTTATTTAGATGTATCCATATAAATGGCCCACCCTGTATACAGTGAAGGAAATAAGTATTTGATCCCTTGCTGATTTTGTAAGTTTGCCCACTGTCAAAGACATGAACAGTCTAGAATTTTTAGGCTAGGTTAATTTTACCAGTGCGAGATGGATTATCTAAAAAACCATTAAGAGTTCAGCCTCCTCCAGACCAGTTAGACGCTCCAAATCAACTTGGTGCCGGCATTAAAGACGGTTGTCTTAAATGGTCACCTGCATAAAAGACTCCTGTCCACAGACTCAATTAATCAGTCTGACTCTAACCTCTACAACATGGGCAAGACCAAAGAGCTTTCTAAGGATGTCAGGGACAAGATCATAGACCTGCACAAGGCTAGAATGGGCTACAAAACCATAAGTAAGACGCTGGGTGAGAAGGAGACAACTGTTGGTGCAATAGTAAGAAAATGGAAGACATACAAAATGACTGTCAATCGACATCGATCTGGGGCTCCATGCAAAATCTCACCTCGTGGGGTATCCTTGATCCTGAGGAAGGTGAGAGCTCAGCCGAAAACTACACGGGGGGAACTTGTTAATGATCTCAAGGCAGCTGGGACCACAGTCACCAAGAAAACCATTGGTAACACATTACGCCGTAATAGATTAAAATCCTGCAGTGTCCGCAAGGTCCCCCTGCTCAAGAAGGCACATGTACAGGCCCGTCTGAAGTTTGCAAATGAACATCTGGATGATTCTGAGAGTGATTGGGAGAAGGTGCTGTGGTCAGATGAGACTAAAATTGAGCTCTTTGGCATTAACTCAACTCGGCGTGTTTGGAGGAAGAGAAATGCTGCCTTTGACCCAAATAACACCATCCCCACTGTCAAGCATGGAGGTGGAAACATTATGTTTTGCGGGTGTTTCTCTGCTAAGGGCACAGGACTACTTCAACACATCAATGGGAGAATGGATGGAGCCATGTACCATCAAATCCTGAGTGACAACCTCCTTCCCTCCACCAGGACATTAAAAATGGCTCGTGGCTGAGTCTTCCAGCACGACAAAGACCCGAAACATACAGCCAAGGCAACAAAGAGTGGCTCAAAAAGAAGCACATTAAGGTCATGGAGTGGCCTAGCCAGTCTCCAGACCTTAATCCCATCGAAAACTTATGGAGGGAGCTGAAGCTCCGAGTTGCCAAGCGACAGTCTCGAAATCTTAATGATTTACAGATGATCTGCAAAGAGGAGTGGGCCAAAATTCCATCTAACATGTGTGCAAACCTCATCATCAACTACAAAAAATGTCTGACTGCTGTGCTTACCAACAAGGGTTTTGCCACCAAGTATTAAGTCTTGTTTGCCAAAGGGATCAAATACTTATTTCTCTGTGCACAATGCAAATATATATATATAATTTTGACTATGTGATTTTCTTTTTTTTTTATATATATATAATCTATCTCTCACTGGTAAAATTAACCTAGCCTAAAAATTCTAGACTGTTCATGTCTTTGACAGTGGGCAAACTTACAAAATCAGCAAGGGATCAAATACTTATTTCCTTCACTGTATGTTGGTAATTTCTATGCCCTAAACTAAGGACACAATTTATATATGACAAGTGATTGACTTTTCCAACAGCTTTTTCACATGTCAAAAACTGGCAAACTAGAACTTAAAAAAAGAAGTAAAGAAAACATAAAATTGAATTTCCTATCATCTAATAGACATATGCCCTTTGAGCAGGAGTATAAATTTTAATCTCTTACCATCTCCATTACAATCAAGACATAAAAAGTTTTTAGTATAGAAGGGAATAACCTTTTTCTGTATTAATAAAACCGGAATGTTTTATTACGTCTTTTCCGACCAGTCAATTCACAGCTATAGATTACATCATTAAGTCAGGCAATGCGAGCTCCATATTGAATTTTCTTTTTGTTTTTACAGGGAATACTGAAAGAATTTTACAGCATCTGGCAACTTTATGGCAATTAGCAGTGGGCAGCCTGTTCTGCTGTCATACTCCATTGCAATGTCCAGGAACACAAACAAATTATGATTAGTAATGATTTTTCAAATGACTACATTGTTTATCTTAGTCAGTTCTACCTTAAATTCATCCAAGCTGACAGCTTTAAATATTTTTCCACTTGTCCTTATATGACATAAAGCATTTTTATAAATATAGAAAGCAGTGAATGAATAAAATCTAGAAAGGCTGCCAATGGAAACTTGTATATCGTAAACAGGAAAAATTGTATTCTAAAAAATGCCGACTTATTGATTGTAGGTTCTAAAATAGTTTATGAGAGGAGTATATAATATATAATGTACCAAGAGGAAAGCTAAGAAGTTATTAGCTGTAAGACTTGATGTATACAATGATTTGTGCAGGAAAATACCTAAAAACACGGACAGACTCACCATTTACGTGTCCGAGTGCCAATAGCCCCTTAATCAGTTACAAAAATATATACAAGTGGATCACGGCTATAGCTGTTGGTAAGGGGCCCATAGCCTTCGGTGTTGGGGTGCCCAGTTGAGTCTCAGTCAACCCCTGACTAAAGTTGACTGTCAAAAGCAAAAGTTGCACTTGTTTTAGTCTTGTAACTCCAGGTAAAACTGAATTTCGACTCCTGCCTCCCTCTCACTTTACATATAACACAAATCTTACAGTACAATCTCTTGTGCTTCTGTACATTTTCTGCCTTGTTTTACTTGTTTTATTTTTGCTGATGGATTTTCATAGGAATTGTATCATGCTTCCCAGTGCCTGGGTGTGAGGCACCTAGTGTAAGACTGCGTAAGGCCTCATGCACCTACCGGTATTAGGAATCCGTATCACAACATGCTCCATCGGATGCCAAATGTTGTATATTAGATGGAATTTTCCCCTAGAATCATTGTATACAGTCCGAGATATTATGGATTATTTGGCCTGCAATACAGTGAACGATACAATTCTAAATTGCGCTTTTTTTTTTTACACGCCGAAATGCACGCGTTTGTCTGCATGAGGCCTACGGTGGCGATAGAACTTTCTGCAAGCATTTCTCTACAGGAATTTACAACTGTAATAGGGATGAATTAACCAGTGTAGTAGTGATGACTTTATCTATTGCCAATATGTGCAGTGATGTGATGTGCGGATTTGTTATTGGTGGATTTTCATAGGAATGCAGGTCATTTCTTATCTTGAAAAATGATCAATGTGCATAAAATAAACAAATTTGAAAGGTTTTAAGGCAGCACGGGACCCGGTAGCCCGAGCGGTGTCACGCTGTTAAAGAGGCTCTGTCACCAGATTTTGCAGCCCCTATCTGCTATTGCAGCAGATAGGCGCTGCAATGTAGATTACAGTAACGTTTTTATTTTTAAAAAACGAGCATTTTTGGCCAAGTTATGACCATTTTTGTAGTTATGCAAATGAGGCTTGCAAAAGTCCAAGTGGGTGTGTTTAAAAGTAAAAGTCCAAGTGGGCGTGTATTATGTGCGTACATCGGGGCCTTTTTAATACTTTTACTAGCTGGGCTTTCTGACGAGAAGTATCATCCACTTCTCTTCAGAACGCCCAGCTTCTGGCAGATCACGCTGTGACGTCACTCACAGGTCCTGCATCGTGTCAGATGAGCGAGGACACATCGGCACCAGAGGCTACAGTTGATTCTGCAGCAGCATCGGCGTTAGCAGGTAAGTCGATGTAGCTACTTACCTGCAAACGCTGATGCTGCTGCAGAATCAACTGTTGCCTCTGGTGCCGATGTGTCCTCGCTCGTCTGACACGATGCAGGACCTGTGAGTGACGTCACAGCGTGATCTGGCAGAAGCTGGGCGTTCTGAAGAGAAGTGGATGATACGTCTCATCAGAACGCCCAGCTAGTAAAAGTATTAAAAACGCCCCCGATGTACGCACATAATACACGCCCACTTGGACTTTTACTTTTAAACACACCCACTTGGACTTTTGCAAGCCTCATTTGCATAACTACAAAAATGGTCATAACTTGGCCAAAAATGCTCGTTTTTTAAAAATAAAAACGTTACTGTAATCTACATTGCAGCGCCTATCTGCTGCAATAGCAGATAGGGGTTGCAAAAACTGGTGACAGAGCCTCTTTAAGGCTGTGTTCATATCAGCAGTGCCCTTCCATAGAGGGGTTCCGTCGGAGGTTTCCCTCGGTTTAACCCTTCAACGGAAAGACAAACGGAAACCTTAGCTTCTGTTTGACAGGGTTCTGTTGTTTTTAACGGAATCAATAGCGCAGTTGATAAGCGCATTCCACTGTACTATTGATTCCATCAAAACAACGGAACCCTTTAGCAACGTTTCCGTCACCATTGATATCAGTGGTTATGCAAAAGGACGCTAAGGTTTCCGTTTGCCTTTCCATTGAGGGGTTAACCCAACGGAAACCTGTGACGGAACCCCTCAATGGAAGGGCAACGCTTATGTGAACAGGCCCTTAGTCAGGTAAACCCAATCTGACATGATGTAATCCTCAAAACAGAAATAGTGGAACAGCAGCACACGTCTCCAGGTGTAAAATGGCAAAGTTTCGACCCATAATACACAGAGGGTCTTTCTCAAGCCTAAAATAAACAGTCACAAGACAAAGTCAGTGCTGCTACATCTGTACATACAAAAAGATGGTAGTCATTAAGATTGTCTAATGTCTAAGGTCAAGTAGCTGATAGGCAACCTGAACTAAAAGGCCTACAAAACATACTAAGCGAGAACTTTAAGAAGAGAAATTAATATATCCAGCATCAATGTTCTAGATTATCAGACGTTTATATAAATATATATAAAATTACTTGCAGGGATAACCAGCCTTCATAGGGACAGCCCCAAAAAGAATGTTACACAAAATATATGGAATAGATTTCATAACTTAGAACTTCCACATTTATCTTCTGATTTTAGCCGTGTGAAATTTTATGTTGCACTGCGGTTTTGTAACAAGTGAAAACAAGTACTGCATTATTAAGCTTTCTGGATTAAAATGTGCCTGATTAAAGGAATTATGCCTCATGAACACGGCCGTAGCTGTGTGCAAGGTCCGTAGTTACAGCACGGCCGGGCAGCAGAGTGTCATCCGCGGGCCATCCGCAATTACGGACCGCAAACACACAAAATGTGCATTGATTTCAATAAGCCCAGACCACAATTCTGGACCATATAATGACATGTCCTATTTTTTTTGCACTCCGGGCTCCAGGCAATTCACGGACCGTGTAAACCACGGTCGTGTGCATTGGCCCATAGCTTAGCAAGTGTTTTAAACTATCCTCAATTGCTGCTCCACAATTGAGCATAGTATACGGCACGGTCATGTGAATGAAGCCTAAATGACATCTATCATGTGCCTTCAGTTTTATTGTAATAGATGTTTTGGTTTTATTTTATTATTTATTATTATTATTATTATTATTATTATTATTATTATTATTTATTATTATTATTATTATTATTATTATTATGTATTAATATTATTATTATTATTATTTATTATGATTATTATTATGTATTATTATTATTGTTTTTGTTATTATTATCATTATCATCATTGTTATTTATATAACATTTTATTTATTTAGCTATTTATCATTTATATTCTTCTTATTATTATCATCAATATTATTATTTGTTTTAATATATGTTTCGTTATTATTTTATTATTATCATTATTATTATTATTACTATTATTTATTTAATATTGTATTTATTTTGTTATCGATTATTATTACTTATTTTTATAAAATTTTTAGTTATTATTTTTGTATTATTATTATTATTATTATTATTATTATTATTATTATTATTATTATTGTTATTAATAATAATAATTTTATTTTATTGGAAAATATGAATATTTAAAGAGGCTCTGTCACCAGATTTTGCAACCCCTATCTGCTATTGCAGCAGATCAGCACTGCAATGTAGATTACAGTAACGTTTTTATTTTTAAAAAAACGAGCATTTTTGGCCAAGTTATGACCATTTTTGTAGTTATGCAAATGAGGCTTGCAAAAGTCTCGCTCGTCTGACACGATGCAGGACCTGTGAGTGACGTCACAGCGTGATCTCTCGAGAACACGCTGTGTGTCTGCACTGCCAGAATCTGGGCGTTCTGAAGAGAAGTGGATGATACTTCTCATCAGAGCGCCCAGCTAGTAAAAGTATTAAAAACGCCCCGATGTACGCACATAATACACGCCCACTTGGACTTTTACTTTTAAACACGCCCACTTGGACTTTTGCAAGCCTCATTTGCATAACTACAAAAATGGTCATAACTTGGCCAAAAATGCTCGTTTTTTAAAAATAAAAACGTTACTGTAATCTACATTGCAGCGCCGATCTGCTGCAATAGCAGATAGGGGTTGCAAAATCTGGTGACAGAGCCTCTTTAAGTCAAAATCTACACTACAGAATCACTTATCTAAAAAAGCTAAAAGTAAACTAATTACTAAAAATGTAATTAAATTAATGATACCTAAACAGGTTACCACCGCACTAATATTTAATGACAGGTTTTTTTAAAATTAACACCTGGGAAATATGACATTTCTTGCTTCCATCATTTATCACTCAAATGTACCATGTCATTTTGAAACTTAGGGAACTATGAAAGAAGAAATTTCTAACGATTTAATCTTAATTGCATTAATTTTCCACATAAAGCACATATTACACAGAGACAGACATCAAATTATCTAATCTTTGAACGCAATTATCTTTAGAATTTTCATACATTTAATTGATATGGCTGTCATAATTAATTCTTATACTGATCTCAGTTTGGTCATGATGCTAAAAAAGAGAAAAAAAAATCTATTCAGAACTGTTACAGATTTTAAATGTGTGAAATTATTACCATGGACAATTGGAATATGCTAATGAACCAGCCTTATCCACTTCAAGTAATAATTTATCAATATCACATTTAATAAAATAATTAATAACAATAGATAAAGGTCAAATATAAACATGCATGATCAGACACAGCAGACGTAATGCATATCATTAAAGTGTTTTAGTCTTTGTTTAACATGCCAACTACATAGTTGCTGGAGCTATTAACACTATAGTCTCTAATTAATCTAGGATGTAAATTACTTTATAGCTTCACAGTTGCGTGAGTTGTTGGGTCTTCATCATGTTGCCCATGTGGTGGCCCGGCAGCCTCATGTGCCTAACATGCATCCCTGGGAAAAGGCAAATTTACATGGCACAGTTGCCTTTCCCAGGATAAGATTAGGCATAAGCGCAGGGCCAGTCTTAGGATAGATGGCGCCCGGTGCAAAATTTTCTTTCGGCGCCCCACCCCATCATAAATAAAAAGCATAATGCCCCCCACAGTATAGTGCCCTTTTTAGTGTCCGCACACAGTATAATGCCCTTTATAGTGCCCCCACACAGTATAATGCCCCCTAAAGGGTTTGAGAGTCAGGGTCAGTTCACAAGTTGCGTAAATACCTCAACGAAATTAGTTGCAGAAAATCTGCAGCATAATACAGTAATAGCAAAGTGGATGAGATCAAATGAGAACAAATCTCATCCACACGCTGCGTAAATAGTGAGCGGAAGAACAGCTCAGAAATTGACATGCGGTGCGTAAACGCTGCTCATTTGTTGAAGATTTTCCCCATTGAATTCAATGGGGAGGTAAAACACCCGACAAATAGCAGTTGTTGCGTTTATTGCGACAGAATTGCAGCGATTCCGCAGCAAAAACGCAACACAGGAAAAAACCTCAAAAACTTACACTTATACAGAAGTCTGTGTTCTTCCTGCATGCAAACATGCTGGGATGACGCTTCATCCCATGTGAACACCGCTGCAGCCAATCACAGACTGTAGCAGTCTCCTGGGATGAAACGTCATCCCAGGAGGCCGGCCCGGATTACATTAGAGGGCCGCCCCCCTGGGATGACATTTCATCCCATGTGAACACCGCTGCAGCCAATCACAGACTGTAGCAGTCTCCTGGGATGAAACGTCATCCCAGGAGGCCGGCCCGGATGACATTAGAGGGCCGGCCTCCTGGGATGACATTTCATCCCATGTGAACACCGCTGCAGCCAATCACAGACTGTAGCAGTCTCCTGGGATGAAACGTCATCCCAGGAGGCCAGCCTGCTAGCAGGCCGGCTAAATGCTCAGCAGTTTTCCACAGTGGAAATTCCTGGCGAAAAACTGCACCAGAGTTTGGTACAGGTTTTAGCCCAAAATTCTATGTGACCACCGGGGCGGATACCAGATACCGCGGCCGGATACCAAATGATCTGAGGCCTGGTATTGGTCCGCAGCCCGGTGATTGGGGATCACTGACAAAATGAACTGTCTCCTCTTGTAGATAGTGCCACACAGCCCCCCTGTAGATAGTACCACACCCCCCTTGTAGATAAAGCAACTCAGCCCCTCCTTGTAGATAGTGCCACACACACGCCTTATAGATAGTGCCACACACCCATTTGTAGATAAAGCCACACTGTCCCCCTTGTAGATAGTGTGATACAACGCACCTTGTAGATAGTGACGCACAGCACCTTTTCTAGATAGCGACAGACAGACCCCCCCTTGTAGATAATGGCACACAGCCCCCCTTGCAGATAGTGCCACACACCCCCCTTGTAGATACTGCCACATAGCCCCCTCTTGTAGATAGTGACACATGGCCCCCAAACAAATACAAAAAGCTTGTACTCATCTAGCCCCGTCTCCGCAATGAACAGAGGAGCTCCACAGCCTCCTCAGAAGCTTATGAGACAGGTTTCTTGCGTAGGCTGGTGTGATCTATTGACATCTTTGTGCCGATCTGCGCAGGGATCCTGTCCCAGTGCCTTAGTGAATGGCAGAGCAAGGAGCTAGCTCCTTGCTCTGCCATAGTATTCAATTGTATCTGCGTCCTAAGAGCGCAGATACAATCGAATTTGACAGTCATCCGGGGCTCCAGATTGCCGTTGCAGGCGACGACACCTGGAATGAGGACCCCCGTGCCACCTGGCCCAGCACATGGGGCCCCCTCATGCCGTGGGCACCGTAAAAGCCGCCATGGCTGCTATAGCCGTAGTTCCGCCACTGGAGGCAGCTGTACCAGCGGTACCTGGACAGTAGCACCCCCCCTTCCTTCCCTCCTAGTTGCGCCTGGGGCACAACTACGTCCCTGCACAGTGGTATCAGTCCCATTTATAGAAATTTGTTGTGTTTATGTATTTGCATATATGTATGAGCTTTTTTTAGCCTTTGTTCCCTCCTTATATATTTTGCCTTAAGCAATGTCAAGGTCTACATTTTAAGCCCGCACTATATGTCGGGTTGACCACCACTGGTCTACATTGCCTTAAAGGCTATGTTATCCTTTGAAAGTGATATTTTTTTTTAAAATAAAAATGTCACTTTCTTTCAGTTTTTATTAAGAATTATTTGAACTTTTTGAGATACAGCTGCTCTGTATTCTCAATACAGAGCAGCTGTATCTTTAGCTAAGATCCTAATCCGTCAGTCCAGCGGATATGACGGGTTCAGTGTCAGTGGGTCCTGTGTGTCTCTGTCACGCAGGATCCACTTGTAATCTAACACATCTAAGTTATTGAAGTTAGATGTAAACGATAACGGCTGAATCCTGCGTGTCAAAGACACACAGGACCCGCTTTCGCTGAACCCATCAGTCTCGCAGACCTGACGGATACAGGATTAAGCAAACGATACAACTGCTCTGTATAGAGAATACAGAGCAGCTGTATCTTAAAAAGTAAAAGTAATTTTTAATAAAAACTAATTTGAAAGTTGCACAAAACACGACTGACATTTTTATTTAAAAAAAAAAATAACTTTCAAAGGTTTACATAGCCTTTAAGATGTCTGGTCTACATAGACTAACCAAATTTTAAAAAGAAGATGGATATGAATTAATGATGAGCCTGGATTACATGTTCTTATGTCAAGATGTGGAACAAATCACAGGGTGAACAGTCACTGACCAAATAAACGACCAGGTAGTAATTTTCTTACTAGTCCTAGAGTTGTGTCTTCACCACGAGCCTCGTAAGTATCATTACAGATTGTCCGGTTGGATGAGGCTTTGAATTGATAATGAAGTCCAGTATTATTAGGACCCATAATGTCCTATACTGGACAGTTGAGCTGATTCAAAACCATATTTCTTGTTTATGTTAGTCTTTTTGGTTTATCAGTCATTATGGCCCTGTCTTTAATGCTAACATCATAGTTCATTATCAAATTGAGAAGGGTAAGGCTGGATTCACACGAGCACATTACGTCCGTAATGGACGGACATATTTCGGCCGGAAGTCCCGGACCGAACACACTGCAGGGAGCCGGGCTCCTAGCGTCATACTTATGTACGATGCTAGGAGTCCCTGCCTCGCTGCCGGACAACTGTCCCGTACTGTAATCATGTTTTCAGTACGGGACAGTAGTTCCACGGAGAGGCAGGGACTCCTAGCATCGTACATAACTATGATGCTAGGAGCCCGGCTCTCTGAGGTGTGTTCGGTCCAGGACTTGCGGCCGAAATACGTCCGTCCATTACGGACGTAATGTGCTCGTGTGAATCCAGCCTAAATGTTTTTGTTTTAGAAGGTAGGTCCTCAGAATAATTTCCACTAGTGGGTCCAAGGTCCAATACCGCAGATACTTTTTTGGTGTTCAACTTTGAGAAATACAAGGCAGCGAGTTTTCTTTCTTTCTTTCTTTCTTTCTTTCTTTCTTTCTTTCTTTCTTTCTTTCTTTCTTTCTTTCTTTCTTTCTTTCTTTCTTTCCTTCTCCCTTTCTCTTTGTCTCTTTAAATCCCCCCTTTAAAGCCCTCAGTACAAATTTTTTACATATGTTCAGGCCTTTCCTGATAGAGGGAGCGGATTGAGTATCCACCCTTACCTTTGCTTGAATTTGGTTAAGGACTCCAATTTATCATGAAACAAATTCAACACAAGCAAAACCATTGTCAGGCTGCAATTCACATCACAACCACTGGGTGACTGCACATAGACACATATAACAGAGACATCTCATGGCAAAGTATTTTCAAAGCTAGACATCTTGCGTCGCACATCTCAGGATATGTTGAAATAAGCGAAAAGCTAAGGAAGGACACGTTCGTAGCATGCGGCCCCTAGTGGACAGGTTCTGCACACTATTTCCTATTCTTCATTATGAGTGGCAACCAGCATGGACACTGGGACATTCTTTCTGCAATATCAGAAGAAATAATACATTATATTATAAAGTTATGCCAGTTGGTTAGTGCTGCGCTGTATTAACGTAACTTTAGATACACATTAACCCCTTCCCGCAGAACGACATGTCTGGTACATCGTAATACGGGGGTGTAATGTATGGAACGCGCCCACACTCAACGCGCTCCATACACTGCGGGTGTCTGCTGTGTTTTACAGCCGACATATGGGACTAACTGTTCCTGGCTGATTAACCCTCAAATTCTGCGGTCAATCGCGACCGTAGCATCTGAGGCATTAAAAAGAGGGGGGAGGCCCCATCTGACAGCTCAGCACCCCCCCCGCAATGAGATGGGGGGGGTGATGATGGTTGTCATGGAAGCCCAGGATCCTAATGAAGGATTGCCTTCACTCTGCCTCTGCTAGGCCCTGCCTGTGGCCGGACTTAACAGATGCCTGTAAAAATGACAAAGTACTAATATTGTACCAGCGATCTAACGATCGCTGGTTCAAGTCCCCTAGAGGGACTGATGAAATGCGTAAAAAAAATGTGAAATAAAGTTTTTAGTAGTGAAAAAAAAAATAATATTTAAAGTTCAAAAAGCCACCCTTTTCCCATTTTTCCTCTAAAGTATTGTAAAAAATAAAAAAAAAAAACGTAACAAAATTGGTATCGCTGCGTCCATAAAAGTCTGAACTATTAAAATATAGCATTATTTAACACGCGCGGTGAACGCCGTAAAAAGAAATTTAAAACACCAAAATCGTCCCGCAAAAAATGAGCTGTCACATCGTTCAATCTATGAAAAAATAAAAAAGTTACGGCTCTCAGAATGTGGCAACACAAATCAATTTTTTTTTAACAAAAAGTTTTTTTTCTTTAAAAGTAGTAAAATATAAAATAACCTATATAAATTTGTTATCACCGTAATCATATTGAGCCACAGAATAAAGTTAAGTTGTCGTTTTTACTGCACAAAAGCCGTAAAAACAAAACCCCAAAAACCCTTGATGAATTTCAGTTTTTTCCAATTTCCAATTTCAGCCCGCAAAGAATTTCTTTCAGTTTCCTAGTACTTTATATGGAACTATATATGGTACCAATAGAAACTACAACTACTCCTGCAAAAAATAAGCCCTCATAACACTCTATTGACGGGAAAATAAAAGAGTCATAGCTCTTGGAATACGGTAAGTGAAAAATGAAAATAAAAAATAAAAAAATGGCTGTGGGGGAAGTGGTTATAGAGAACGTTTACAGTGGACAATTCATTTTTGTTAGAAGGGTCCCCTGTCGATAAGACGATCAGATGGTGAAACCCACTGTAACCAACTAGTGGATAAATGTAGAAAACGAGGAGATCTATATTGGCGCTGCTGCGTGGATCAGGTACGATGGAGAAACAAGTAGACTCTTCCTTGGTTTAAATAGGTGCTTTATTGCAACGCGTTTCGACGCCGAACTGGCGTCTTCATCAGGCATAAAATTTCAGTTTAAAACATGCTGGTATATATATACAACACTGGGTACTGATTGGCCCAGTTCAGATGGAACAGAATTGGCAAGGAAAAAACCGCCAAAACATGGTGGGTCAAAGTTCAAACAAATATCAGACAGAATAAAAGAAATAGTCAAATTGAATTACGATTAGAATGGGAACATATGATTAAATGAATAAAAACTTGGGATATTAAAATATAGAATAAAAATGTTTTGCGTGATTTTTATATAAGTCAAATGTTGTAACAGCACCGAGAACGTAAATATTTTAAGTAAAGAGGTTTTTCTCATAATGTGGTCTGTAAAGGTTTATTTTCCGTTAGTGATACTGTAACATAAGTGTGTTACTTTTATTCGGTGTTGTTATTATTTTTATTGATGTAGTAGATGGGGATTTGTTTGGGTCAATGCGGGCCGTAGTCATGGAGATTACTTAAACTACGGAAGCCGAGGCAGGCCAAAGTTAGGTGGTGGACCGCATACGGTGGAGCGCATGGTGGAACGCAGAATGGCACGCAAAGTCCGGGGAATCGTGTGGGATGTCATTAAGTACAGAGATGGACAGAACTATTGCTGAAAAAGTAAGTAGAGATTTGTGTGAACGAATTCTAATTCACAATATAGGTAAAAAAGGAGGGGGGGATTTTGTCGACAACTGACGAGTCAGAAGTTTTTTTAGTTGAGACAATTTGAATGGTTTATTCACATATAGAGGTTGTTTGGAAGAAGACGGTATTTGATTTTATATGTGATCGCTAGGTTATGATTAGGAGATTATGAAGGTAAATGTATGTGCGTCTTAGTGTGTTTACTAGACGGGTCAAGGCATATCGTAATTAGGGGAATTAATAACTATTGGTAGGACTAGTCCAAGGATGACTCTGAGATGTCGTTCAGGCCTCTGAGGTGTAATGTATCCATTTTAAATATCCAAAAATTCACTCTTTGTTTCAACTTATTGAACCTGTTTGGGACATCGGGGTGAATATGCTCAATAGGAGTAATGCGGATTTCATTAAATTGGCATTTATGTATTTGAGCAAAGTGGCGAGAAACACTGTGTTTTAGAAAACCAGTTTTGATATTGAAACGGTGGTTATTAACCCGGGTCCGTAGGCATTGCGTAGTCCTGCCTATGTACTGTAGTTGACAGGGGCATTCTATAAGGTAAACGACATACGAGCTGCCGCAGTTGAGAAACGTTCTGATTGGAAACTTTTCATCGGTAACTGAGGATGTGTATGTATGTTTGTTATGATTAATAATGTCACAGCATAAACAGCGTGGCCGACCACATTTGTATGAACCTTTGAGATCCGAGAGGAAGTTAGTGTCGGGTATTTGAGGTTTTTTGATTCTACTAGGAGCCAGGATATTTTTAAGGGTGGAAGACCGCCTGAAGGTAATATTTGGTTTTATTGGGACCTTGTCTTTCAAGTAAGGGTCATTTTTGATAATGTGCCAATGCTTACCTAGGATAGCTCTGATAGACTTATTACCTTTGTTATAGGTGGTAATAAAATTGGTATTGAAATTCTTGTTAGGTCCAGGATTTCTAGGGGGCGGGTTTATGCAGGAATCTTGTGTTAGTTCGGTGGCCCTCTGTCTAGCACCTTTTATTAATTTCAAAGGGAAGTGTTTGTCCTTAAATCGTTGCTCAAGGACATTGCACTCCTTGTGATAGTGAGTGTCTGTACTGCAATTTTTTCTGATTCTTCTAAATTGTCCGAATGGTATGTTTTTCAACCAAGGGCGATAATGGGCACTTTTAAAATCGATGTAACTGTTTACATCTACCAGTTTGAAATGTGTTTGGGTAATGAATTTATTGTAAATGCTATCGTAACTAATTGTGAGGTCTAGAAAATCAATGGAAATAGGGGAAAAGGTGTGCGTAAATGTTAGTCCATATTCATTATTATTCAAAGTCTTGATGAAAAGGGAGGCTTCATCGATACTTCCTCTCCAAACAAGAAAAAGGTCGTCAATAAAGCGTCGGTATAATATTATATTGTCTTTAAATTGGTGTGGGCCATGAATGTGTGTTTTTTCAAATGCACCCATGTAGAGGTTTGCGTATGCTGGTGCAAATCTGGTGCCCATGGCACATCCTTTAACCTGGTTGTAAAAGTTATTGTTGAAACTGAAAGTATTGTGATAGAGGATAAATTGAATGCACTTGACTAAAAAAAGGACTTGTGGATCAGGAATTAGGGTATTTGATGAAAGATAGGATTGGACAGTTTCTATGCCCTTGCTATGAGGGATATTACTGTACAAGGCGGTAACATCTGCTGTAAGGAAACCAATTTGGGGTAGGGAGGGGTCAAAATTCAAATTATTCAGATCTCTAATTAATTGTGTAGAGTCTTTTAAGTACGATGGTAGGGTCAATACAATGGGTTGGAGATGGAGGTCAATAAAATGGGAAAGGTTACTGGTAAGTGAACCTATCCCAGAAATAATAGGGCGTCCTGGGGGGTCAGTGAGTGACTTATGTATTTTAGGTAGGTGGTATATGAAAGGCATATTTGGGAATAGGACCGATAGGAACTGTTTTTCTTTTTTAGTAATTAGACTTTCAATGGCTGCAGATTCAATAAGATTTTGATATTCTGATATATAGGAGGACAGTGGGTTGGTGGTTAATTTATTGTAAAATGAGGTATCACTCAAAATCCTCATAGTTTCGCCCAAGTAGTCGGTTCTATCCTGGATAACTATGCCCCCTCCCTTATCTGCCGGGCGGATAACTATATTTGTATTATTCTGGAGGGTTTTTAATGCCCTTCTTTCATAGGAGGTCAGGTTGTCTGGGTGATGTGATGGTGTTTCAAATGACCTAAATTCGTTGCTCACTAGGGTGGAAAAGGTTTCTAGCATAGGTCCTTGGCGAAACTATGAGGATTTTGAGTGATACCTCATTTTACAATAAATTAACCACCAACCCACTGTCCTCCTATATATCAGAATATCAAAATCTTATTGAATCTGCAGCCATTGAAAGTCTAATTACTAAAAAAGAAAAACAGTTCCTATCGGTCCCATTCCCAAATATGCCTTTCATATACCACCTACCTAAAATACATAAGTCACTCACTGACCCCCCAGGACGCCCTATTATTTCTGGGATAGGTTCACTTACCAGTAACCTTTCCCATTTTATTGACCTCCATCTCCAACCCATTGTATTGACCCTACCATCGTACTTAAAAGACTCTACACAATTAATTAGAGATCTGAATAATTTGAATTTTGACCCCTCCCTACCCCAAATTGGTTTCCTTACAGCAGATGTTACCGCCTTGTACAGTAATATCCCTCATAGCAAGGGCATAGAAACTGTCCAATCCTATCTTTCATCAAATACCCTAATTCCTGATCCACAAGTCCTTTTTTTAGTCAAGTGCATTCAATTTATCCTCTATCACAATACTTTCAGTTTCAACAATAACTTTTACAACCAGGTTAAAGGATGCGCCATGGGCACCAGATTTGCACCAGCATACGCAAACCTCTACATGGGTGCATTTGAAAAAACACACATTCATGGCCCACACCAATTTAAAGACAATATAATATTATACCGACGCTTTATTGACGACCTTTTTCTTGTTTGGAGAGGAAGTATCGATGAAGCCTCCCTTTTCATCAAGACTTTGAATAATAATGAATATGGACTAACATTTACGCACACCTTTTCCCCGATTTCCATTGATTTTCTAGACCTCACAATTAGTTACGATAGCATTTACAATAAATTCATTACCCAAACACATTTCAAACTGGTAGATGTAAACAGTTACATCGATTTTAAAAGTGCCCATTACCGCCCTTGGTTGAAAAACATACCATTCGGACAATTTAGAAGAATCAGAAAAAATTGCAGTACAGACACTCACTATCACAAGGAGTGCAATGTCCTTGAGCAACGATTTAAGGACAAACACTTCCCTCTGAAATTAATAAAAGGTGCTAGACAGAGGGCCACCGAACTAACACAAGATTCCTGCCTAAACCCGCCCCCTAGAAATCCTGGACCTAACAAGAATTTCAATACCAATTTTATTACCACCTATAACAAAGGTAATAAGTCTATCAGAGCTATCCTAGGTAAGCATTGGCACATTATCAAAAATGACCCTTACTTGAAAGACCTGGTCCCCATAAAACCGAATATTACCTTCAGGCGGTCTTCCACCCTTAAAAATATCCTGGCTCCTAGTAGAATCAAAAAACCTCAAATAACCGACACTAACTTCCTCTCGGATCTCAAAGGTTCATACAAATGTGGTCGGCTACGCTGTTTATGCTGTGACATTATTAATCATAACAAACATACATACACATCCTCAGTTACCGATGAAAAGTTTCCAATCAGAACGTTTCTCAACTGCGGCAGCTCGTATGTCGTTTACCTTATAGAATGCCCCTGTCAACTACAGTACATAGGCAGGACTACGCAATGCCTACGGACCCGGGTTAATAACCACCGTTTCAATATCAAAACTGGTTTTCTAAAACACAGTGTTTCTCCCCACTTTGCTCAAATACATAAATGCCAATTTAATGAAATCCGCTTTACTCCTATTGTGCATATTCACCCCAATGTCCCAAACAGGTTCAATAAGTTGAAACAAAGAGAGAATTTTTGGATATTTAAAATGGATACATTACACCCCAGAGGCCTGAACGACATCTCAGAGTCATCCTTGGACTAGTCCTACCAATAGTTATTAATTCCCCTAAACGATATGCCTTGACCCGTCTAGTAAACACACTAAGACGCACATACATTTACCTTCATAATCTCCTAATCATAACCTAGCGATCACATATAAAATCAAATACCGTCTTCTTCCAAACAACCTCTATATGTGAATAAACCATTCAAATTGTCTCAACTAAAAAAACTTCTGACTCGTCAGTTGTCGACAAAATCCCCCCCTCCTTTTTTACCTATATTGTGAATTAGAATTCGTTCACACAAATCTCTACTTACTTTTTCAGCAATAGTTCTGTCCATCTCTGTACTTAATGACATCCCACACGATTCCCCGGACTTTGCGTGCCATTCTGCGTTCCACCATGCGCTCCACCGTATGCGGTCCACCACCTAACTTTGGCCTGCCTCGGCTTCCGTAGTTTAAGTAATCTCCATGACTACGGCCCGCATTGACCCAAACAAATCCCCATCTACTACATCAATAAAAATAATAACAACACCGAATAAAAGTAACACACTTATGTTACAGTATCACTAACGGAAAATAAACCTTTACAGACCACATTATGAGAAAAACCTCTTTACTTAAAATATTTACGTTCTCGGTGCTGTTACAACATTTGACTTATATAAAAATCACGCAAAACATTTTTATTCTATATTTTAATATCCCAAGTTTTTATTCATTTAATCATATGTTCCCATTCTAATCGTAATTCAATTTGACTATTTCTTTTATTCTGTCTGATATTTGTTTGAACTTTGACCCACCATGTTTTGGCGGTTTTTTCCTTGCCAATTCTGTTCCATCTGAACTGGGCCAATCAGTACCCAGTGTTGTATATATATACCAGCATGTTTTAAACTGAAATTTTATGCCTGATGAAGACGCCAGTTCGGCGTCGAAACGCGTTGCAATAAAGCACCTATTTAAACCAAGGAAGAGTCTACTCGTTTCTCCATCGTACCTGATCCACGCAGCAGCGCCAATATAGATCCCCTCGTTTTCTACATTTATCCACTATACACCAGCGGTACCTTTGGTCACCGGTCCGGATCTGGCAGCAGCACCTGTGGACCCTTTTCCTCGCGCATTACCTATGGCTTTCTGGTGAGCATAGTATCTTCTTTCCTCCATTAGCCTATCCTAAACCTACTTCACTATGTGGCGCCGTGGTTTTTTCTCTATTTGTTACTGTAACCAACTGTAATCTATAGGGGAATTGTGCAAAATTGTTTACAGGGGCTGTCAGGGAACAAAAAAACCTGTCTGCTTTCTTCCAGAAACAGCACCACATCAGTCCATGGGTTGTGTTTGGTATTGCAGCTATACAGTATATATATAGTTACTTGTGAAAATAAATAAAGAATTTTGATTTTTTTTTTTATTATTTGTAAAGTTCTGGACATTTTTCTAAATATGCTAATTTGGCTATACTTGCCAAATGGGAGGCAACTCTTTCTTTCCTCTCTGGGCGGTGTAATGTTTTCTGTATGACGCTGTCCAATCATCATCATACAGTCCTCCTTTTCCCAGCCCAGCAACACACTGGGCTGGGACGAGGAGAACTGTTACAATGGTGGCGTCCTATTACAGTACCACACTGGAATTCAGTGATCTCTTTAGAACAACCCATTCTTTCACAAATGTTTGTAAAGGTGAGTGCATGGCTAGTGCTGAATTTTATACATTTGAGAAATAGGACTGAGTAAAACACCTAAATTCAATAATTTACGGGTGTGTCCCAATACTTTTGTTCATATTGTGTTTTTTTTAAGACTCAGTTTTCTAAATCAGATGTATACTGTAACATGAATAGCACAGCATATCACAGAGCTTTGGAAAGACAAGGGCGAACCTCAGAAGAAAAGCTTCTACTCTACGTAAGGCAAGCCGGGAATTAGAGGATCCTCGGTAGTATCACTGTTAAAAATGCCAAGGGCAGAGTTTAATTGTTCTTCCACATTGCTACACGTTACAGGTGTCATAACAAGATCCAAAATTCTCTCATAGGAAAGAATCTTCGTTCATAGCAAAGGGAAATGAAATTGAGCTGAAGGCACCTCAAATTCACTGTCACTATAATAGAACGCACTGCCATTTCAATTTCCTCTCTGGTAAAAACCTAATTAGGCACACATCATGTTCCTGTGATCTCGAAATTGAGAAGAAAAAAAATGAAAAACAGCTACTTAAAAATGAGGTTTTCAAAATGCAGTTGAATGTAATTGTTTTATGATTGGTCTATGACATTTGGTTGCACTAATTGAAGAAACACAGAAGCATGCACACCACATCACAACTGACATCAAGTGCACTAGTTACGTTTTAGATGTGGCTGTACCTTCTAGACTAAACCTGCCTGGTGGAATAATCTCATTACAATATACGACAATATATGGAATAAACTCCATCATTTTTAAGGTGCAGAGAGCCCCTCGGAGCTTGAAAAATTTATATTTTATGACACACACTTCAAAATTTTATTTCGAAGACTATCATGACTAGGAAGAAAAGTAGATGTTCATGTTTGCTGTCCACTCAAAAAAAGAAGATGTATAACTTTATTGTACAAGAGTTCCAAACAGCTATAGAAATTCTCTAAAAATCCTGCTATTTATAAAGCATCTACATTTTATACAGCACTTTACATAGAATACAATCTTATCAGATTCCGATCCTAGTGGCTCACAATATTTTCTATCGTAAACATATGTATCGTGTTTCAATTTCATGGTAACCCAATCAACTACAACACAGGAAGGAGGCTATCACAGTGCGGGGCGTGGACCCACTGGGCAGTACCACGTAGCGGGATAGCAGCTGGCCAAAAGGTACAATGCAATGTCTATAGTTCAGAAATGGTGCCTGAGTCAATCTAGACAGTAGCGGTGGATTCAGGCTAAGATGAGGCTCCAACAGTAGACGAACACCCGGTGCGACACAATAGATGCAGCGGAGGGCACAACACTACTTCCACTCTTGAATGCATAGGGGCACGGTAGCACGGGATACAGGGTACAGGCAGCAGGAATGGGTAACACTGGGAACTGGAAAATACTAGGAGATTATTTGCAATGACAAACTAAAGGGAACACAACAACGCTCAGGCAAGGATCGAGAGGGCAGAGCCCCTTTTATAGTCCTGAAGAATTCTGGGCTGATTGCAGTATTCTGCAACTGTGCGTGTACTGGCCCTTTAAGGCCATGCACGCGCGGGTGCATGTGCCCTGCGGGAGACAGTGTCCGGACCAGGAAGTGAGTGCCGGCATCTCTCAGGAGGGAGATGCCGCTGGGAACTCACTCGTCCATGGCCGCGGCCATCAGAGGGTAAGTCAGGACGACGGTCCGCGGCCATAGACATTACAGTGGGAGGGGAAAGTAGCTGCAGTTAAGAACATGGGGAAAAACTGTACACGGGTGTAACTAGTAACCAAAGGACCCCTTTTTAAAATTTGAAATGTGGTCCCACTCCGCCATGAGTACCTTTATCACCGTTAATTCAGCTCATCAACTATACAAATAAGGAAATCCAATGTGTACAGGTCTTCTCCACCAACTGGATTTTCAGCTTCACACTTGACTGCTTATTTAATAAAATTCACAAGATTTTCTCTAATTTGCATAAGACAGTATTTATTGGAAGATCTATGGCAGAAAGATCTTAAGCTGACCATACACATAGGACTTTGATTTTCCAGAATGTGACCGATCATTCGGCTGTAGGATCGTTCCAACCCACCAGCAACATAACAGTGTAAACTGGCAGATCGGGGAGTCCGTTTTTAAAACAACTGACTCCCTGGAGCCATTACAAAAGTGGTGAATGATTGGCCAAATTTGGACGATAATGCCATGCACTTGTAATTTGGGCAGACCACAGACAACATTTTTCCAATCTGGCTATTTTTGGCAGACAGAAGTCTGCTTTCGGCCATCGCAAACGTTCGTTCATGTTAATTTTGCAAATGGTGGTCGGATGAAATGGCCAAAATCGTCCATCTTGGCTGACATTAACAGCATGTATTGCCAGATTTAGAGAACTGCACCAGTTGGTTAAAGAAGTGCCCCCATCCACCCCTCTATGTGTTTTTAACGTGAAAAGCTTGTTATGCCTGCTACCAAGTATTCATACTTCATGCTGATGTTTCCATGTTCAGACAGACCTCAGTTCCAGATTAGCTAGGTAGTATTACTGACCATTGAGCTACCATAAGTGTTCTGCTAGGTGGCCAACAACTTTTTATTAGCCACCCCCACAATAACAATACCAAAATATTAACACCACTTTTGGTGAACAATAGTCATAAAATATTTAAATTATTTTACCACTTTGCCAATGATGCATTCTATCTAGTATAACAGTTCCACCTATCCAAAAAAACATTTCTTTCAGTTTATTGCTCCACTACTTATCCAAGAGTTTGTCTTCAGGGTCAACCCCTTCTCATAGTAACAGTGCGTGACAAAGTGCTAATGGTAAGGGGGCCTGCCACTTGCTCCCCTCATGATCAGCTGCTGCCACCAGAGCAATGGCCATGACTATGGAGGAGAAATTAAGCTTTGCAAAATATTAATTGAAATCAGCGGATCGCCAACATAGAGAGATGCTGCTTGTAACGACTCAAAAAAGAGTGGTGTCCCAAATTAGCGACATAAACATAAAGTCTTATATCTATGCACTGTAATTGTTTTCCCTTATATGAAGAGCCCGTTCTCTAATGACTAATCATTTTTATGCAAATGAATAGAAACTCAATAATAAGACTGTCAGACTGTGTAACAACGATTATCACTTTTTGGGTTATGAGAGTTGTCATTTTTTCATAGCGAAAGTAGAACTTTAAATGCTGAAAGACAAAACAATTAAGAACTGACGAGAAGGCTTTATAAGAACTTAAAAGAGCTCATTCCTTTTTCCCCTCCTGATGTGATGAAGATTAATTGCTGTCTTCATTAGAAAACGGAAAGATGTCCACTTTGGGTGAAAGGAAAAGACAGTCTTAAAATGTCTTTGCATTTGGATACATTTTTCACTCACATTGCTTTGTCTAAATGTTATTACGCGTTTTTCTTCTAAATATGTATGCTGAGGCGTAATATGAAGTTCCTGGACCTCAATGCTAAATCTGTACCTCGTCCCCTACACCGGTCGTGAGCCGTTTATGATATGCTGTCCTCTCATGTGGCAGGGGGGCTATTGACCTAGGTGCCTTTTCCCCCTAGGTAAACTTCACATTAGGTAAACTGTAACTTTACATCTAAAGTCATTTCTTAATACACTATTATTATCAAAGTACTAAAGCAGCTTACCCAACTGCATATTTTTAAGGTTTTTGAAGAACTTTCCAGAGAATCTGATTGCAAAAGGGGCAGTAATATTGCAAATGTTGCTTTAAAGGGGCGTTTCTGGCATTACGCTGGCAGGGTAGGACCCCACATTTTCGGCTCTATGAACCCACAAATATCTAGTCATGGCATATAACCTAATGGTTTTAGAGTCTATTTTGCATATGTCAGGACTTTGGCAAACTTAGAGACAAGTAATGGAGATAACGAGCACAAAGTCCATCCAGTCTGCCCTATGTTTCATATTATTACTTAGATTTTTTTTGCATTATCACGCATTAACAAAAAATCCTATTAATTGATTGTGAAATAAAGAACAAAAGAACGGCGCCACCTTGTGTAGATCAGTAGGTCAAGGTGAGGAAACAATGACAAGAGTATGCTCACCAGAATACGGAGGTTTTAAAGCGTATAATATCCACAGTGCTGCTGCCAGATCCGAGTCGGTGTCCAAGATGGGACCGCTTAGGTAGAGACAAGTGCAGGTAAAAAAGTGGATCTTTTGATGGCGCTGCTATGTGGTGAGAAGGATATGGACCGGAGTCTCGAGGTATTGATAAAAGGTTAAATTTATTAAGAGTGGCTACGCGTTTCAACGATGAACAATCGTCTTCCTCAGGCCTGAGGAAGACGATTGTTCATCGTTGAAACGCGTAGCCACTCTTAATAAATTTAACCTTTTATCAATACCTCGAGACTCCGGTCCATATCCTTCTCACCACATAGCAGCGCCATCAAAAGATCCACTTTTTTACCTGCACTTGTCTCTATTAATTGATTGTGACATTACAATATATCACAAAATGAGGACCATGGGATTTGTATGACTAAATTTATCCACTCTTAACAGAAATAACATTTTGCAGATTGGACTTTTATCAACCTCACAACTATGTAACATGTGAATTCTGCCTCTTGTTCTCCCCTTTGGGTCATTTTCATGCGGAGCAGAATTTTTATTGAACACATGATAGAGAGCAAGTCTTGGAAAAATCTTGAATATCATATTTAATATGTTAAAAATAAATCTTAATTATTTTTTTTCACAATAAAACTTGGCCAGAAATTTGACTTCCAAACTCTTTACAACTGTTTTTGCTGGTATTTTTCCTATCATGCTTCAGGATAAGAAATCTTTTTTTTATAAGAATATATAATTTCCCTTTATTAAAAATAACTTTCGATTTATATTTCTATTTTATCTGGTTTGTGAGTAGAAAAGCAGAATAATGGCAAAAATCATAGATCCAAAACGTAATCAAATTTTTATGTAAAAGCAGAAGAGCAAAAAAAAATTAAAAAAATTACAGCTCCAGCTTATATTTGGAAATTCTGTATACAATTTTAGATAATTCATTTATCATGTGTTATCAGGTCAGAGATATCATTTCCCCTGACGAAACACATCAAATGGGATACAACGTATCACATTAATCATGGGACCCTTGGGAATATTTGTCAGCAATGTGAAATACAGACATGCTATTTTTGTAATTTATGTCTGTAGGTTTGTTTTATTCCTTGTTGATGGGCAGAGAACATTTTATGGTTCATATATGGTCACTATTCAACAATTTACCATTGTTTCCTTTCACATAATCCGTAAAGACAAATTTGAAGACAGATTTCAAATTTGATTTTGTGTAATTAAATCCATGTAGCTAATTCCTAAGGGATTTTTCATAAAGGGATATTCTGGGGTAGAAAAAAAAAACATTTTATTTAACTAAAGATGCTGAAAAAAATAAACTTCTTATTGCATTTTATTTATTAACTTGCATCTTTCATCCTCCTGCTTGATGGCAGTCACATAAGTAGGCTAGAAAATCATGGGCCTCTGCAGTTACATAGTTGCATAGAAGATAGGGTTGAAAAAAGACACAGATCCATCTTGTTCAACCTAAAATTCTTACAACCTTGATCCAGAGGAAGGCAAAAAAAATGTAAGAGACAGTGACCAATTGATTTATATTAGGAGGACAAATTCCTTCCCCACGGCAAATATAGCAAAAAGAAAAAAAAAACTCTGGATCATTGTCCAATTTCTAGAAATCTAGTACCCATGAATTGTAATATTATGTCAAGAAAGGTATTCACACCCCCCTTGAACTTGTTCAATGAATCAACCATCACATCTTGTTTCAGAAAGGTTTTTTTTTTTAACTTTTAATTTAAAAATTTTTTTACACAAAAGAACAATTTTATTTAACTCATTTTTACATTTTTTATTAGGCCCCCTAGGGGACTTCAACCAGTGATCGTTAGATCGCTTGCACGATATACTGCAATACTAATGTATTGCAGTATATCGTGATTCTGACAGTCTTCTATGAAGCCCTGCCGGAGGCAGAGCTTCATAGGAGTACCAAGATGGCGGACCTGGGGGACTTCGTCAGACCCCCAGGCAGCCGTGTGAACCAACGGCTCCCCCCGATCTCGCCGCGAGGTCGCCCCCCTGTTTTTAGTAATTTAAATGCCGCAATCTCTATTGAACGCAGCATTTAACGTGATAAACAAGCGGGATCACGCTAAAGCTCGATCTTGCTCGTAACCCTGAAGTTTCGGCTGTAACACAGAGCCGACACACTCGCTCTATGGAGCGGACTCAGCCCGTGAGCCCGCTCCATATTCCCCCACCCGGCGTGTGCCGTATATATACGGCGGATGTCGGGAAGGGGTTAAAGGTATGATCAAACGGCAGGAAAATATTTACATGACATTATTTTTAAAACTGGCAAAAAATTCTGACAGAGGGTATTAAAAAACACCACATGTGAATATACACAAAAAGGGTTTTGTCATTAAAAGGGGTTGTTCCACAATTAAATATTACATTTGCATCCTTGTTCTGGCACCCCCTTCTTTTGATTCTGTTAGTAAGCTGATTTTTATTTGTTGGCTGCATAATAGCAGGTATCACTCTGTCACCTATGTACAAAAGGATATGGGCTGTGTGACTGAGCTACTGAGCATGTGTGACCACCAGCACTGGACACGTTAAGTGGGTGTTTTAAGAGGACATCAAAAGAACATCAGGGAGCGCCAGAACAAGTATGTAACAGCAATATGTATACATACTAAAATAATTCCAATTGAAAAATTGTTGTTTTGCGTGATCTAACCGATACATTTTGTATTTCATTGTAGGACAAACTCTTTATGATTCCATAGCGGATCACTAGGATATAACGTCATTGTCAACTGGCTGGAGACATGACCACTGTGACCCCTGCCAATCTTAGGAACGTAGTAACAAAAGCGGCATGCCCCTTCAGCTATTGTTGGATCCTCTCAGGTCTTTTGGAGGCCACTTGGTCGGTCATTGACTGTAATAGGCCAACTATGCGTCCCTTAGGAACAGTCAAGTTAATGGTCGGATCCAAAGGGGCACAGTGTTTTTCTTGCGTGACTGCCACTTCATTCACTTCGCTTTAGTGGGGGTCACATTAGGCATACCCCCACCAAACAGACATTGATACACATCCTAAAGACATTAGGACAATGGAAATAAATTGAGTATAGTGTTCTGTCAGACTATGGGTTTTATATATATATATATATATATATATATATATATATATATTATACTTATTATCACAATTAAATAATACATAAATAGAGTACAAAATACTAAACAAAATGTAGACATATACATTTATAAATGTGTAGTTTACAGCTTCAATAAATGACAAGAAATAGCAGAAGGTCACCGTCTGAAGTTTAGGACACGGACAATACACCTTTAACAAGAATTTGCAGCCCATAGAAAACTAGGGTTCACATATATATTTTACATTGAAATATATTCGTCCAGTTTACATGCCCAGGTTCCCTGCCTTACGTTGCCGTACTTGTCTTTATGCTGCTCTTTATTGCACTTAAAAATTGATTTTTGTAATATCTGTTTCTAAAAATTGGTTGGGTATATCTCCAAGCTTTAATACAATAAGATGTATCAGAACAATAAAGCAATTTACAGCCTGTGCACAGGGTCATGGAGAATGTTATACTTGAAAGTAAAAGTTTGAGAAAACAGGCACAAATTGAAGAAGAAAACTTGGACAAAGGCAAAGAACATAGATCTCTGGTGAGTTGCCGTCTATATTTTTACGGACTTCATATAAATAAATTAAGCCTTCCTCAGTATATGCTGCGTATATTTTGGATATTTTCAACATAATAGTTCTGCTGTTGTGTTTCAGTTTATACAGCTGAATATGTAATATTAACACAGTCTGGGAGTTATATTTTGCTTCTTTGTTTTCTACTAATCAGATAGTGTTACAGGGCTACTAATGTCAAAAAGCTCTCGTATTTAGATGCCAAATTTTAATTTTTAGTGTTTATTTAAAAAAGTTTTAGCATTTAGATATGAGAGGAAAAAAAAAAGAAAAAATCCAATATTCTCTTGTAATGATGTAAGAAGCATAAAGATGTTCCCATTGACCGCATTTAACCTGTAGAACATTCAGTGCTGATTAATTTCTCTATATATCTTTATAGCAGTAATTTCAAACAGAGCTCCAAATCCCCTGCTCCCTTTTACATGGTCATATAATAAATCCCTGGCTGCGTTCAGCCACCACTAGGGGGAGCTTAGTAGCTGATTGGTAGAAATCTGTCTTCAGTTAGCTCCCTCTAGTGGTAGCTGTAGGCAGCTAGAACTTTATTATGTAGTTCGTTGTCTATGGTGGGGATTTGGAACTCTGTATTAGAAAAAAATGATCTTTGACCTCTATAAGAATACAGAATCAAATTAATCAGTCCCTAGGGCCTATTTAGTTAATAAAATGAAACAAATACATTTTGTAATGTTGGGGGAGAATAGTGTGTCAGTACTTTGTGTGGTACACTTATAGGGTGATGTGCAGCCCGTCTGATCTAATAGTATGGGCATAACTAATAGGCTGTATGCCAGCATCCTGCACTACATGTAACTGTGTGACTGAAACACTTATAGAAGCCTTATCTGTGTGCAATGATTATACTAGGCAGCTCCCCCCTCATGAATAGTAGGCATGAGAGTGGATGTTCATTAGTATTTTGCACCTGATCAATCTCCGCCTATGTAGCATTGTGGTTTGTCTGCATCCAGTTGGGAATTGGTGTTTGTACCTGTCCTTGTATGAGTAATTATGGCCTTTTTCAGTGATTTTAAAATACATTTTAAAGTTCATTTAGTTTGTTTAAAGTTGACTTATTGTTTATTTTTTATTTTTTTTAAAACCTGTGCCTATTAATTTCATATTATATTTTTAGAGTGTTTGAGCTCATTTTACTGAAACAAAGCTCCAATTGGTTCAACTGCACTTGTTTTATTTAAGTCACTTGTAAAGATTTCTTCCCGTAGATCTGCATTGTATGAAGAGTATCTAGTTACACTGTAGTCCAGTGTAATTCACTGAATGGGGCCATCTTCTTCAATGTGTCAGAGCAATTCCCAATGTCACACAACATGATTTGACTGTAAAAGTCAAAGGTGTAAATGTCCCTTTTACAATCTTTGGCAACTCATTGTGTGACTGACATTTTGCATTTGACAGAGTGAGCAAAGTGAACCTTTATCCAGCTGTGTATGAAATGGAGAAAAATGGAAATGGTGATACTGTGCACATTCAGACAAAGTAAGAATTTCCACAAGATATGGGAACTTAATTTTTACTGTATGTCTATAACATAAATAGTATAGTAATGCACTAAAATGTTTGTGTTATGGTGGCTCTGTAATAAGTACTGCTGCCCTTCATCACTGGGGTCCTAAGTTAAATTTGGTTATTCAGAAGGAGAATAGAATTGAGGGTATGGGAAATTTTTTTATTAAATCTGGGCTATAATTCAATGTTGCAAAAAAACAAAATCAATTGGTATACTGAATCGCAATGGTCTATGTGGAACAATACATAAAAGACATAAAGTTTAATATTTCAAGTTCAAAAATCAACGATCCCAACGGAAAAGCCTCTGCTGCCTTCCATCATCCTTCACAGTGCTTGAAAAAAAGTGTATCTAAAAGTGTACAAAAATGAACAAAGAAAATTATTACCAAACAATATTTGTAAATATACAAAAAATACAATTAATTAAAAACATCACATATAGATCCGTTGGGATCGTTGATTTTTGAACTTGAAATATTCAACTTTATGTCTTTTATGTATTGTTCCACATAGACCATAGCGATTCAGTATACCAATTGATGTTGTTTTTTTGCAACATTGAATTATAGCCCAGATTTAATAAAAAAAAATCCCATACCCTCAATTCTATTCTCCTTCTGAATAACCAAATTGTATACTAATTTTTGTATATTTAATATATGTAGAGCATATATGTGGAGCATGTTTGTCCAATTTTTTTGGGGATACTTTACATCCTTGGTTAGGATTAGAGATGAGCGAACCGGGACAACCGAACCCAGTTTCGGTCCGAACTTCCGGAAAAGTTCGGTTCGCAGCGAATCCGAACTTCACCGGGTTCGGCCGAACCCGTTTTGACCGAACCCGGTCAAAAATATTATACAAATTGGCAGCCACTTGTCTCTATCAATCACTGATAGAGAAAAGAGGCTGCTGATTAAAAATAAAATAAAAAGCATTTCATACGTACCTGGTCGTTGTCTTGCGGACGAGTCCCTCTTCTTCCTCCAGTCCGACCTTCTTTTCTGACGTGGCAGCCTGTGATTGGCTGCAGAGGCCTCTGCAGCCTGTGATTGGCTGCAGAGGCCTCTGCAGCCCATGATTGGCTGCAGAGGCCTCTGCAGCCCGTGATTGGCTGCAGCGCTCACATGGGCTGCATCGTCATCAAGGAATGTCGGGCCGGATGTCGCGAGGGACGCGTCACCAAGGCAACGGCCAGGAGACCGGACTGGAGGAAGCAGGGAGTTCCCGGTGAGTATGAACGTCTTTTTTTTTTTACAGGTACTCTATATTGTGATCGGTAGTCACTGTCCAGGGTGCTGAAACAGTTACTGCCGATCAGTTAACTCTTTCAGCACCCTGAAGAGTGACTATTTACTGACGTCGCCTAGCAACGCTGCCGTAATGACGGGTGCACACATGTAGCCATCCGTCATTACGGGGCGTCATGCACACGACCGTAAAAACACCCGCTATTAAGGGTCGTAATTACGACCCGAAATAGCGGGCCCATAGACTTCTGTTAGCCACGGGTACCTTCCCGTTTTCTCACGGGAAGGTGCCCGTGCCGTTAAAAAGATAGAACATGTTCTATTTTTTTATTTTACGGGTCGTGCTCGTAATTACGACTCGTAATTACGAGCACGGCCGGCCACGGGCAGCCGGCCGCTTTTACGAGCCGTGCTGTCATTATAAGGGTATGTTCACACGACAGCGTCCGTTACGGCTGAAATTACGGGGATGTTTCCGCCTGAAAACATCCCCATAATTTCAGCCGTTACGGCATATGCAGGCGCTTGAACGCCGCGTCCATTACGGATGTAATTGGCGCTGCTATTCATTGGAGTCAATGAATAACGGCTCCAATTACGGCCAAAGAAGTGACAGTTCACTTCTTTGACGCGGGCGTCTATTTACGCGCCGTCATTTGACAGCGGCGCGTAAATATACGCCTTGTGTGAACAGACAAACGTCTGCCCATTGCTTTCAATGGGCAGATGTTTGTCAGCGCTATCGAGGCGCTATTTTTGGACGTAATTCGGGGCAAAAACGCCCGAATTACGTCCGTAATTAGTGCGTGTGAACATACCCTGTGTTCACACGCACTAATTACGGATGTAATTCGGGATTTACATCTCCTGAATCTGCACGCTCATCTCCTGAAATACTCTGTGCTGCCTTAAACTCTATGGACAGGTCAGGATCCTGTTTCTTTTAAATGCTGCACTATAGCGCAGCCTTATATAGTGGATCGAGAGGGTTCCCCAGCAGCATTTAAAAGAAACAGTGTGTGTGTTTGGGTATGTGTCTTTGTCTATTTTTGTTTTTATATGTGTGTTTGTGTTTATGTGTGTTTGTGTATATATGGGTGTGTTTGTGTATATGTGTTTGTGTATATATGTGTGTGTGTATATATGGGTGTATGTGTATATGTTTGTGTGTAGATGTTTGTGTGTGTGTGTTTTTGTATATGTGTGTGTTTGTGTATATGTGTGTATATGGGTGTGTGTTTATGTGTGTGTTTGTGTATATATGGGTGTGTTTGTGTATATATATGGGTGTATTTGTATATATGTTTGTGTGTGTGTGTGTTTTTGTATATGTGTGTGTTTGTGTATATATGGGTGTGTTTGTTTATATGTGTGTATATGTGTGTTTGTGTATATGTGTGTGTTTGTGTATGGTTGTTTGTGTGTGTGTGTGCGTGTATATATGTGTGTAGGTGAGTAGAAGTATTGTTATTGTTCACATTGATAACTGTTTTTTTATGTTGTTGCAGATTTTGATGGACTGATTGGACTACATCTTCAATTCGTTGGACTACTGCGTAGATCTACGTTTTTTCAAATTTTAATAAAATGGTTAACGAGGGTTTTGTTGGGGATTTCTTATTTCAATAAAAAAGAATTGTCTTTGTGTTTTTTTTAAACTTTATTAGTGCCTAGATAATGGCAGTTGGCTGATTGACAGCGTCCATTATTAAGGCAGTACTTAGTGTTAGCCGGTGCAGAGGCTAGCACTAACCACCCATTATTACCCCGGTACCCACCACCACCAGGGGTGCCGGGAAGAGCTTGGTACGATCCAGTACCCGACCATCTTCCAGTACCCGACCATCTGTTGTGATGGTCGGGTACTGGGGCGGCCGTAGGCTGGTATTATGAGGCTGGGAAGGGCCAAAAACAGTGGACCTTCCCACCCTTGTAATGCTAGGCTTCTGCTGCTGTGTTGTATCGGGCTGGTTATAAAAATGGGGGGGACCCCACGTCGTTTTTTTTTTTGAATTTAACAAATTTAACAATAGACGTTGGGTCCCCCACATTTTTAATAACCAGCCATATACAAGGCCGCAGCAGTCTGGCATTACATGGGTGGGAAGGGCCACTGGTTTTGTCCATTCCCAGGCTAATAACACTGTGTTGTATGTGGCTGGTTATGATAAATTGGGTGGAACCCCATGTCTTTTTAAAAAAAAAAAAAAAAAAAAAAAATTTAAAAAAAATGACGTGGGGGTCCCCCCCACTTTTATAACCAGCCAGATACAACACAGCAGCAGCAGCCTAGCATTACAAGGGTGGCAAGGTCCACTGTTTTTGGCCCTTCCCAGCCTCATAATACCAGCCTGCGGCCGCCCCAGAGCCCGACCATCACAACAGATGGTCGGGTACTGGATCGTACCTGGCTCTTCCCGGCACCCCTGGTGGTGTTGGGTATCGGGGTAATAATGGTGGTTAGTGTTAGCCTCTGCACCGGCTAACACTAAGCCTCGCCTTAGTAATGGATGTTGTCACTCAGACAGCGGCCATTACTAAAGTGGTAGTAATAAAATGTGAAAAGAAAAAGACAAAGATATAGATAAAATATTTTATTGAAATAAAGCACCCCCAACACAACCCTCATTAACCATTTTATTGTAGAAAAAAAAACCGTCATCGAAGTAGTCCTTGAAACCGACGTAGTCCAAACACCAAACCTGTAAAAAAAAAAAAAAAAATGAAATAAAACATGTCGTAGGCTTAGATTCAGTTTAATGTGTGACACTGACTGTTATACCATGTATAGAAGCCTGCCGCGAAGTTGACTTAGATACAGGGCGCCAGCAGACAGTATCATACATGGCCATACAGACATATATACAAACAAACATACATGCAAACATACATACATACATATATACAAACATACACACATACATACATGCAAACTATCATA